>NC_091338.1:8736540-8759040 GCF_038502225.1 Cherax quadricarinatus
GTTGATATGCCTTCTCTTCTTAAGACTTTTAATATTAAAGTTGTATTCAAAAATCTTGATACAGTAAAAAAAACTTTTGATAAAGAATTCCCCCCAAAATGCTGATGGATGTGTCTATAAGATTCCTTGTAAAATTTGCGATAAAGTTTATTACGGTCAAACTGGTAAAATTCTCGAACTAAGATTAAAACAACATAAATATAGCATTAGAACTGGACAAGATTCCAATGCTCTATTTATTCATGTAAGAGATTTTAACCATCCAATTGATTTTCAAAAAGTTGAGAAAGTAGTATCAAGCAAGTCCATGGTCGACAGGAATATAATTGAATCTTGTTTCATAAAAAGCAGTTTTGACAATAATATGAATATTTCCTTTGGTTTATATAAATTAGATCCATTTATAATTAATAGAATTTGGGAAGAATTTAATAATACACTGGACAAACAATAATTTTTTAAATTTTCTTGGGTAGAATAGTTTGTGGGTGAGTTGTGCAAAGGACCTATCCAGTTGGGTCGGCGCGCGTCAGGTGTTTAACCGTTGTGGGATCTGATAGTGAGGTGTTGGCCAGACCCCTTATATAGCTTCCTTGGATGCTTTACTTTCATAGTTCCTTGATAATGTGAGTAGTCACGAAATCGCTTGGAATTTCTCTATTCTTTCAGAGTGGTTGTTTTGCATATTCTGAAATCACCTGTTTACTGTGATCTTATTGGATATATATATATATATATATATATATATATATATATATATATATATATATATATATATATATATATATATATATATATATATATATATTGTAGTTACTGTGGTAGTGTTTAGCGATGTTGAGTGACATGGGTTAAAGATGAGCAGATGGTGAGACGCTTCCCTCTCCAGGCCCGGCCGGCTGTGTTACAAGTCCCTGAATTATGCCCAAGGCTACCACACGCCCTCGCTGCTCGCTAATGAAAGGTAACCCACTAGCCCAAGGAAAATCGAGTTCAAACAAGCGCGCTGCATTAACTTGTGGGAGAAGGCTATTTGAGATAGTGTAACTAGGATTACATCTCTTTTCATATAGTTTCATCTTTTGTCTAAGAAGTGCATCCATTGGATTATCATATTTTAGTTATTTAAGAATTCTGGGAAAAAGGATATGTGACGTTATTAGCTTCATAGAGAACGAATGCATTAGGATACACGAGCATAAATTTTCGAAACCTGTGAGAACAAATTCCAGAACTCTTTCCAAGAGGACCAGAATTCTTACTCCGTAAGCCATGCGTGTTGTAAGAGGCGACTAAAATGCCGGGAGCAAGGGCTTTGTAACCCCTTCTCCTGTATAGATTACTAAATTTAAAAAGAGAAACTTTCGTTTTTCTGGGCCACCCCGCCTAGGTGGGATACGGCCGGTGTGTTGAATGAAAGAAATACTGAAAGAAACATATATACATATATATATATATGAACATTTTCTTGCTCAAATTTTTTTTTTGTCAAATAAAGAATGAATATAATTCAGTGAAGGTTGCCAGTGGTTGCAACGAATAAGTATAGATTCCATTCTATATCTGTAAAAACAAATCTTGAGCAAGTGGTGTAGCTGTAATTCTTCACAAGAAAATCTCTTCGGCATCACTGCACCTCTTAGGAAAAACTTCATATATCTGTCTATGAAACTTGTTACTATATGTAACAATTAACATTCTATATAAGGAAACATTCGTCACTATCCATGTAATAAATGTTTTGGTGAGGATTAATAAACTCAATGGGAATCCATTATTGTACAATAATTTTTTATTAACTATTAATCCGTAAATTACGAAGACATGAGAGAAACATTAACTGTACCGTACGTCAGAGTTCTGAATAAATTGCACTTAAAATTTTAATTAATAAGATAAGCCTTCATTGCAAGGCCCGTGAGCGGATTCATATATAGTGGCAGTGTCGACCATGCAGACACGGGCCGAATGTGACTCATTTGTGTGTTAAACACTGCCTGCCTGAGATTTTTCAGTTCGTGATTAATATTGTTCAGCGGTTAGCACTAAGCTTCCATTTGTCCGCTTCAATATTTATTTAATAAAATTTGATTAAAATGTTTTCAACATTATTCAGCTAAAAATCATTATTTTTTAATTAACAGGCTATACTACACCATTGTTAATAACAGGCTATACTACGCCGTTGTTAATAACAGGACATACTACACCGATGTTAATAACAGGCCATACTACACCGTTGTTAATAACAGGCCACACTACACCGTTGTTAATAACAGGCCATACTACACCGATGTTAATAACAGGCCATACTACACCGGTGTTGATATAGGCTATACTACACCGTTGTTAATAACAGGCCATACTACACCGATGTTAATAACAGGCCATACTGCACCGGTGTTGATAACAGGCCACACTACACCATTGTTAATAACAGGCTATACTACGCCGTTGTTAATAACAGGCCATACTACACCGATGTTAATAACAGGCCATACTACACCGTTGTTAATAACAGGCCACACTACACCGTTGTTAATAACAGGCCATACTACACCGATGTTAATAACAGGCCATACTACACCGGTGTTGATATAGGCTATACTACACCGTTGTTAATAACAGGCCACACTACACCGTTGTTAATAACAGGCCACACTACACCGTTGTTAATAACAGGCCATACTACACCGATGTTAATAACAGGCCATACTACACCGATGTTAATAACAGGCCATACTACACCGTTGTTAATAACAGGCCACACTACACCATTGTTAATAACAGGCCACACTACACCGATGTTAATAACAGGCCATACTACACCGATGTTAATAACAGGCCATACTACACCGGTGTTGATATAGGCTATACTACACCGTTGTTAATAACAGGCCATACTACACCGACGTTAATAACAGGCCATACTACACCGTTGTTAATAACAGGCCACACTACACCGTTGTTAATAAGAAGCCATACTACACCGTTGTTAATAACAGGCCACACTACACCGTTGTTAATAACAGGCCACACTACACCGTTGTTAATAACAAGCCATACTACACCGGTGCTGATATAGGCTATACTACACCGTTGTTAATAACAGGCCATACTACACCGGTGTTAATAACAGGCTATACTACACCGTTGTTAATAACAGGCTATACTACACCGGTGTTAATAACAGGCCATACTACACCGATGTTAATAACAGGCCATACTACACCGGTGTTGATATAGGCTATACTACACCGTTGTTAATAACAGGCCATACTACACCGACGTTAATAACAGGCCATACTACACCGTTGTTAATAACAGGCCACACTACACCGTTGTTAATAAGAAGCCATACTACACCGTTGTTAATAACAGGCCACACTACACCGTTGTTAATAACAGGCCACACTACACCGTTGTTAATAACAAGCCATACTACACCGGTGCTGATATAGGCTATACTACACCGTTGTTAATAACAGGCCATACTACACCGGTGTTAATAACAGGCTATACTACACCGTTGTTAATAACAGGCTATACTACACCGGTGTTAATAACAGGCCATACTACACCGGTGTTAATAACAGGCTATACTACACCTGTGTTAATAACAGGCCATACTACACCGGTGTTAATAACAGGCTATACTACACCGTTGTTAATAACAGGCCACACTACACCGTTGTTAATAACAAGCTATACTACACCGGTGTTAATAAAAGGCCATGCTACACCGTTGTTAATAACAGGTCATACTACACCGTTAAGAGGCTATACTTCACCGTTGTGAATTAACAGGCTGCAAAGGATAGTCTAGTTCCTGCAAGTATAATGATAAAAACACAGGTTTCTGAAAAAACTTTATTGGAACAACATGCCTCTGTGTTGAGCTTTATCCAGCTCTACACAGTGATCTATTAACTCAATAACAGAGTATTATATAATTTTTTATTTTGTCTTCACACTTACTTAGTATATTCTTAATTTCATGAAATTCCTTCTCCCTTATTATCCTCCTATGTTCTACCCTCCTTAACTTCTTCCCCTTGTTTTCTCCCTTGTCACTCTCAGACTTATACCCTCTTCCCTCCTTTCTCAAACCCCTTTCCCTTCTTTTCCTTCTATCTCCTGTCTTCCTCAATTTCTCATATTTTGCTCCCCTCTGCCTCCATCCCCATTCATTTGATTACAACATACGACCTATTCTCTTGCCTTCATTCTGGAAAAAAATTATATATATATATATATATATATATATATATATATATATATATATATATGTCGTGCCGAATATGTAAAACTGGTCAATTAGCAAGAACTCATTTAAAATAAAGCCTTTTCTAAAATTTTCTCTTACACGTTTAAAGATATATTTTTTTCATTGGTATTGATGTAAAAATTTATAATTTTGCACCAAAAGAATCTTAGAAAACTTACCTAACCTTATTACAAGAAGAACAATTTATTTTAGCCTAACCCAACTAAATGCATTTTAGATTTGTTTACAATAATTTAATACTAAACAAACACAATGAAATATATTTTTTCCGTTAGGTTCAGAATGATTTTTGCGAAATTATTGCATACACAAATTTTCACTTGTCCTATATGGCAAGATGAACGTTGCTATTTAAGCCAAGATCGCAAGTTCTGCCTATTCGGCACGACATATATATATATATATATATATATATATATATATATATATATATATATATATATATATATAAGGAATTCGCAAGAGCAGGCGAAATGTACACAAACACTGATCTCTGGCCGAAGGAGACTCGAACCTTCGAACAAGGTACGCAGTGCTTTACCATTCTCACTACACTGGACCAATACCTTGGCGCCCAGCTCACGCATTGTTAAAATCTCTAGTTGGTCGATGCATGCAAGGGATGAGATGAAAAGTTGTAAGCCTTCTCCCTGAAAGCTGGCTGCCTTGGATCAACGTCTAGCGTGAGCTAGGCTCCAAGGTATTGGTCCAGTGTGGTGAGAATGGTAAAGCACTGTGTACCTTGTTCCAAAGTTCGTAGATTCGAGTCTCCTTCGGCCAGAGATCAGTGTTTATATATATATATATATATATATATATATATATATATATATATATATATATATATATATATATATATTATGCCGAACAGATAAAACTTGCAATTTTGGCTTAAATAGCAACGTTCTTCTTGCCGAATAAGGCAAGCGATGATTTGTGTATGCAATAATTTTGCAAAAAATCATTCTGAACCTAACGAAAAAAATGTTTTAATTGTTTTTGTTTATTATTAAATTATTATATTAGGCTAAATTAAATTGCGCTTGTTATAATATGGTTAGATAAGTTTTCTAAGGTTCCTTGGGTCCAAAATTATTATTTTTTACATTAACATAAATGAAAAAATATATCATTAAACATATAAGAGAAAATTTTACAAAGGACTTAATTTTAAATGAGTTCTTCCTAATTGACCAGTTTTATCTATTCGGCACGGCATTATATAATAATAAAAGCTTAAGAATACAATACAATTTTGAAAATACACTTAAGAGAAGCACAGGTGCTCACTGACCAATTAGAGAGCTGCGAACTAAGTTTAACAAGTAGATAATTAATCTTGCACTTGTCCTCTGCCGGGAGAAAGTTGAGGTACAGGATAATTACTTAGCGCCCTGACTTGCTGCAGGTGTGCCTCAGTCCCAGCACTGATCTGCACACACCATTGCTGGGTAGCAAGTCATGACCATGTCCAACACCCCATTCTCGCAACACAAGCCGTAATCCCGCAGATTTTATTGTTTCATGCTTAAGATCTGCCTCCACTTTCCCAAGTCCTCATTAGTTATGAAATATCATCTTTAATATATTTCTGTAATCTTAATCCAGCCTAACTTACCATAAAATAAAGAATATAGAACGGGTAAGTTTACAAGAGGAGTTAAGTATATCTCATTAAAATTAACGTAGTATGGATTGTAATGTCAGATCTTACAAGGGTATCAATTCCCGCCTTGACACGTGTGACAGCTGTAATGCAAGCATTAAAATAGCAACATACAGTTCTGAATTTCATGCCAAGAGATAAGAGTTACACTGGCTGTAATTTTTTACGTCATGTCAGTTAGCTGTCATTAATTTCGTGCAGGCTGATTATATTTCTAAATGTTACGTAGCTCATCATCTTCATTAGAAAATGTCGCATATTAGCGGCTCGTTATATTTCAGTGTTATTTATCCAGATGCAGTTTTTTTTATATAATATGACATCACATTCGAGCACCAAAAGTGATACACGTTCAGAACTGAACGTTTCTGCCACTGCACAGTCACCATGTTGTTAGAAATGTTTGGACATTTTTAAATTTGCTTGTGTTATGGTTAAATATATATTTTCATGAGTTTTTATAACTTAACCTAAACTTACTTGAAAAACAAAAAAATAAGCTTACAGAAAACATTCAGAAACTGGCATTAAAATTTGCTTTGGAAAATTAACGCACCGACATTGGTTGACGAGTTCTGTATATATTGCTAGCTGTATATGTTGCAATAACATAAGTGAAGCGCATGTGTCAGTTGCAGCAGTTGCAATTGTGATAGTACATCCAGTTGCTACCGATGAAATAACTAATGTGGTAGTTGGAAGAGGAGGAGGCTGGAAGCTGTGTCATTTGCAACAACGGAGATAAATTGATTTAGAAGAAACAAAAAGGCACAATACAGTGACTGGAACAATACACAGTTAACCTCTATGGACAACGTTTCGGTCTCACACTAGTCACACAGTGTGTGACTAGATAATGGTCCAAACTGGATCGAAAAGTCGCCATAAGTTTATTTCTAATATGTGCGGGTTATTTGTGTATCATTAGGAAGGAAACTAAAAAAAATTGACGGAAAGTTGAAGTTTTGCCGTTTGAACGTAAACGTGATTATTATTTTAAACGATTTGAAAATATCTAGATTATTAATATTATTATGAAGCGAAGAACACGTAGGGGTCATTCAGTGCAAGAAGTGGTGAAACCTCGATCCTCCGTCAGCTAATCGCGAGAGAAACGCTGCCTAACTGTACTCGGCTGATGTTAGCAGCAATTTTTAGAGTTATGGTAGAGGATAACCACTTAACAGTTACGTAAGGCAGGAGATCACCAATAAGTGAATCCTAATGAATGAAAGATGCATAAACCGAGTAAGTCATCTTTGTATAAACAATGTTTTGCCATGCGTTAAGTTCCTGTTTTGTATTGTACTTAGAATAACACAACGACACCTTTGCAAAGGTACAGAATCCGAATGTCAGATCAGTGGAGCCAGACGGCAGGTAACAGCAGGAGAAGACTGGTTGTGCAATGTCTGGGTGTTAGGTTGAGGAAATTTTTGTGATCTGTGTTGATCTTGGATAAAGTATAAGACGGGCTTTGCCAGTGTGTATCATTGCCCTTTTCTTTCAACAATTTGTGAGACGAATTACAGCTGCTTCAAGGCACTTTCTTATGATCCTGTCGTTTTCATTATATATTAGTTGTGATTTATGATACAGTATTTGTACTCCATGAAGTGAGTGCGTATATTCCTATTTGTTACAGAGGCGTTATTAGTGTCGCCGGTTCTATATGAATACTTTTGTTCCTGTAGACGTGTATGTAAATAAACATACACATTAGTGTGTATGTAAATAGCTGGCTGTCGTATCAGTTTAGTATTTCTCACATATGTCACATGGGATGTTAGACCCCTGATGTGTTTATAGTATTGCTGATGATTTTAGTTTTGGAGAACTTTGATGGTTTACGTGGTAAGGACTGTAATAGTAATGTTTGAGTAACAATGGAATAACTGTGTGTTCTGTGGGTGCTATGGGAAGAATGGGGCTATGATCTATGTTCATTTTATCTTAAGGCTGTGTGTATATGAAGAATTTTAAGTTTACAGGAGTGGATGAGATGAGATGGAAACTTTAGGAAGTGAAGGCATCCTGACTGATCACATTAAGTCGGTTGTAAATTTTCTGTAAGTATTATGTTTTAGAGAGTAGCAGTACAGCTAGACAATGCAGTGAATCATCCCTCTCTCTTCCACTTACTCTTTTAATTCAACGAAATTTAATCGTCTGGGGCACTATGACCAAGATATCGTCCACACATTATTATAATCAAAACTAAGCGCTAAACCACCAGGGTCATAGAGCACTGCACAGTAGTACCTCAACAGTTGGCTGATATTATGAGTCAATCTCCTATCCTCCTACCTTCCACGATGTTCACCCTCAACAAATCACCTCTTCATCACTTTTACACTTTCATACATCAGCTTCATATTATTGCATAATACTTTACAGTATATGCACACTATCCCACACTGCTTTAGACTAGCTTCACGTCACTATACAACTTTATGACAGTTCTTCACCACCTCATACTACTGTACCTTAGAACAGTTCCAAACCACTTGACTTTACCGTAGACATCCACGCTACCACATACTATCCTAGACTATCTACACACTGCCATAATCTATTTAAACCCCTCTATATACCTCCAGATGCTACCTTGGACCATATTTCACTCCCCTACTCCCCAGACCAACTCTACTTCCCTATATACTCCACATTTCCCTACTCCCTCTTCCTATTCTCCACACTACACACTGCCCCATTTCACATCACCTTAAGCTGATCCAAACTATTTCGCCCGTCCCCAAAACCATTTAAACATTTACAGATCACTTCAAATCACTCCAAGAAGTTCCAGACCATCTCCACACTGCCCCAGTCGACCTTCACAAAGCCTAATACTAGTCGAGAACAGCATCACATCACACACCAGACCACCACAAAGACAATCTAATATCTCCCTAACACTGATCCAGTCCATACACCACCCCAAACTAACTCAAACTACCAACACATTTCCCAAACTGAACCACACTACTAGTTATTTCCACCCCACCAAATACTACGTAAATTGTGGGGGAAATGTGGTGGGTGGGGTGGTGGCATGTCCCACTCTCACTGTCAACACTATGAGCACGCCATACTCCACCGGGAACCCGGATTTACGACACAGGAGAGTAGTTATCACCCCTAACAAGCGCCAGTTAGTCACTCCTGTTCTCGTTTCATGACGAGGTGAATTAATGAGGAGTCGGTAATGAAAGTTGTCATCCCACCTCCCCAGCCCTGTCCTCTATTTTCCTTTAATGTTTTCGATTTTATAATTTTGTATTCCCTCGCACATTCAGCAACAGTGTTGGTTCGTAAACTGTCCACTTTCTCGCTTGTGTATGGATGGACAGAGAGTAATGGAGAGTCATAGGTCTCACCCAGTTAGAGAGAGAGAGTGAAAACCACTACACAATAATTTATCCCCCCAAAATCAAATACTGAATAGGCAACCCATCCTACAATATTTCATCCTTGCGTGAGAAAATGCACGCTCGAAATCTCATAATATACCTAATTTATTTTAATTTCCTTCATGTCAAATATTTATACTGACATATAGTTCAAGATACGTTAGCCAAAGCTAAGATAACTAACCTGACAGACAATAAAAACGCCAAGAAAATTTAAAAAAATAAGCGCAGAGAATTGCGAGACCGGACATTTAGTGTGAAACTGGCTGCTGAAAATGGAAAGTGGGTTAGGATAGGGGAGGGTAAGGTGAACTAGTTATACCGTCTGCTAGATTTTTAACTAGAAATGTGTGCTGATACCATGTTATTCTGTAATAAACATGAGTTTTATTTTTGTCTGATTCTTGATGTCAGAGTATTTATGAGTTGTTTTATGGGCAAAAATTTCTGTAATGGAAAGACTTCAATGTGCTTCTAATACGCTATTATTTGACATTCTAAGACCTTTTTACTGCTATGACTTTTACTGCAACTCTCATTATTGACTGAATGTGAGTCTGAAGAGTCCTTGTTACTACTGACAAGTGACTGTGTACCACCTTCTACTAGACCCGGAACAACATCGTTTCGCATTTTAGTTCCTCACTCCACCTGGGAAGGAGCTAGTAGTGATTGGTAACCTTTGAATAGTGAGGAATTCCCCTATTCAAAAAAGGTTATGTCAAAAATTCTATGAACCCTTGAAAAGCTTCTAAAAGGCTTTAAAAAGGTAACATATTATTGTTGTATGCCACAATTTTCCCGGTATTATAACTCCTTTGACATTCGTTTACACTGATTACATCGGAATTTGTAGCTTTTCAGCCTCTTCTCTAATTTTTTCTATAGAAATATTCTTTATAAACTTTTAATGTTAACTTTATCTTTTTCTCCAACAAAATTTAATTGAGTCATACTGAGACAGTGAATCATATTGAAAAATAAATTACTAGGTTGAAGGAGCATCGAGCCGAGAACTGGATGAAAAGAAAAAAAATTGTAAGCCTTAATGTTAACGTTGCGCACAAGGGAAGCTATATCAAGATATTTTATAAAGCCCTTTAGCGAAACGGAGTTTCGCTAAAGGGCTTTATAAAACTGGAGTGAGGAATATAACTTGTGCAACACTTGGGTATCGTTATTGACGAAAAGTTTATCTTGTACAACAGGCTTTTTCAGTTGACTACAGGTAAATATAACACTGGAGACAATGGAAGTCGTTCTGAGGTGATCAACCTGTTACTCTTAGTAAAAGATGGTCAGTACCTTACCTTAAGCTCTTTGTCTTTTCTTAAACCTACATTATAGGCAGTCGCAATCTCTGTCATTTCTTAAGTATGCGCTCTTGTTTAATGTTGACCGAAATAAATTTTCCACCTCTCTGTTTACACCTCTTTCATTTCATAATGTGTGCTTCCTTTCATTTTTCCTCTCCGTTCACATCTTTTTTCTTTTATTGTGCCTGCTACCAATCATTTCCTCCATCTGCTTTCATCTCTCTTGGTTTATTTTGTCTATTACTTTGCATTTTCATTCTCTCTCTGTACACCTATCTTGGTTTATAATGTCTCCTGTTTTGCATTTTTATCTTTTCCCTGTTTAGACCTCTCTCTGTTGATCTCTCCTGCTGCTTTGCACTTTTATCCTCTCCCTGTTTACATCTCTCTTGGTTTATCTTGTTTGCTGCATTGAATTTTGTCTTTCTCAGTTTACACCTCTCCCTCCCCCCATGCCTTTCACAGCCAAGCTGCAAACAAAAATATCGCTGAAGAAATCGAGGCGACACCGAAAATTCTTTGGCTGCCTCTCAAAGCCCTCAAAGTTAAACGGATTTTCTGCTCACGTGAAATATTCATTTTATTGTTTCTTATATCTCTTTGTACTCTTACCGTCTAGCTTTTCATTGATTTGCCGATAACGGGAGGGCATTATATTTAAAAAAAAAAAAATCTAAAAAATTTCCCCCCTTATTCTTTCCTCCATATTTTATTTATTTTTATGTTAGCTTTCCCCAAATATATTTCATTTATTTCTTAACTCTCATCCTGAATTCTTTTCCCGGATTTCTTCTTCATTTTCTTCCAGGTCTATTTTCTCTACGTTTTATTTTTCGTTGTCCTTTATGGCAACCGTTTTTTCAACTTTTTTGTGTTGTATTTCTCTGTCACCGTTATTCTGCCATACACACGCTTTTATTTTATTTTAAATTTCTTCCTGATATTCGCTTTACTTCTTTCCTCGCACGTTTTACTCATCTCTCTTTATCCATATTTTCTTCTCTGTTATGTATGTAATGTATTTTGTGCATTTACGTTATAACAAATCAATGATTTGCTCACTCCTTTGCTTTCTCTCTCTCCTATTTTCACTCTTTCTCTTACTAAGAAGAAAAGGTGAGGAGAATGTCAGAAGAAACGCCAGGTAACGAAAGCACTTGAAAATAGACCAGGAGGTGAGTTATGGCAGAAGATTAATTAAAATAATGATAAAGTAAAGGGTCATCTTCTCTCTGTTCTCTCGCATGTCCCTCATCCCATTCACATAAAAAAATGATGCATGTCAGGTGAAGAAATTTCAGAAAACAGGTCAAAAGAAGTAACGAGAAGGCTAATGTTAGGCCACCTCAAGGTATGTTCCGAATGTCAGAGCATTTGATAATGTATTAAGAAAACCAGGACTATGTTTTATGCTAGGGTTGTTTTGTATGGAAAGACGGTTTAGTGAGGCGATATGGAGGATGAAGAGATATATAGTTACGGCTTAGGATTAGTTTATAGAATGACTGTGATCTCTAATACGACAGGAAATATAGCTCTTTGGGTCAGCAAAGACACTTGTCTTCCTAAAGTCTATCGGAAAGGGAATGTCCAGTTTCACCAACGTATCGGAGAGGAGAAGAGGAGAATGAAAGAGATTAGTAAACGGAGGATCAAGTTTCCATCCCTCTCTGGGCTCAATTATTCACATAGGTTTAGCGTCTCAAGAAATATAATCTGCGGTTTTCCTAATGATGCGTATTTCATAGAGGTGAATACAGTTATTCAGCGTGTTTTTCTCTCGTTTAGAAGACGGAGGATCGAGCCTCCACCACGATGAATGAGCTTAACTGGTGTGGTGCTGTACATGAATATACTACTAGTTGATCAGTTTGTCACCCATTACACTTTCCTTTTTTGATAATGAGAAAGACTTGCAATGTACCAACACCTGTGGCTTTCTCATTATACTAATACTTTTTAGTTTTCTCATGTAAATACAGGTCTTTCTCATGTAAATATTTTTCATTATATAAAAAACTCGTGACTTTCATTGTGTATACGCTGGTGATTTTCTCATTATTTAAGCTCAGGCAGCTTTCTTATTATATTATCACTGATAACTTTCTCATTATATTAATCGTTTTTCTTAATATATATTCTGGTGACTTTCTCGTTATTCAGACACGGGTAATTTTCTCATACAGACACGCAGGTTTCTCATTATGTAAACACTGGTGACTTTCTCATTATACAAAGTGGTGGCTCCCTCATAATATAAACACTGATAGTTTTCTCATTATGCAAGCACTTGTGGTATACTACCCGCGTGAAGTCGTCACTTAGCGGTGCAGACTAAGTTACATTTTGCACTAAACGATCCTGGTTCAACACAGCACAGGTGAAAATTGTTGCTGTTTTTTTTCGTACTTTTTATTTGACATTCATTCCTTTTCCATTCTTACCTGTGCAGCTTTTAACAAGCGTTGCACCAGTCAAGGATCCGTGGTAGTTCTGCAGTCAGGTCAACGTTTTCATAATCGGGTAAATTACTGTATTGTTACTCAATACAATTCACAGTTAGCCCGCACTTAAAAGAAAAACTTACCAGTGATTTCTTCCAGTCACTGTATTGTGACTTATTCCCCTCTGTTCGAACGATATTCATAACAATGATTTTATTAAATGTTAAACTTTCAATTATTTTTCCTCTTTTACTGCACAGCTTTCATCTCTCTCTCTTCCTGCAATTTCTAACAATCATTCATAACTTTAGAACTTTTAGAGTATATATATATATATATATATATATATATATATATATATATATATATATATATATATATATATATATATATATATATATATATATATATATACCTTTTATATATATGACCTAGTCCAATTTGCCCACCGTATTGGCAAAATATAGCAACTCTCTCAAGGTTGATGGATTTGTCACATCCTATCCTCGCCACTATTACTGCTGTGTATACACACACACACACACACATTCATACATACATACATACATACATACATACATACATACATACATACATACATACATACATACATACATACATGAGGGTCCCCAGTAAAGTTCTTGAGGTGGTACCTCCCAATATTCTTACATACATACATACATGAAGACATGCACAAACAGTATACTATGTGGTTTGTTTCAGCATTTATGCAGTATGAAGTAAACTTCTTCCATGGTATTCCTGTTTATCTCACAAAGTGTGTACCATGAAAGGTTGTGCGAAACTCACTGACTACATTATCCATAAGAAAAATATACAAAATGATAAAGCGAAAACAATAATTATTACAATTTATAAAGCATCCATGTCAACATATCTCCTATTTTCTAACAGTTTCGTCTTATTAATACTTCATATATCATCTTTCCTCTCTATATTCTATTTAATCGACGTATATATTTTTTCTGCACTCTCTTCCTTGATAATCTTTGCATATGTCTACGCTATGCCACAATTTTTTTCTTCCATGTCAACAGAATTTTTCTTTCCCTTTATACAGACCGTATCTTTCCTTCTTCAGACTGTTCTTTTCCCTCTTCATGAACCAATTCTTTCCCTCTAATACTAAGGACTCAGTCCCTCGTTCTCCTCTGTTATGAAGGAAGTAGCGCCAACAGGTACGCGGATAGTCACAAACCATCTTCAGCAAGCCTTTTTTTTCCATAAGTTACGCCTGTAACTTGACAAATCTCTACTTCCAAGGAAACGATGTCCACATCCTCATTCTTCTCTGTTTCCCTCTCCATCCCTTTTCGCAGACGTGTTGCCTTAATTTGGCGTCTATTAAAAAAAAACACTGGGGAATGACGCAAATTTCTTGTCTTATGACTCTTGAAAGAAAATTGGACCATTATCTGGCGGACAGAGTATGACTCCGTCGAGCGGAAATTTACGTTGAAACGAGGTCGTTTTGTCCTGGTTTACAACGTGAGGGAGACTATAGTATCAAGCACGTCTAGGGAGAAACTTTACGTTTATCGACAACATTTTGTTACAGTTTATGAGCTTTGATATAGACGAGCAGTACTAGACTCGATAAGAGAGTCTGACATTACGGACTCTCCAGCCTCAGCACTCACTGTTTTTTACACTGGAGAAGGTAGAGTACCGCTGACAGTCATGAAGGAAAGTCACAGGTGCACTACAACTATTCATTATGAAAACATTTCTCTCATTGTGAAGCTTTGTCAAGTTACTGATTTCATGTTGCTCTTCACAGAGTGAAACGTTCCCTCAATAAAAACTTGCCCTGCTCTTAAGCGTTTCCTAAGAAATTAAATTGGGTACAGGAATAATCTGCAGAATATTTACCAAATGTATCTCATGTGTATAATTCGATACTCTCGCGTATCTATGTCTGATAATACAAACAGTGAAGATAAACTCAAGTTAGAACAGTAAATTATTTTGTGGATGCGGTTCTTGCGATTTATGAGGAAATATTATCGTTTAAAACTCGGAATATATATAACGTCCTCCAACAATGGAACGATAAGGAATATATATATATATATATATATATATATATATATATATATATATATATATATATATATATATATATAAAATATACTTTAGTAAACCAGCCTTATATTAATATAATTCACCAGAGACTTAAAAAAAGAAAGAAAAATAATCCGACTGAATGTCATAATGACACATAAAAGTCAAAAAAAAAAAAACAAAGAAATATAATTGGTGGCAAGGCACGCAGGTGATAGTAAAAATAAATATAAATCTGTCATACGTCAGAGAAAGCAAACTATATTATTAGAAAAATTTTATAATTATAATGGAAGTTGAGGAGACAAAAACACTGAAAAAATGAACACTGGACAAAGAAAATAGTTAAAAAAAAAGATTTTACTAGAAGGGAGAATAACATACTGGAGTAATTTACATTATGTAGTTTATCAATATTGTATGTGGGTGTAAATATATGTATATATACATTCATATATATATACATACATCATATATTTATATAAATTTATATTTTCGTTGACTATAAAAGACTCACAAACAACGACTCCCGGATATCTAGATTTGCAAGGTTGGACTCTCGCCCCCATCGACACCATGCTCAGCCCTTCTAGGGTAGCGTAGGTGCCTGAGCCAGAGCTTGCAGCTCACAAGACTGTCATTCCCATTAGCCCCCTTGGGGCGGGGATGGCAAACCATAGAGGCCTAGCTTGTGGCTAGGCCTGGGGACAATTGGTCCCAAAGATGAGAAGGTACTTGTGCCTTCTCCCATGGGAGACTTAGGTCTCAGAGACTCCCTAGAGAGGGAGCCAAGGCCGGGCCACCACTTGGAAAAGGCCCGGGCCGGGAGAATACCGGCGAATCTTTAATAATAATAATTTGCAAGGGTAACTAAGACAACACTCAAATAAAAGAAAATTGCAGAGGCAAACTCAGTAAATATCTCTTTGTGCTTTAATCTTAGCATTTTGTCTTAATGTTTAATGTACATTTTACGAACTTGGATAAAAGAGTTTGTTCTACCTAGCTTTTGTCCACTACATTTTCCTCCTTTCTTAAGTGTGTGTGTGTTTGTGTGTGTGTGTGTGTGTGTGTGTGTGTGTGTGTGTGTGTGTGTGTGTGTGTGTGTGTGTGTGTGTGTGTGTGTGTGCGTGTGTGTGTGTGTGTGTGTGCGCGTGTGTGAAGGCACACATGTATATGATTATATCTACATGCACGTTGTAGTTTAAGAACAGTCCTAACTTCTGTGTTTTTATTTCCGCAAGTAAACATGTAGCCTCAAGAGTGAGACCAAACGTCCTGATAACCGTTCATCCTGAGTGTGCTCTACGTTATATAAGACGAAGTGAGCAATGTATCAGATTTATTGAAACAGAAGTACTTTGGGTGTTCTTCACCCGAAGTACTTCTGTATTGCAAACATCCCTTCGATGGTACTAATGTACGTCAAGAAGAGACTTGATACTAGTGTCACCTGCTATTTGACAGTCCATTCTCGCACCTAGAGTGATAAATGTTGTCTGACTTTTCTCGGCATCCTCGTTTCCTGTTGGATTATTATACCTTGCTTTATTGTGGCTAAATCAACTTTTCTTTAGCTTTTTCTAACCGAATCCAACCTAAGCGACTTTAAATTAAACTACTTAAAATGAAGAAAATATTTGAAACCAATATCGACAGCTTTAAGAAACTTACGTTAAATACCACGTCAAAAACATACGTAGTAAAATAAGCAGGGGTTGTAACTAAAGATCTGCTATGTTAATCCGGGTTACAGTGGTTCTGATAGATTAAATATTGAACCTCGAGCGTCTGTGATATTTTTTATCCATCAGATTTACATCCTTAGTAAATAGGGATCGTCCGATCATGTCCGTTGCACCGCAGAAACTAAGATGACGACTCAGAAAAAAAAACATACCACGGGGGGTGGGTTTAGAAAACGCTGGCCCAGTGGCTAACGCGACGGTCTGGAGTTTTGAGACTCTCTGATCGCCGGTTCTAACCCCTCCCGTGGAATGGTTTTTCTATGACGACTCAGTCCTTTAATTTTGTCGTAACGTTTTCGTGAAAAATTACACACTATGTCTTCCTACGAGCATTCGATTAGAGATGAAGACTCTTAATCCCAGAGATTGAGACAACACTGAGACATGCACTGAATGATACCCAAGTAATTAACTAGACTTTTCTTTTTATTTATTTGTTTTTATTATTTGCGAGGAATTAAAGGAAATATGCCTCTGTATCAGTCACTAAGTATCAAACCTTAATAGTAGGTTATAACTCACGCTAAGATAACAGTAGAGAGTATTTTTATTTTTCGAGTAATAACTGAGATCGTTGTTAACAGATCGTGTAATGGTTGAAGTATGCAGGCCGAGGCCTTCCGCTGGCTTTCCGGTCCAACCCTTTAAAAATTATGGTCTAGTAAACAACGAGTGTCAGCCAGTTTCTCACTACTAGTAACGTCAGAGTTCATCCATGAACTATGATATCAAGGATAACAGATTCAGATTGAGATACAGATTCCAATTGAGCCTCATGAAGGATTAAAGTTTTTTGTGTAATTTTTTCACGCTAAAGATTGTTATTTTTTTAACCTACATTTAAAAGTACAGAAATAACTTTATTATTGTCGGTCTAACTAGAGACCCACTTCAGGTGCCTCTAAAAGGTCCCCATTTAGACCGTAAATGTTCGCGTTATTTCCATTCTGTTGAATGTGGGTTGTTCGAATGTATTGCAAATACAACGTATGGTTCACTGAAAGTTTTTATAAATTCCACAGGTTTATAAATTTTTTTAGGAACACACGATCAATGTCTTAAGCATATTTGCTAAGTACATAGTACCCTAATGGTTTAGCATTTTTCTATTATGAATATTGCACAGGGAGAAGAACCCAAAGGTATTGAAGAACAGGTGAGAAAGGGAGAGATATGCATTAGCCAAGTGTATTGGCGGGTATACACGACAGGTGTGGCTCACTTCCTCTGCTGTTTGGCCTTCACTATGTAGATGACACACATCATACAAAGCCATTATCCAATAAGTCATCTCAGTTTCCTGGAAGCACGGCTAGCCAGAGCCATCTATTGATGAAAAGACGATTCTACAGTCAAGGCTATTTGGTTAGCTAGATGAAGAGAAAATCTGATGTCTCGATGAGGAGTTAGGTTAGATTAGGTTAGGTAAGGTAAGGCTTAGTCATATTATGACTAAGACCTCGCATCAGGGGTCTTAGAGATCATATGACTGAGACCCCTGATGAGGGTTTTAGTCATATGATGAACCGCAGCAGGAGCCTTTCACTGACTTGATGGTCCACCCATTAAAAAAACTGTAGTTATAATTATAACCATATATATACGTATTTATGATCGGTGAGGGTGAGTTACCTGGGGTATTAAGTTTGTTTACATAACACCCCAGGCAGTTGTACCCCTCATGAGCTACCAGCACTCACCTCATTTTGGCTACATATTTTGATTCCTTATGAGAGTATATTCACTGTTGTATTCGGTTGTGGTCTCATTTCACTACTCTCTATAACTATTCACTTAAATGGATAATTTGTGTTGACTTAGGTACACGTGCTCTGGCGTTGGGAATGTAAGCTTACCTACCATTTAATGTGTCTGCTGTATTTCCTTTTCTGATTGAATTTTGGCGACACTAAGCTGATTTTTAGTACAATATGTACTACAGCATAATAGAAAAGTACTTGGATTCGTGTGTGTGAGAGAGAGAAAGAGACAGAAAGAGAGAGATAGAGATAGATAGAAATAGACTGATTGATTGATTTGATGAAATTCTTTGTGCTGTTTGACAATTCTGGATTAAAAAAAGGAACATTTCCTCGATACTCTATATTACAATTAGTTCAGATTATATTTGTTGTTACTTGGGTTTTCACTTCGAGTTCCAAAGTCCTAACTGGCTTATGCTGTGAATAAGTCTTTACTGTCCAGTTTTGTTTCACTGAAATCACTGAAGCCACGTCACTATACAGAATGAAATTTGGTATGAGTATTGTTACGTTCAAAGCCTGAGCAGGACTAGTTTTTCTTTTTTATTCATGCATATTGTGTAGCTAATTTGAATAAATGAAAAGTCCACAGCTCACTGGCACAAATATACCAATGTGACTTTTATATATATATGTGTGTGTGTGTGTTTTTTTTTTTAAGCATATTCGTTTTAACTTTGGTTTTGGACATTGTTACAAAGGCCAAGAACATTTGGCCCTTATTTATGAGCCAAGTAAACATAGATTATTTTTATATGCTTCTTTAATTTTCATAACGATTAGTAATTTTCTAATAAATTTTGTATTCCTTGAAGGAAGATGTATTGATGCCCGTGAAGGATTTTTGATTCGATGAATTGAAGCAACTCTCCCCTTCCTTGATCAAAGCTGATCATCTCTCACTCCCTATGATCTATGTAACTCTTACTGGTTTTCACTTCTCACGAATATTAGAATTTGGTGAATATTATTATCCGTTGTTTTGTTCATTGATTTGCTTACGTGGCATTTGCTACCAACGAAAGTATAAAACTAATTAAAATATGTATAGTTCACTTTGTGCACCTGCCACTAAGAACGACAATACAACGGATATCGAGTTAGCTAATATTAATCAGCTGTCAACAATCAAATGTTATGATCTCGCATTGATTTGTAGTAAAACATGCATGCAGGCGGGCGGGTGGGCGAGAATTTCATGCACGCAAAGAATTGCAGTCCCTCGGAACCTTGCGAGACAGAATTGGGATCTTTACCAAAGCATCACACGGTGGTGGTGGTGATGGTGGTGGTAGTGGTGATGGTGGTGGTGATGGTGGTGGTGAGAGGGGAAGGTGTCCGTGAGGAAATCGTAAAGAGTTGTCCTGACATATGTCTTTGCAAATAATGATTTCTAGCTGGTTGAGCATTCGCTGGCTTACCTGAGCTTGGTTTTGCACTCTAATAAAATAAAAACGAAGAATCAACGCATAATGTCCTAAGTCTCGACATTATCTCACTGGTATATCACGAACGAACTAAAAGCTGGGAACGTTGTTTGTCCTAGTGAGGCAGTTTGCTCTATATGCAACCCTATGGGCAAACCTTTGTTGTCACTACCTGTCCTATGGCGGAAAGTTACTTTTTTACCTACACAAATTTATAGATTTATACTGACTTTTTTATGTACGCCGTTTCAGCCATTTGTACTATAACAGGAGTAAACACAAAAATGTCTTCCCGCAAAAAAATATATTGTGGCTACGTAACAGAAAAGAGTGAAGCATGGAAAAGACCGAGTTCATCCTTTTATGCAATACCAAAGTTGTGGGTTTATTTCAGGAACTTTTTTTTCACTGACATAAATTATATAAAGCAAAAGAGAGCGTTTTTTTTCGGGAAAATGGGTTTTTTAAACGCTGAGGAATAATGAGAGAAAACTTCCACTTTTCAAGCTAATAACACTTAACAACAAGAACGTTTCGCTCAGTGCTTTACCAGATTATCTTGATCGAGATGTTGGTATAAATGCAAAGCCTGCACTCCTTCGTGTATATCACTTTGCCATCAACCTCTAGGCTTGCTGCCTCTCTTACCCGACCCAAGAGCACATGACACACTTCACAATATCAAGGGAACATGTTAAACAGCAGAACAAACCACAATGGTAAAATATTTGCCAGATTTTCACCATTTACTGATTGAGCTCCATATATTTAATAAATGATGAAGCTTATGACGAAGCACTAAATTGGATATGCTGAAAGCAAATCAAATACGCAATGCTTTCTAATAGACCGAATAGTGCATAGCTTTTATTATTATTATTATATTATTATTATTATTATTATTATTATTATTATTATTATTATTATTATTATTATTATTATTACTGGGAAATCAAAATTACTTAGCTGTCGTGAAATGTTTGGTTAAATGGGAGGTAATCATGATTAATGGGTGGGAGGAGAAAGTACCTCTATAATCCTTGGACTAATTCTTCTTCACCAGATTCAGATTACCCTCTTCCCCGTGAGAGGTACCGGACGGTGTATATATATATATATATATATATATATATATATATATATATATATATATATATATATATATATATATATATATATATATATATATATATATATATATATATATATATATATATATATATATATATATATATATATATATATATATATATATATATATATATATATATATATATATATATATATATATATATTATATATATATATATATATATATATATATATATATGTATGTATGTATATCGTGCCGAATAGGTAAAACTTGCGATTTTGGTTTAAATAGCAACGCTCTTCTTGCAGAATAAGGCAAGCGAAAATTAGTGTATGCAATAATTTCGCAGAAATAACTCTGAACCTAACGAAAAAATGTATTTCATTATATTTCTTTATTATTAAATTATTGTAAACTTGTTTAAAATATACTTAATTGGATTAGGCTAAATTAAATTGCGTTTGTTATAATAAGGTTAGATAAGTTTTCTAAGGTTCTTTTGATACCATTTTTTTAGTTTTTACATTAACATAAATGAAAAAACATATCTTTAAACGTATAAGAGAAAAATTTAGAAAGGATTAATTTTATATGAGTTTTTTTTAATTGACCAGTTTTACCTATTCGGCACGACATATACATACATACACATAATATGACAAGGTATTAAAACGAAATATGGTACTTCCGATAGACTATACGGTGAGGCGGTGATTCAAATATGTGACAGGATGGTTGTGAGGTTAACAGAAGAACAGTTTCAATAAAGTGCTTTGTGTGAGGTGTGCAGCAGGAAGGGTAACGTGTGTATGTGACCACAGCAGCGAGGGTGGTGATTCAGCTTCCCCTCTCTCTCGTTTGCCACAACGAAAATCCCTCTCATGGAAAATTCGCTTTCCATTTTATCTCGTATCTATGATGATCCACTGCACCCAAATGTATCTTTTATTAATTGATTCTGAATGCCCTGCTTTATATTGCACAAACTGAATGCCATTGATTCCCGTTCGAGTCATTTTTGGCTTTGTGTTTACACAGATGTTTAGCATCAGGCATGCTGGTTCTGTCTCCTATATTTCTGTGTCATTGGTATTCTGACTGACTGGTGTTTGACAAACAGCGCTGCTAGTATAGTTTTTTTTAAGTCTTTGATCTCTCCATGTCAATATCCTTTTGTAATAGATTTTTTTGGTTTTGATCTCCTATCCCCTTTGTTCTTTTCGCATCTTCCATTTCATGGAATATATTGTTTTCTTT
>NC_091338.1:8764040-8821540 GCF_038502225.1 Cherax quadricarinatus
TTGATGAGTCAAGAGGACCGAAAAAGGGGTTTTAAAAAAAAGGGATGTCAAGCGGATGCGGGTTTTTCAAAGTCGAAGAGAGCGCCATTAACAGTGAAAGAGAGAATTATTATTTATTTTTTATTATTATTATTATTATTATTATTATTATTATTATTATTATTATTATTATTATTATTATTATTATTATTACTGCTATTATTATTATTATTAGTAGTAGTAGTAGTAGTAGTAGTAATAGAGAAACAAAAATTAAAGACATGGGAGAAAGCCTGGGCCTTTCTTTAAAAACAGTTTCTACCAATCAACAGATGATCCAGAATATTAGTGCCGTTTTACCAGGAGCACGAGCCATTGATCCAGCCAATAGCACTCTCCTCGGTGCTCCTCTTGGGTCCAATGCCATCGATCTGATCCTAGGAAAAAAAGTCTCAGACCTCCAGACGATGGAAAGCAGGATGAAAGACATTGACACACACGATGCCTTCTACCTACTCACCAGGTGCCTGTCAATCCCAAAACTTACCTATTTTCTGAGATGCTCCCCAGCCTTCAGCAGTCCAAAACTCAAGGAATATGACTCTCTCCTGAAGGCCATGCTAGAGAGTGTATTGAATCTTTCCCTTGACGATGGACAGTGGTTGCAAGCCTCACTTCCGGTCAGGCTTGGAGGGCTAGGAGTACGCAGATCCTCCCAGATTGCTCTACCAGCTTTCCTGTCCTCTTCCATTGCATCAAACGAGTTGATAAGACAAATTCTTCCTGACACCCTCAGTGACTCAGCAGGAATAGAAGACCCTAGCTATGCCAGTGCCATCACCGAATGGGAGACTCTTGCTGCTCCAGCACCAAACCCTAGTGCAGCACTGGCTCACAAACAGTCAGGCTGGGATGGCCCAATTGCTGAAAAGGTGCTTGCCAACATGCTCAGGGCTGCAACATCAGATAGGGAGATTGCCCGTCTCCAGGCTGTGAGTGCACCTCACTCCGGGGACTTCCTCCAAACAGTTCCCATATCGGCAATGGGAACGCGACTCGATCCTAAAACCCTCCGTATTGCAGTGGCTCTGCGCCTGGCTGCCCCAATTCACACAGAATATATGTGTATTTGCGGCGAAGTGCAAGCAGTCCAATACGGTCTACATGGTCTTAACTGTTCCAAAACCAAGGGCTGGCATGCAAGACACAATGAGGTCAACGACATCATTAAGAGAACCCTTGCTACAGCTGGATGCCCTGCCGAGATGGAGCCACGATCACTTGCAGCAAACAATACCCACAACCCAGCAAACCGCCCCGACGGGATCACCATCTATCCTTGGAAGAATGGCAAGCTCTTAGCATGGGACTATATCTGTGTGTCCACACTGGCTGACACCTATATCCATCACAGTGTGGGGCGACAGGGAGGAGCTGCTGACCACAGGGAGAAGTACAAGATCAGCAAGTACAGGGATATTAGCCAACAGTATCAATTTGTTCCAGTGGGATCAGAGATCTTGGGATCATGGGGAAAAAATGCCACACGCTTCCTTAAAGAATTGGGTTCCAGACTCATCGACACCACCAGGGACCCAAGGGCAGCCACTTTCATGTTCCAGCGCCTCAGCGTGGCCATCCAGAGTGGAAATGCTTGCTGCATACTTGGCTCACGTCCAGCCTCGGAGGAGCTGGAGGAAATTCATGATCTTTGATACATTGAGCCATTGTATTCATGTTTATGTTTTTTTCTGTAAATGTATTTTGTTTATTAATAAATGTTCACATAGAATAAAAAATATATAGGGGGTGGTAGGAGAAGAAAATATTCAAACAGCTCCGGGGAGAACCTTGAGTTTTCCCTGAGGTACGTTTATTGTCTTCTCTGAGGATGAGGGTCCCCATTCCAGCTATAGAGGTGGTACTTCCCTATTATATATTATTATAAAATATATATATATATATATATATATATATATATATATATATATATATATATATATATATATATATATATATATATATATATATATATATATATATATATATATATATATATATACGTACATATAATGTCGTGCCGAATACGTAAAATCTGCTCAGTTAAGAAGAACTCATTTAATATTAAATCCTTTCTAAAATTTTCTCTTTTACGTTTAAAGATTTTTTTTCATTTATGTTAATGTAAAAATTTATATTTTTTTAATGAACAAACACAATGAAATATATTTTCTCCGTTAGGTTCCGAATGTTTTTTGCGAAATTATTGTATACACAAATTTTCTTTTGCCCTATTCGGCAAGAAGAGAGTTTCTATTTAAGTCAAAATAGCTAGTTTTACCTATTCGGCACCACATACACACACACACACACACACTAGAGGATAGGAGGGATAGAGGGGACATGATAACGTATAAAATACTGAGAGGCATTGACGAGGTGGAAAAGGATCGAATGTTTCAGAGATGGGATACAGAAACAAGGGGACACAATTGGAAGCTGAAAACCCAGATGAGTCATAGGGCTGTTAGGAAGTATTTCTTTAGTCTGAGAGTTGTCAGGAATTCGAATAATCTGGAGAGTGAAGTAGTGGAAGCAAGTGCCACAAATAGCTTTAAGAAGAGGTATGACAAAGATCATGGAGCAGGGAGAGTGTGAAATAGTATCGACCAGTGAAGAGGCGGGGCCAGGAGATATGACTCGACCCCTGCAACCACATATAGGTGAGTACACACACAAACATAAACACACACACACACACACACACACACACACACACACACACACACACACACACACACACACACACACACACACACACACACACACAAAAACACACACACATATATATATATATATATATATATATATATATATATATATATATATATATATATATATATAAGTAAGTAAAGAAAGTAATGGGTAGGTTCTCTCTATCCCAGAGACGAGTGTGTGATTAATCCTGTGCTCTAACCACCTGACCATGAAGGCTATAATAAGATTGGCAATCCTAATCCGGGTAATGTTTACATATCCCCTTCCTGTTGCCAGTCTTTTACCAACAACGGTACGTGTGTAATCAAACATACCTCATAGTTCATCAAATTCTTTTCCTTTACCCATCCAACACTTCCATTTCCTCCCAAATTACCCTTTGCTCCTCCTTTCCCCTCCTTTTTCACTCTTTTTCCTCACTTCATGCTGCTTTACTTACCCTTTTTTTTCCGTCCCTCCTATTCACTGTCTCCCTGTTCGCTTCTTGCTGAGAGACCAACCCCCTGCCTCTCCAGCCACTCTGCCCTCCCACACTTACATCACCCTGCCTCTCCAGCCACTCTGCCCTCCCACACTTACATCACCCTGCCTCTCCAGCCACTCTGCCCTCCCACACTTACATCACCCTGCCTCTCCAGCCACTCTGCCCTTCCACACTTACATCACCCTGCCTCTCCAGCCACTCTGCCCTTCCACACTTACATCACTCTGCCTTTTCAGTTATTCTCCAGCCCTTTATTAATTCCATCTCATTCTCAGTTCCCTGTCTCCCGACTCCTCTCCTTCCCTCAACTCCTAATTTTTCAAATCTTGCGTTTAATACACACTTGTCCTTAGCCTCCTATGTTTCTTGACAGTTAATTCAGTAATATTTATTTCATAATTTAGTGAGCCGAGACTGTGACCTGTCCGCGGGGTGTGATGCTTCCCGGACATAATAACCGGTACAACTCCTGGAAAAATTCGTGTTGGATAAAAGATATGGGCCATTCAGCAATTATATTAAAAAAATAAATGATAGCCTAGCATTTCTAAAGGCATCCTTAAACATGAAATTTTAAGCTCTGCTGATTTTTTTAAGATTAATGCAAAGGAATATTAATATGAAAAGGAGTACCAATCTATTTGTGGAAAATACTGAATATATTTTCCAGAAATACAGTAGTTATATTTAAATAGATGGCCATACTGTATTTAATAAAATATGTTATGGAAAACGGGAAACTGAGCCTGCGTCTGCGCAGAAGGACACTCGCCATTGCTGTTTGAACTGGTCAACTGTTAGTGAATATTGGGAAGAATTTTTCGTGCTCTAGAGGTTAAAATTGGGCTGACACCTCTCAAATAGGAGACGAAATTGTTGGATGTGTATTCCTGCATAATTTGAGTATCCGGTTCGAAGGACTAATGGGCTAATTAAATGTGGAAAATTGCATTTATCTGAATTTAACTCATTACGTACATAACAGTAAATGATAACAAAGATGATTATTATTTATCAGAGTTACATAGACAAGTAGGAATTTGGGACACCTAGGTCACAAAAAATGTCCCCCTTCGATGCCTACCACTGTCATATCCACAAGTTGCTCTAGACCTATTAATTATAAAAAGATCCATCACCAGGAATTCTGGTAAATATATAAATTTGTGGACTGTATGTTAAAATTAATAAATGATTATATATATATATATATATATATATATATATATATATATATATATATATATATATATATATATATATATATATATATATACATATATATATATATATATATATATATATATATATATATATATATATATATATATATGTATATATATATATATATATATATATATATATATATATATATATACACATTTATATAACAGAAGGAGAATATATCTTAATCATAACACTCACCAATTTGACTGGAGATTAATGTGTCATGTACAGGACCCCCCCCCCCATTGTGCCTACATTTATGAAAAATTTACTGGCCAGAATTTAAACATAAATTATACAGCTTATCTGAGGTTCCTGGAGTTATCCTGTTCTGTCGCCTGATACTCAAATTATGTAGGAATGCATATCCAACAATTTCGCCTCCTATTTGAGAGGTGTCAACCCAATTTTACCTCTAGAGCACTAAAATTCTTCACATTATTAACAAATGTTTGTTTTGAATTGAGAGTAACAGACATTTGTTAATAATGTGAAGAATTTTCGTGCTCTAGAGGTAAAAATTGGGTTGACACCTCTCAAATAGGAGGCGAAATTGTTGGATGTGCATTCCTGCATAATCTGAGTATCAGGCGACAGGACAGGACAACTCCAGGAACCTCAGATAAGCCGTCTAATTTATGTTTAAATTCTGGCCAGTAAATTTTTCATAAATGTAGGCAAAAGGGGGGGTCCTGTACATGACACATTATTCTCCATATATATATATATATATATATATATATATATATATATATATATATATATATATATATATATATATATATATATATATATATATATATATATATATATATATATAAAATCATTTATTAATTTTAATATACAGTCCACAAATTTATATATTTACCAGAATTCCTGGTGATGTATCTTTTATTTATAATTAATAGGTCTAGAGCAACTTGTGGATATGACAGTGGTAGGTATCGAAGGGGGACATTTTTTGTGACCTAGGTGTCCCAAATTCCTACTTGTCTATGCTGCTGTTTGCTGTTTCGACGACGAGAGCTGTCGTAAGATGGGAAGGAAGAAGGATAAGGAAGGATGGAAATAACTGGAAAAGGACGGGAAGGAGGAAGAATCAAGGCAAGTGGTCAGTGGTCAGTCGTCAGTGGTCAGTGGTCAGTCGTCACGCAGTGGTCAGTGGTCAGTCGTCACGTGAGGTCACAGACCCTGAGCTGCTTTGGGGATTAGCGTGGACGGTTACAAAGCATGGCTTGCTTCTGCAGTGTTTTAAAAACTGAGTTTGGAGAGTTGA
The DNA here is from genome assembly GCF_038502225.1 of Cherax quadricarinatus. Taxonomy (NCBI): domain Eukaryota; kingdom Metazoa; phylum Arthropoda; class Malacostraca; order Decapoda; family Parastacidae; genus Cherax; species Cherax quadricarinatus. Next base: position 8,769,785 of record NC_091338.1, read on the forward strand.
AGGAGGAGGTCTTGCTTCTCCAGGAGGAGATTAGGAGGCTGAAGGTCCACCTCAATGGGCCTGGGAGAGTGTGTGAGGTGGTTGGAGATGTGGGGAATGAGGCTTCTAGCAGTGAGGTGCAGTCTGTCTCTCACTGTGAGGAGGCTGTAGGTGGGGAGGTAGCAACGGGTACCAGCAGTGAGGTGCAGCCCAGCACCTGCTACAAGTGGCGAGTTGTTCACAGTAATGGGAGGCGCATCAGAGTAAGGAAAGTTAAGAGTGAAGATCTGAAGGTAGGAAATCGCTTCTCTGTTCTCCAGGATGAATGTACTTCAGTGGCCAGTGAAGGTAAGGGTACTACTGCCCCTGCTAATGAAGGTAAGCGCATTCTTGTGGTTGGTGACTCTCAGGTAAGATATGTTGACCGTGCTTTTTGTAATAGGAATAAGAAGATGAGAGATAGAGTGTGCTTCCCTGGAGCTGGTGTTGGGGACATTGTCAACAGACTGGATAATATCATGTCAGGTAATGGGAACAAGCCCATTATCTGTCTCAGTGCTGGTGGAAATGATATTGGGAAGGGTAGGAGAGAAGAGCTGCTAGATAAGTACAGGTCAGCTATAGATTTCATTAAGTCTAAGGGAGGGATCCCAATCATATGTAGCATCTTGCCTAGAAGGGGAGTAGGAAATGAATGGTTGTCTAGAGCAATTGGTGTAAATTGCTGGCTAGACAGATACTGCAAGGAACTTGCAATCCCATTCATTGACAACTGGAACAACTTTTATGGCAAACATGATATGTATGCAAGGGATGGGGTTCATCTCTCTGGGGCAGGGGAGGTAGCACTTGCAGACTCGATTGAGAAGGCCATTGGTGAAATGCCTATGATTTTAAACTGATGGAAGATAGAGGTATGGGTGTGTGTGGGAAACAAGCAGGTTGCAACACTAGGGTTGGAAACAGTAAATGTATAAAAGGCATTCAGCATGAAGTTATAAATAAAGACAATAGAACAGGTCAGAAAACAAAGGGGGACAGCAGAGGGCAGCAAGGGACTAGCTCCCTTAAGGTTTACTATACTAATAGCAGGAGTGTTAGAAATAAGATAGATGAGCTAAGATTAATTGCAAGTGCAGGAAACATAGATATTATTGCTATAACAGAGACCTGGCTCAATCTGAAAGATAGAGAGATGCCATCTGAATGTCACATACAAGGCTATAAATTATTCCACACTGACAGGGTCAACAGGAAAGGTGGTGGAGTAGCGATGTATGTCAGAGACAATTTAAATTGTTGTGTTAGACAAGATATTAAATTAGAAGCGTCAGCCACTGAATCTGTTTGGTTACAGCTTCTCGAGGGCCGAGAAAAACTAATTTTGGGTGTGATTTACAGGGCCCCAAATCTTGATAGGGAGTGCAGTAAACTTCTATGGGACGAAATTCGTAAGGCATCTACATACGAAAATGTTGTGCTAATGGGAGACTTCAACTATAGACAGATTGACTGGAGCAATTTGACAGGAAATTTAGAGTCGGGTGACTTTCTTGATACGATCCAGGATTGTTTTTTAAAACAGTTTGTGACAGAGCCAACTAGGGGAAATAACCTCCTTGACTTGGTTCTTGCCAGTAGGGAAACACTAATTAATAATCTTGAGGTTAATGATGAGCTTGGGGAGAGTGATCACAAATCACTCAGTTTTAACATATCATGGAATTCCCCTAATAATGGCAATCAAGTCTCCGTCCCTGACTTTCGCTTGGCTGATTTCATAGGACTGAAAAATTACTTAGGTGGGCTGAACTGGAATGACCTGACTAGGGGTCAGGTAGGTGGTGATGGTTGCCGATATGATGCTTTCCAGGGCATAGTTCTAGCTGCTCAGTCAAATTATGTTCCAAATAGGGAAATCAGATCAAACAAAAATGATCCTAAATGGATGAACAATAGATTAAAATATCTGATTGGTCAAAAGAGAGGCATATATAGGCAAATCAAAAGAGGAGAGGGGCAATTAAGAAATCGATATATTCAGTTAAAGAGAGAAATAAAAAAGGGAATTAGAAAAGCAAAAAGAGATTATGAGGTTAAAGTTGCAAGAGAATCGAAGACTAACCCAAAAGGATTCTTTCAGGTATACAGAAGTAAGATCAGGGACAAGATAGGCCCACTCAAAAGTTCCTCGGGTCAGCTCACTGACAGTGATAAGGAAATGTGTAGAATTTTTAACACATACTTGGTCTCAGTTTTTACACAGGAGGATACCAGTGATATTCCAGTAATGATAAATTATGTAGAACAGGACGATAATAAACTGTGCACTATTAGGGTCACAAGTGACATGGTCCTTAGGCAAATAGATAAATTAAAACCTAACAAATCCCCAGGCCCTGATGAACTGTATGCAAGGGTTCTAAAGGAATGTAAAGAGGAGCTTAGCACACCTTTGGCTAATCTTTTCAACATATCACTACAAACTGGCATGGTGCCAGATAAGTGGAAAATGGCAAATGTGATACCTATTTTCAAAACAGGTGACAGGTCCTTAGCTTCGAACTATAGACCAATAAGCCTAACCTCCATAGTGGGAAAATTTATGGAATCAATAATTGCCGAGGCAGTTCGTAGCCACCTTGAAAAGCATAAATTAATCAACGAATCTCAGCATGGTTTTACAAAGGGACGTTCCTGCCTTACGAATTTATTAACTTTTTTCACTAAGGTATTTGAGGAGGTAGATCATGGTAACGAATATGATATTGTGTATATGGACTTCAGTAAGGCTTTTGACAGGGTCCCACATCAGAGACTATTGAGGAAAATTAAAGCACATGGAATAGGAGGAGAAATTTTTTCCTGGATAGAGGCATGGTTGACAAATAGGCAGCAGAGAGTTTGCATAAATGGGGAGAAATCAGAGTGGGGAAGCGTCACGAGCGGTGTTCCACAGGGGTCAGTGTTGGGCCCCCTGCTGTTCACAATCTACATAAACGACATAGATGAGGGCATAAAGAGCGACATCGGCAAGTTTGCCGATGACACCAAAATAGGCCGTCGAATTCATTCTGACGAGGACATTCGAGCACTCCAGGAAGATTTGAATAGACTGATGCAGTGGTCGGAGAAGTGGCAGATGCAGTTTAATATAGACAAATGCAAAGTTCTAAATGTTGGACAGGACAATAACCATGCCACATATAAACTAAATAATGTAGATCTTAATATTACGGATTGCGAAAAAGATTTAGGAGTTCTGGTTAGGAGTAATCTGAAACCAAGACAACAGTGCATAAGTGTTCGCAATAAAGCTAATAGAATCCTTGGCTTCATATCAAGAAGCATAAATAATAGGAGTCCTCAGGTTGTTCTTCAACTCTATACATCCTTGGTTAGGCCTCATTTAGATTATGCTGCACAGTTTTGGTCACCGTATTACAGAATGGATATAAATTCTCTGGAAAATGTACAAAGGAGGATGACAAAGATGATCCCATGTATCAGAAACCTTCCCTATGAGGATAGACTAAGGGCCCTGAAACTGCACTCTCTAGAAAGACGTAGAATTAGGGGGGATATGATTGAGGTTTATAAGTGGAAGACAGGAATAAATAAAGGGGATGTAAATAGTGTGCTGAAAATATCTAGCCTAGACAGGACTCGCAGCAATGGTTTTAAGTTGGAAAAATTCAGATTCAGGAGGGATATAGGAAAGTACTGGTTTGGTAATAGAGTTGTGGATGAGTGGAACAAACTCCCAAGTACCGTTATAGAGGCCAGAACGTTGTGTAGCTTTAAAAATAGGTTGGATAAATACATGAGTAGATGTGGGTGGGTGTGAGTTAGACCTGATAGCTTGTGCTAACAGGTCGGTTGCCGTGTTCCTCCCTTAAGTCAGTGTGACCTGACCTGACTAGGTTGGGTGCATTGGCTTAAGCCGGTAGGGACTTGGACCTGCCTCGCATGGGCCAGTGGGCCTTCTGCAGTGTTCCTTCGTTCTTATGTTCTTATGTTCTTAACCACTTTGGGACATGTGATACCGAAGTACTGGAGGCGTAGATGGATATGTATTTCAGAAATACTGACGAAGACGATGTAGAAGGCAACAGGAACTCAGTAGGTGCTGGCTGCATCTTGCTAGGCGGCTACAGGCGACATGGAAGGAGCTCATCGTTGATTGGTCAGTTCATAAGGTTTGGAGTGTACCTGTGGTCATGGCGTTGTTTTACAATTCAGTACCGTTTTCAAGACGTTTAAAACGTTGTAGAGGAAGCAAATTTATACGTGTTAGCGAGTGTTTTTGGTTGTAATCTTCTAGTTTGTCTACAATGGCCTTGAGAATAGTAGAAAGTTCAATTGTATGAAGAGTTCCAGCTGAGCAGGAAGAATCGATGGTAAACTTGACTGTCTTTTCGATGAGGTGAGAATAAAGCTCATAAAGCGGCATGTCTTGATGATATTTTTCTGTAGTATAGAATTTGATTCCATTCCATGGAGTATATTGTTTAATATCTTCATCTTTATCATGTCGAGAGTTGTGAGATGATGATTTTTTTGCTGTTTTTCCTTTCTTGGTTGATATTGTTGAAGGAGGAAGTGAATGTTCTTTTTTATCTTCAGTAGACGAATCGGAAGATGTTTCTGATGATAAGGCTTCTGATTGGTCGGTTTCATTGAGGGGTGGCGGTGAAGGCTTCTCATTGGACGTTGTTGGAGTGACGTCACTAGTTGTTGGTGGTGTTGGAGCTACTGTAGCTGAGGTGTTGATTAAGTCCTTGGTGAATTTTAGAATTTCTTCAGAAGGTGGAGATGCTGGAAATATGAATGATGGCATGTTATTTAATGCAAATAACTCGTTGATGGTAGAATTAAACGTTCCAGGTACAGCCATGTTCTGCATGTGAGCATATAGTAGACAATAGTGGATCTTCGTTACTTGTCTATGTAACTCTGATAAATAATAATTATCTTTGTTATCATTTACTGTTATGTACATAATGAGTTATATTCAGATAAATGCAATTTTCCACACTATTGAAGATCAGACAACATGTGATCTATTACATTTTAGCATTTATTTGTCTGAAACTAAGAGATTAAGAAGGAAATGAATACTTCAAACATGTATCTGAGGGGTAAGACTCATCAGCTGCGCATAATTGTTCAAGTATCCTGGTTGGACAAGTCTTGCCGTTAACGTACAATAAAACTAAAATGCAATGATTTGCTAGGTGCTAAATTCTAATTGAGATGTTGTTTTCTACATCCCTCGACTACCTGGAGGATGTTCCGGGGGCGTTGACCTTCCGGTGGAACAGGCATCCCGGTGGATCAGGCCTGTTACTGCTGGCCGCACGTAGTCCAATATATGAACCACCGCCCGACTGATCAGGTACTGACTTTAGGTACCTGTTCAGCTCCCTCTTGAAAGCAGTCAGGGGTTTATCGGTAATTCCCCATATGCCTGGTGCGAGGCTGTTGAACAGTCTTGGGCCCCGGACACTTTATGGTGCTAATGCAAAAAATGCTGAAATAACATAAATATTCAGTAGCAGAGCTTTAAAGCTTTCTGCTGTCTGGCCTATAGGTTATTGGATTGAGTTATCAGTTTGTTCACGAGGTCCTGGACTTAAATTACCTGTGCAGCGGCGTTCTCTGGAGGGGCATGGAACGGAGTCGAGATTTCGGTCTCTTTCCACTGTATCTGCCAGACTTGATTTTTCCCTTCCACTGTATCCGTCAGGTTTGATCCTTCCCCCCCCCCCTCCACTCCATCTCCTCTGTACTTACCAGGCTTGTTGTCCGCTCTACCATGTACCTGCTTGGCTTCTCACCTGTCCAGTGCTGTGGCATCCTCTAATCTGTTTTCAACATTTCAGTCACTATTTCTGCTTGACTGACGGCTAACTTTCTCTGTCTCCCTGCCTATGTTTCCATTTTTTAACTTTAGGGTTTTATGGGGCTAAGCTGTCTCTTTTGTTTACATCACACTACTTCAGTTTTGGTGCCTTTCTAATTTTATCTCTGCACCTAACCATGATTACTCATATTATTCTCTCTCTCTCTCTCCCTCTCTCTCCACTCTGTTATTACCTTAATTTCACAGTTTCACATAACTTTCCTTTTAATACTGGACTCATGTACTATCTGTCTGCTTTATATGCATAGAACTATTCAACAAATTCTGCTTAGTTAAACGCCCTCCGAGCAAAATATTTATGTAAATAAACGCAAATATAAACATTACGAAGTTTGGGTCCGCGTTATGATGATAAGAGGCATTTAAATCCTTAACTGCAAGTGTATGTATATATGCAAAGGCTGCGTGTTGCTTCTCGTGTGTTGGGCAGCAAAGTGTCACAGGGCGATACATTCTCTTCTGTCCTGACAAATGACCCGGCTTTGTCTTTACTCTTGATGCTTTCCCTTCACAAGTGTTGCTCTTGTTTCTCTTGTAGCAGACGATATTTCCTAGAAAAAAATGTGATTTATACTTTTATTTCCCCCAAAAGTTCAAGAAAATGAGGACTTGATTCTATACAACCAGTGAGAAAGATGCTACCAACAGTGGAATGCTTAACTGGCACAACGTTTTACACAGGAGTTGAAGAAATGTACCAATAGAAGACTTCACTGTTATTAGTCTTTTTCATCCCTTATCGGTGTTACGCCTTCGGTTTCCACTCTATAAATCAAGTTGAAAAGAGTTACTTTTGAATCGCCCAATGTAAACAAAACTACATAAGTAAACAAACATGGTAGAGAGTGTTTATTTATACGGCTGTAGTGTATATACAAACGTTTTTTTTTGCAGCCAACTCTGTGGTGATGCATTCTTGCGATTATGTACATGGGAAGCACGAAACCTGCATGGGTCATACAGTGCCAGGGAGGTCATCAGGTTTCATACGAGAAAGAGAAGGGCAGTTCGGATTCTTTGAATCAAAAGCTCTTCACCATCATCAAGGCGGCCCTCGAAAAGCGAAACCTTAAGAAATGAAGTGATTGCATGTCAGAACATCAGAGTTTTCGCAAAAACTCTGTTTTGTCTATGTTTTCCATTGTCTTTCATCATTTTTTAATCTATATCTAGGGCTGCCCCTTCCAGTCCCCCTTCTAACATGCCTCAGGTGACGAGGTGACAGGGAGGGGGCGGAAGAATGAAGATGGGGAGGCCCTGTCTAAATGTTTTGACTGACGCTGTCTACCCACCCCTAATTGAATAGTCTAGTGGGGTCGAGGGTGTGAGGCTGAAGGAGGGGATGTCGCAAGGACGGTGAGGATAGTGTGTCGCGAAATAGGGTAAAGGAGTGCTGTGGGGGAGAGGAGAAGAGGAAGAAGAAGGATTTTTTAGGGAGTATTGACTGGGGAGTATACCTGTAGTATGCCTGGAGAAGGCTTTAAAGATCAAGGCCCCTGCGGCCCGGTCTGAAACCAGGCCTCGTGGTGGATGAAAGTCTGATCAACCAGGCTGTTACTCCTGGCCGCACGCAAACCAACATATGAACCACAGCCCGGCTAGTCAAGTACTGACTTTAGGTGCCTGTCCAGCGCCTTCTTGAAGACAGCCAGGGGTCTATTGGTAATCCCCTTTATGTATGCTGGGAAGAAGTTGAACAATCTTAGGCCCTTGACACTTACTGCATTGTTTCTCAGCGTACTCGCGGTGCCCTTGCTTTACAGTGGAGGTTGTTGCATCTCCTGTCGAGTCTTTTGCTTTCATAGGGAATAATTTTCGTGTGCAAGTTTGGTACTAATCCCTCTAGGATTTTCCAAGTGTAGCGTAGGATAACTCAGCAAGCCGAAAAAAAATGTGGCTTGTTTCCATTACGGTCCTCTGGTCCTCCTCATCAGGATGTGATCCAAAACAGTTGGCTGAAACCTAGTTACGTATTTATTATTTAGAAAAAAATTTCTCTTTAAAACCATACGATACCTGGCTACAAGCGGCCCTCCTCTAGCACCACAGACACTTGCGTCTCGTATACATTAAAATCCTTGGTAGCTTAAAGAAGCCGGTAATTATGGGAATTTCGTTTTGCTTTAACACCAAAGATCGAAGATAAATTCTTTTAGATAATACATAACTAATCTACACTTTGGCGCAGTAAAATCTGTTAAAGTACACAACACAGTAAGTGAATACCGACTATCAGTATTGCATTAAATAACTGGCTCAGTTTATCACACAGCTGGCAGAAGTAAGGATCATAAAAGTCAATAAAAATACTAGACTAAAGTGAACATGATAATGGTGTAAAATACCGACAAGAGCTCTGTTCCATAGTCTGGAACAATGTTCCAGACTATGGAACAATGTTCCAGAGTAGAGAGAGCTCCGAAAAAACACAGGTGCATGACGTTAAACATTGCATAATCAAATTCCCATTTATCATCTCCTTTTCAACCCCGTTGGAAAGAGATATCGTCGGACTTGTGTAAATTCCGTATCCACTCCGAATTGCTTGAAGATGTGCTTATTTTTGGTCCCCAATTTCTCAACACCAGTGACGCCCCAATACCATGTATTGATGTACTGTGTTAATGACATATTTATAAATGTACGAAAGTGGGCATATATGCACCCATTTATTTTATGATATTCTTAGCCTTTCTCACTTATCATTTAACTCATTTACCTTATTATTATTAATTGGTAGCACTAGGCATGGAGAGGTCATACAGAGTCTGGGGAATAGGAGACTATCAGGTTTAATCCAAAGAAGAGAGAGGTAGGCTTAATCCCTTGGATCAAAAACCCCTCAGAGGTTTAAATCTGCAACACCCGTATGTGTGTGAATGTGTCTCCAAATAAAATCCTTGGGCGTACAAACTATTGTCCAGAAGCTATTTGGTTGTACTCAATGTGTCTCTCCCTCCTCAACGGAGACACGCACTGAGTACAATCAAGTAGCTTCTTGATTATTCTTACCGCCCCTCTCATTCCCGGGCGTTACATGATCTTAACAGGTTTAGCGTTTCCCTATGAGTATGATAATAATTCTTGCATTTCATTGTACCTAATCATTTGCTCCTTGTGTTAACAGTGATATACCTATGAAAAGTTTCGAGAGTACGTGTACCCTAGCAGCCCGGCCTGATGCTTGGCTACCTTGTCGATTGCTAATTCAACAAGAACCTTGTTGTTAACCGCCATCACATCCTGGTTGATCTCTCACTTGGTAGACAGTGTTTCTAATGGCTGAAGTGTTGGATATTCGGTATGTAGTAAAAAGAAAATTTATACTGCATAAATAAGAGACGCTTTTGAGTATGACATTTCGCTTATGTGAGATGAGAAAGCCTCATGTAGGTGAAACGTCATTCTAATAAAAATCTCCTTTTGCTACATATCTCTTGTACCACTGTTTCTAATACCTGTTGGTAGCAAATTGAAGAGTCTGGAATCACGGATGTTGACACATTGCTCTCGTGCTATAGCGTCAATATTATTGGAAGAACACTTAGGACAGCTTCAGTGGATATGTTTCTATCCTGGGACCTTACTTCTCACTGGATAATGCTAAGAAATCAGTTACTGTCGCATTGTGTGTCTCATGCTCAATGAATTTTGTACTGTTCATAAATCTTTTCATAATCTTTGAGACTGTAGTAAGTTCTATATCTGTTACAGGAATTACAACTAGCCTACCCTTCCTCTGTTCAAACATGCTATCTATCTATCTATCTATCTATATATATATATATATATATATATATATATATATATATATATATATATATATATAAATATATATATATATATATATATATATATATATATATATATATATATATATATATATATATATATATATATATATATATATATATATATAATTGTAGATATTCCTTGAATGTATGCCTAATATTCATGGCTCTATTAACGTAAATTATACCGCATAAATAACGGGGAGGCCACACACACAGGAAGTGCACTTAATTGTGTTAAAATAAATAGATTTTCCCAGAGGGGCGAGTTCACTGGGCAGCGCCACTCTTCCCATAAGCGACAATACCTTTGAAAAAGTGGTACATTACGAGTCAAAAAGTTGACATGCATCAGACCATGTCAGTGGCGTGTCAATATATATATATATATATATATATATATATATATATATATATATATATATATATATATATATATATATATATATATATATATATATATATATATATATATATATATAATATATATATATATATATATATATATATATATATATATATATATATATTGCAATAATATCACAGTAAACAGGTGATATGACAATAAGTAGAACAACTACTGTTCCTTGATAATGTGAGATCACGAAAGCTTTGGGAATTTCACTATTTTGCACAGTGGTTGTCCTGGGTATATACGAGGAAAAAAAGCTTTTATTTGAAAAAGCTTTGCATTTTATTTCATGAAGCTTTAAGCTCGTAAAGATCGTTTTGATCATTTATCGCACTGACTAGTAGAGGCTCGATCCTCCGTCCGTTAATTGCTGCCCGAGCTGTCAGAGCATTACATTTTCTCCAGCTAATATTTTATGAGTCATGATCATTTGTGAAATTAAGCTCCTGGCAACAATGTTAAAAAAATTTATGTCTGCATATTACAAACAAAAAGATATATTACGAACAATATACTTTTTTTTTCATTTGCAAATGAGCTTTTGGCTGTCACGCTGATATTAACTCGACCCCCCTGAAAATACAGGAAATTATATCCAAAACAAAAATGACAGTATTTGACAGGAGTAAAAATATTGTTCAGAAATTTTTTGAACACAATTTCCGCCCGCAATAAAGTAGTGTATATAAACCCAACGAATATATATATATATATATATATATATACATATATATATATATATATATATATATATATATATATATATATATATATATATATATATATATATATATATATATATATATATATATATATATATATATATATATATATATATATATATATATATATAAACACTGATCTCTGGCTGAAGGAGACTCGTAGGTTCGAGTCTCCTTCAGCCAGAGATCAGTGTTTGTGTATATTTCGCATGCTCTCGCGAATTCCTTGCATATATATATATGTATATATATTATGCAAATATCGCAAACCAAGCGATACAAGATGCAAAACAACCACGAAGGGAGTAGACTGATAGCTCTAGCCCCTTTCGTGTTGCAATCAACACATCATCAAAAGCTTGCAAAATTACAGAAAAGAGGAGGATGTCCAAGCAAGTACGTTCCCGAAGGACGTCTTCACTGGAGTGAGTGAGGAAGGAAGAGAGAGAGAAAGGTACAAGAAGTGCCTCAGGCATACCAGTGCCCATAGCCAGAAGGATGAATATTATAGCATTAGAAAAAACCCAAAAGCATTGATATTGTAACAGCCTAAACGAAAGTAATGTGGCAATAATAAAAATTTGACTCGTATGAAACATAGTGTCTATTGCTTTTGCAAAGTAGATATCCAGTAGTGGAGACTGTATTGTGCTTACCAAAGGGCACTTTGCCTTCCGGGTGAGCTGACTGTAATCAATGTGAAAGGGATTCGAAAACGAGTTAACGGGATTTGAGTTTAGGAAGTGGGAAGTACAGTGGCTAGACTCGGAATAATGGGATAGTATGTTTCGATCATTTGAATCGTGTTGCCCTTTCCCTTCTCTGTGAAGATAGCTAAAGAGAGAATGATGGTGAAACTGTTATTTTTCCTGTTAGGTGTCACTACCTTACATGACTGAATACGAATATGTAATATATATTTTTATGGGATTAGCCGTTGAGCCAGTAGTAGCCTCTCAGTCAAATAGCCAAAAGCTCCACGGAACGAGTCATCATATGACTAAGACCCTTGTGGGAACTTTTCCATATATTTAAAAATGAGAGAGAGACACACACACACACACACACACACACACACACACACACACACACACACACACACACACACACACACACACACACACACACACACACACACACACACACACACACACACATATATATATATATATATATATATATTTATATATACATATATATATATATATACATATATATATATATATATATATATATATATATATATATATATATATATATATATATATATATATACATATATATATATATATATATATATATATATACATATATATATATATATATATATATATATATATATATATATATATATATATATATATATATATATCGTCCTGCCAAGTGAGTGTAAAACGGAAGCCTGTAATTGTTTTACATGATGGTAGGATTGCTGGTGTCCTTTTTTCTGTCTCATAAACATGCAAGATTTCAGGTACGTCTTGCTACTTCTACTTACACTTAGGTCACACTACACATACATCTACAAACATATATACACACCCATCTGGGTTTTCTTCTATTTTCTTTCTTGTTCTTGTTTATTTCCTCTTATCTCCATGGAGAAGTGGAACAGAATTCTTCCTCCGTAAGCCATGCGTGTTGTAAGAGGCGACTGAAATGCCGGAAGCAAGGGGCTAGTACCCTCCTCTCCTGTATATATTACTAAAGGTAAAAGGAGAAACTTTCATTTTTCCTTTTGGGCCACCCCGCCTCGGTGGGATACGGCCGGTGTGTTGAAAGATATATATATATATATATATATATATCTATATATATATATATATATATATATATATATATATATATATATATATATATATATATATGCAAAACAACCACTCTGAAAGAATAGAGAAATTCCAAGCGCTTTCGTGACTACTCACATTATCAAGGAACTATGAAAGTAAAGCATCCAAGGAAGCTATATAAGGGGTCTGGCCAACACCTCACTATCAGATCCCACAACGGTTAAACACCTGACGCGAGGCTAGCCCAACTGGACAGGTCCTTTGCACAACTCACCAACAAACTATTCTACCCAAGAAAATTTAAAAATTATTATTTGTCCAGTGTATTATTAAATTCTTCCCAAATTCTATTAATTATAAATGGATCTAATTTATATAAACCAAAGGAAATATTCATATTATTGTCAAAACTGCATTTTATGAAACAAGTTTCAATTATATTCCTGTCGACCATGGACTTGCTTGATACTACTTTCTCAACTTTTTGAAAATCAATTGGATGGTTAAAATCTCTTACATGAATAAATAGAGCATTGGAATTTTGTCCAGTTCTAATGCTATATTTATGTTGTTTTAATCTTAGTTCGAGATTTTTACCAGTTTGACCGTAATAAACTTTATCGCAAATTTTACAAGGAATCTTATAGACACATCCATCAGCATTTTGGGGGGAATTCTTTATCAAAAGTTTTTTTACTGTATCAAGATTTTTGAATACAACTTTAATATTAAAAGTCTTAAGAAGAGAAGGCATATCAACCAAGTTTTCATGGTAAGGGAGAAGCAACATATTTTTAGTTGAATAAGGCTGGTTGTCCCTTTTTGGATTGTAAAAAGTATTTCTAGCAACTTTAAAAGATTTATCAATTACATTTCTTGGGTATTTTAAATCATTACATATATATATATACATATATATATATATATATATATATATATATATATATATATATATATATATATATATATATATATATATATATATATATATATATATATATATATATGTCGTGCCGAATATGTAAAACTGGTCAATTAGCAAGAACTCATTTAAAATTAAGTCCTTTCTAAAATTTTCTCTTATACGTTTAAAGATATATTTTTTTCATTAATGTTAATGTAAAAACTTTTAATTTTGCTCCAAAAGTATCTTAGAAAACTTACCTAACCTTATTATAAAAAAACAATTTATTTTAGCCTAACCCAACTAAATATATTTTAGATTTGTTTACAGTAATTTAATACTAAACAAACACAGTGAAATATATTTTTTTCGTTAGGTTCAGAATGATTTTGGCGAAATTATTGCATACACAAATTTTCACTTGTCCTATATGGCAAGATGAACTTTGCTATTTAAGCCAAGATCGCAAGTTCTGCCTATTCGGCACGACATATATATATATATATATATATATATATATATATATATATATATATATATATATATATATATATATATATATATATATATATATATATAAACACTGATCTCTGGCTGAAGGAGACTCGTACCTACGAACCTTAGGACAAGGTACGCAGTGCTTTACCAATCTACCCACACTGGACAATACCTTGGCGTGTAGCATGAGCTACACGTTTGATCCAAGGCAGCCAGCTTTCAGGGAGAAGGCTTACAGCTTTTCATCTCATCCCCATATATATATATATATATATATATATATATATATATATATATATATATATATATATATATATATATATATATATATGTATATATATATATATATATATATATATATATATATATATATATATATATATATATATATATATATATATATATATATATATATATGCAATGAGATCACAGTAAACAGGTGATTTCAGAATATGCAAAACAACCACTCTGAAAGAATAGAGAAATTCCAAGCGCTTTCGTGACTACTCACATTATCAAGGAACTATGAAAGTAAAGCATCCAAGGAAGCTATATAAGGGGTCTGGTCGGCACCTCACTATCAGATCCCACAACGGTTTAAACACGTGACGCGCGGCGAGCCAACTTGGAAAGGTCCTTGGCACAACTCACCCCACAAACTATTCTACCCAAGAAATAAGAAATTTTAAAGATTATTTGTCCAGTGTATTATTAAATTCTTCCCAAATTCTATTAATTATAAATGGATTTAATTTATATAAACCAAAGGAAATATTCATATTATTGTCAAAACTGCTTTTTATGAAACAAGATTCAATTATATTCCTGTCGACCATGGACTTGCTTGATACTACTTTCTCAACTTTTTGAAAATCAATTGGATGGTTAAAATCTCTTACATGAATAAATAGAGCATTGGAATCTTGTCCAGTTCTAATGCTATATTTATGTTGTTTTAATCTTAGTTCGAGATTTTTACCAGTTTGACCGTAATAAACTTTATCGCAAATTTTACAAGGAATCTTATAGACACATCCATCAGCATTTTGGGGGGAATTCTTTATCAAAAGTTTTTTTACTGTATCGAGATTTTTGAATACAACTTTAATATTAAAAGTCTTAAGAAGAGAAGGCATATCAACCAAGTTTTCATGGTAAGGGAGAACCAACATATTTTTATTTGAATAAGGCTGGTTGTCCCTTTTTGGATTGTAAAAAGTATTTCTGGCAACTTTAAAAGATTTATCAATTACATTTCTTGGGTATTTTAAATCATTACCTATTTCATAAATTTTGGATATTTCCTCATCTATGAACTCAGGACTACAAATTCGTAAAGCTCTCAGAAACATTGATGAGAAAACAGACAGTTTGACTCTATCTTGATGCGAGGAATAATAGTGGACATAGGAACAGTTATTAGTAGGTTTTCTGTAAATTTTAAATTTGAATTCATTATTACCCTTAATAATTAAAACATCTAGAAAAGGCAATGAGTTATTTTCTTCAAACTCAACAGTAAAGTTTATTGAATGGGCTAAGCTATTTAATTTTCCAAGGAAATGGTGTATATCTACATTTTTGGGCATAAGACACAAAATATCATCAACATATCTGAACCATTTAGCTCTATTAGGGAGGATTGTGTTAAGTAACCTTGTTTCAAAAAATTCCATGTATAGGTTACTAAGAACAGGTGAAAGAGGATTTCCCATTGCCATACCAAACTTCTGAGTGTAAAATTTATCATTAAATACAAATTTTGCATCAACAATGCAAAGTTTAATAAGTTTAATGATAGTAGGAACTGGCAATGGTAAATCATAGTTAACGAGTTCTTCAGATAAGAAACTTAATAAATCATCAACAGGAACTTTCGTAAACAAGGAAGTAACATCAAAACTAACCATGTTAAAATCATTTAGGTCAGTCAAGGAGCTTAATTTATCAACCAAGTCTATGTTGTTTTTAACATTAAAGTTAGAAATTTTGCCAACAATAGGGCTCAAAATATCAACAAGATTCCAATGCTCTATTTATTCATGTAAGAGATTTTAACCATCCAATTGATTTTCAAAAAGTTGAGAAAGTAGTATCAAGCAAGTCCATGGTCGACAGGAATATAATTGAATCTTGTTTCATAAAAAGCAGTTTTGACAATAATATGAATATTTCCTTTGGTTTATATAAATTAGATCCATTTATAATTAATAGAATTTGGGAAGAATTTAATAATACACTGGACAAATAATCTTTAAAATTTCTTATTTCTTGGGTAGAATAGTTTGTGGGGTGAGTTGTGCCAAGGACCTTTCCAAGTTGGCTCGCCGCGCGTCACGTGTTTAAACCGTTGTGGGATCTGATAGTGAGGTGCCGACCAGACCCCTTATATAGCTTCCTTGGATGCTTTACTTTCATAGTTCCTTGATAATGTGAGTAGTCACGAAAGCGCTTGGAATTTCTCTATTCTTTCAGAGTGGTTGTTTTGCATAATATATATATATATATATATATATATATATATATATATATATATATATATATATATATATATATATATATATATATATATATATATATATATATATATATAAACAAAATACATTTACAGAAAAAACATAAACATGAATACAATGGCACAATGTATCAAAGATCATGAATTTCCTCCAGCTCCACCGAGGCTGGACGTGAGCCAAGTATGCAGCAAGCATTTTCCCTCTGGATGGCGACGCTGAGGCGCTGGAACATGAAAGTGGCTGCCCTTGGGTCCCTGGTGGTGTCGATGAGTCTGGAACCCAATTCTTTAAGGAAACGTGTGGCATTTTTTCCCCATGATCCCAAGGTCTCTGATCCCACTGGGACAAATTGATACTGTTGGCTAATGTCCCTGTACTTGCTGATCTTGTACTCCTCCCTGTGGTCAGCAGCTCCTCCCTGTCGCCCCACACTGTGATGGATATAGGTGTCAGCCAGTGTGGTCTCACAGGTATAGTCCCATGCTAAGAGCTTGCCATTCTTCCAAGGATAGATGGTGATCCCGTCAGGGCGGTTTGCTGGGTTGTGGGTATTGTTTGCTGCAAGTGATCATGGCTCCCTCTCGGCAGGGCATCCAGCTGTAGCAAGGGTTCTCTTAATGATGTCGTTGACCTCATTGTGTCTTGCATGCCAGCCGTTGGTTTTGGAACAGTTAAGACCATGTAGACCGTATTGGTCTGCTTGCACTTCGCCGCAAATACACATATATTCTGTGTGAATTGGGGCAGCAAGGCGCAGAGCCACTGCAATACGGAGGATCTTAGGGTTGAGTCACGTTCCCATTGCCGATATGGGAACTGTTTTGAGGAAGTCCCCGGAGTGAGGTGCACTCACAGCCTGGAGACGGGCAATCTCCCTATCTGATGTTGCAGCCCTGAGCATGTTGGCAAGCACCTTTTCAGCAATTGGGCCATCCCAGCTTGACTGTTTGTGAGCCAGTGCTGCACTAGGGTTTGGTGCTGGAGCAGCAAGAGTCTCCCATTCGGTGATGGCACTGGCATAGCTAGGGTCTTCTATTCCTGCTGAGTCACTGAGGGTGTCAGGAAGAATTTGTCTTATCAACTCGTTTGATGCAATGGAAGAGGACAGGAAAGCTGGTAGAGCAATCTGGGAGGATCTGCGTACTCCTAGCCCTCCAAGCCTGACCGGAAGTGAGGCTTGCAACCACTGTCCATCGTCAAGGGAAAGATTCAATACACTCTCTAGCATGGCCTTCAGGAGAGAGTCTTATTCCTTGAGTTTTGGACTGCTGAAGGCTGGGGAGCATCTCAGAAAATAGGTAAGTTTTGGGATTGACAGGCACCTGGTGAGTAGGTAGAAGGCATCGTGTGTGTCAATGTCTTTCATCCTGCTTTCCATCGTCCGGAGGTCTGAGACTTTTTTTCCTAGGATCAGATCGATGGCATTGGACCCAAGAGGAGCACCGAGGAGAGTGCTATTGGCTGGATCAATGGCTCGTGCTCCTGGTAAAACGGCACTAATATTCTGGATCATCTGTTGATTGGTAGAAACTATTTCACATTTGGTGGGGTTTAAAGAAAGGCCCAGGCTTTCTCCCATGTCTTTAATTTTACTGATGTCCTCTAGGAGAGATTCTGTTGTGCCAGCTAGGGTACCGTCGTCCAGGAACCAGATATTGAGCTCACTGGAGAGTGCCTCCGTGACTTCCTTGATGACTAAACAAAATAGAAACGGGGCGAGAGGGTCCCCCTGTTGCACGCCCTCACACGAGTCAATTTCATGGTCCCCAAACAATAGTTTGGAAGTCACACTATAACACGATTCTATGAAGGGATAAAGGGAAGGGAAGTTTCTATAAACTGCTTGGAGAGCAGCATCCCTTCTGACTGAGTTGAAAGCATTGGCAAAGTCCAATTTGACCAAGGCTTTTTCATAGGACATGTTTTTGATATATACTCGTGCTGCGTGGGCAGCTGCTTCACAGCCCTGTTGAACGCCGAAACCGAGCTGAGTTGGTTTCAGCATATATATATATACATATATATATATACATATATATATATACATATATATATATATATATATATATATATATATATATATATATATATATATATATATATATATACTGCCGAACAAGTAAAACTTGCGATTTTGGCCTAAATATCAACGCTCTTCTTACTCAATAAGGCAAGCAAAAATTTTTTCATGCAATAATTTCGAAAAAATCATTCTGAACCTAACGAAAAAAATATATTTCAGTGTGCTTTTTTTTATTATTAAATCACTGTAAACTTATCTATAATACCTTTAGTTGGATTAAGCTAAATTAAATTGCGCTTGTTATAATAAGGTTAGGTATGTTCTCTAAGCTTCTTTTGGTACAAAATTATTAATATTTGCATTAACATAAATGAAAAAATGTATATTTTCAAAAGTATAAGAGAAAATTTTAGACAGGACTTAATTTTAAATGAGGTCTTGCTAATTGACCAATTTTACCTATTCGGCACGACATATATATATATATATATATATATATATATATATATATTATACATATATATATATATATATATATATATATATATATTATATATATATATATATATATATATAATATAGGGAAGTACCACCTCTATAGCTGGAATGGGGACCCTCATCCTCAGAGAAGACAATAAACGTACCTCAGGGAAAACTCAAGGTTCTCCCCGGAGCTGTTTGAATATTTTCTTCTCCTACCACCCCCTATATTTATATTCTATGTGAACATTTATTAATAAACAAAATACATTTACAGAAAAAAACATAAACATGAATACAATGGCACAATGTATCAAAGATGATGAATTTCCTCCAGCTCCTCCGAGGCTGGACGTGAACCAAGTATGCAGCAAGCATTTCCCCTCTGGATGGCGACGCTGAGGCGCTGGAACATGAAAGTGGCTGCCCTTGGGTCCCTGGTGGTGTCGATGAGTCTGGAACCCAATTCTTTAAGGAAACGTGTGGCATTTTTTCCCCATGATCCCAAGGTCTCTGATCCCACTGGGACAAATTGATACTGTTGGCTAATGTCCCTGTACTTGCTGATCTTGTACTCCTCCCTGTGGTCAGCAGCTCCTCCCTGTCGCCCCACACTGTGATGGATATAGGTGTCAGCCAGTGTGGACACACAGGTATAGTCCCATGCTAAGAGCTTGCCATTCTTCCAAGGATAGATGGTGATCCCGTCGGGGCGGTTTGCTGGGTTGTGGGTATTGTTTGCTGCAAGTGATCGTGGCTCCCTCTCGGCAGGGCATCCAGCTGTAGCAAGGGTTCTCTTAATGATGTCGTTGACCTCATTGTGTCTTGCATGCCAGCCCTTGGTTTTGGAACAGTTGAGACCATGTAGACCGTATTGGTCTGCTTGCGCTTCGCCGCAAATACACATATATTCTGTGTGAATTGGGGCAGCAAGGCGCAGAGCCACTGCAATACGGAGGGTCTTAGGGTCGAGTCGCGTTCCCATTGCCGATATGGGAACTGTTTGGAGGAAGTCCCCGGAGTGAGGTGCACTCACAGCCTGGAGACGGGCAATCTCCCTATCTGATGTTGCAGCCCTGAGCATGTTGGCAAGCACCTTTTCAGCAATTGGGCTATCCCAGCTTGACTGTTTGTGAGCCAGTGCTGCACTAGGGTTTGGTGCTGGAGCAAAACAACCACTCTGAAAGAATAGAGAAATTCCAAGCGCTTTCGTGACTACTCACATTATGATAATATGAGTAGTCACGAAAGCGCTTGGAATTTCTCTATTCTTTCAGAGTGGTTTTGCATATTCTGAAATCACCTGTTTACTGTGATCTTATTGCATATATATATATATATATATATATATATATATATATATATATATATATATATATATATATATATATATATATATATATATATATATATATATATGTATATATATATATATATATATATATATATATATATATATATATATATATATATATATATATATATATATATATATATATATATATATATATACAGAGAGAGAGAGAGAGAACTGTGAAAAAATAGTGAATTTCCAAACGCTTTCGTAATTATCTATGAACTGTTCCTTCATAATGTGATAAATTATGAAATCGCCTGGAAATTCACTATTTTGCTCACACAGTTTATTTTTCATATTGTGACATGAGGTGAAAAGTATTACCAGAAGGAAATAACTCCAAATCTTTAATTAAATGAAGGATTTCATAAAGTGCTAAACCTGTGTGGGTTATTTAAAGCAATGAGTGATGGAAGCTCACTCCTCCGTATGCTAATCGCAGTCGGTTCTTTAACTGGTCAGTTATCTGCTGTATACAACCAAAACGCAATTAATCTTATAATTTCAAGTCTTGCCATTTGATTCCCAAATCGTGACCACTAGACGGGCAAAAATATTTTTTAGCGAAATTTGAATCAGAAAGAATACGTAACAGAAGTGGGCAGAAGCAGAGGCTAACTTTAGGCTGCGTTAAGTAAGTTTATTTAAATACAGGTACACATAAATAGTTGCACAAATTAACATGCATAGTAACATATGTGTAAATTACCTAGGATAACCCAAAAGAAGTCTGACAAAGTGACTTATTTCCACTGGGGTTAGTGAATTGTGGGATGAAAAAACGTGGTGGTGGTGATGGGGGCGGAGGTGTAAGGGGTAAATGGATGTAATGTGTGTCGAGGAGGAGAGAGCAAAAATTTTTTTCGTTTTTCTTTAGGATAGTGGCGTAATGGAGTGGGGGAGAGTCACAAGTCATTATGACGCTGAGAACAAGAGGATCTGACGGTAGAGAATCCCTAAGGCTTCCCTCGGACCCCAAAAGGTCCCTTTCTGAACCACCTAATAAGAGCAGCGACAGACCACAACGGCCCCACCAAGTGGTAGCGATGTACGACCTGACTAACAATTCCAGAATGGAGCGAGGGGGCTGGAAGGGGAAAAGTCATTGTGGGGAAGAGTTGGGGGGCGTTGTTGGCGAGGCTGATGGACTGTTGGAGAGGCGGATCGGGTGTTGGAGAAGGGTGTGGGTTACTGGATGAGGCTGACAGTTTGGTGGGGAGGTTGATGGGTTGCTGAAGAGTCTGTTGGAAAGATTGATCGTTTGTTGGAGAAACAGTTGGGTTACTGGAGAGGCTGATGGGGTGCTGAAGAGGCTGCTAGAGAGATTGATGGGTCGCTGGAGTGGCTGTTGGGTTGTTGAAGAAGCTAAAAGGTTGCCGGAGTCATTATCTGAAAGAGTTGCGATATTCAGTATAAATGAAGAGTATATGATTCGATTTATTTGAAAGGTTATCGTAGCGCATTACGATGATCGAGCTTGCTATTTGTGTATTTATTTATTTACTAAACCCATGAGCGCCATTTAACAGTCTCGATCCAACGTCCATTAAAATGTTGATACGGTGCTTCAGAGTCGTTGTTGTAGAAACTGGAAATCTTATAGGTCGATAATTGTGATCGTTGCTCACGTAAGTAATGAACTTGGTCGTTGCTGACTAGTGTGGCGACGTAAGGGGTCGTTTCTGAGGAGTCTATTGATGTTCACGGTCGTTTGGTTTTCTTTATCGTTGCTGGGAAGTCGAGTGATTTTTTCGGGGTCGTTGCTGGAGGGTACAGGAAGCGTGAGGAGACAAAAGCGGACCACGGTTTATGACTGTGGTGAGGGGCGAGGGAGGCTGGTGCTAGAAGAAAGGATGTCTTGGGAATGCAGGTAAGTAAAATGAAAACATGAGAGAGAGAGAGTGAATCTGGAACATGGTCGTATAGCATAATGACATCAACGAAATAAAGTCAGTTGATCAAATGAAATTGCTGGCCCACAGATGGCTCCAACTTCATCCTGTTCCATATTTGTATGTTTCATAAAAATAAAAAGGCTTTAATATGAACTGATGTAGGTAACAGCTCTTAGCTTGTAAATAAAGTTAGGAATCTTTAGCCTAACTTTGTAAAACCTGTGTAAAGAAAGACAGACACAGACAGAGACACAGACAAATAGACAAAGAAGGGAAGGGAAGGAGGAAGAAAGAGTTCACACTTACGTGCCACACTCTAGTTCGTCTTGATTTGTTGCAGAGTGAGTGGATACCCAGCGCCGGTATGCCAGCGGTTGCATAACTGATAGACAACATCCGTACTTCAGTGGCTGCCTAATCACTGATACCCAGTACTGTTGAAGACAGATTCCTTAATTACCAGGGTGGTAATGATATGAGTAATGCGCTCTCCGGGGATCATGACATTTCACCACCAACAACATCAAGGAATATTATTAAAGAGAATCGAAGATACCAACTATGTGGGTGGGGAAAGAATCATAGGTGACGAAGGAATCATGAGTGGTGAGGAATCATGGGTGGTGAAGGAATCATGGTTGGTGAAGGAATCATGGGTGGCGAAGGAATCATGGGTGGCGAAGGAACCATGGGTGACGGTCTCATAAAAAAATGAGATCGCCGGGACGGTACATCAACAATGTTTTGGCCTATTTTGGATCATTATCAAGAAATAATAGCAGAAACATAATAATGGACCAGGAAGGACCGAAACGTCGTTTAGAATTTTCTCTGCGAGGTGACTGAGTACAAGAAAGAGAGAAAACTTAGGAGAATTTCTGGAACTGTGAGAGGAGAAATATTGGGAAGGGAAGGATTGTGGATGGAGACCAGCTAATCCGCGTTGCAGTGGTGTTTCTCACGAAGGGCTAAACCCTTAAGGGTCAATCGCCTCAGGGATTGGTGGTTCCTCGATCCTCTGTTCGATCATTGCAAAAGATCGTCTTGTGCAATGCTACACCACCGCAGATTAGGAAAAAAAAATTAAGATGGTACTGGAAGACGAAAAAGCAAGTTGACGATGGCTATTATTGAGACTACTTTTCGCTCTGTTGAGCGTTATTAAGCTTTGATAAAACTCTAGAAAGAGCGAAACGTTCTCCCACAAAAAACTTGATCTGCAACTCGTATCGTGAAAGTTTAGACACATGTGCAACATCTGGATATCTTTATTTTATACCTTTCTTGCACAACTTGTCAGACACTGCAACATCATGGAATCTTGGTTCAGAGGACATCTACAAGACCTTCTTCACGGCTACTTCAACTAACCCATCCCTTTGGGTAGGACCTACTTCCACTGGGAAATCCCGCCTACCATTGACTATGCCCTCGTCTGCTACACGTCCTTATCCACTGACGCCTATATAACCGCCAGTCTTCTTGCCTTTGCTCCAGATTCTCCTCCACCACGATGCTGTGAACACTAACTCCAAGACTGAGGGACTGAGTACCTCATCTTTTGTATATAGTTCTACTGTTTTATAATTATGTCCTAGAATCTGTATTGATAAAGCCACTGGATGGCGAAACGTCTACAATAAAGATATCCAGATGTTGCACATGTGTCTTAAGCTTTCATATTGTAGGTATTTTATACCTTTCTTGCACAACTCGTATCGTTATTTTCTCACTCCTCAGAAATGCGCTGTTTGGTCTAGGGAAAGTGCAGGTGGGGATGAAGGGAGCAAAATGTGTGACATAAGACATATAATGTGTGTGAGATGAGACATAATATGTAAGAGAGACAAAATAGGTAAGCGACGTGTGGGGGGGCTAAGAGATATGACGCAATGGTAACACTGGTTAACAATTTTGGAAAAGTTGTATACTTCTTAAATGAGATTACTTTATTCTTATGTATTTTCATGTCCTGAATCCAAAAATCACCTTAAAAAATGCTTATTGGCTATAGGTTTATAGGTATGAGACACGTAATATTTGATTATTTTATTATAACATACAATATGTGTCAGTATGTTTTAAACTCTAATCCGTACCTATTCTCTGTCTTTTTGCTTGACGCTTATAGTCTGCTGAAGAATCATCTATTGCCAATGTCCAGCAATAGTCTGCAAGCATTCTTGTGCCCCATTTTCCCTGGTACCATTTTTCCATGGATGAAATATCTTGGTGAAACCTTTCACCATGTTCGTCACTAACTACCCCACAATTCCCCCCAAAAAAGTCTAAATGTGAGTCCAAAAAGTGGATTTTAAGTGACATGTTACATCCCATGTTCTTGTAAGCCTTGATAAGGTTTTCCACCAATTCTTCATAGTTGCCTTCCCTTCTCTTTCTGAGAAATCCCTTCGCCACTAACTTGAATGCTTTCTAAGCAGCTTTCTCCTCCCCGTGAAGGTCTGATTCAAAGTCACCATCTTTAAGAACCTCTCGAATCTGAGGACCATTGAAGACTCCCTCTTTTATCTTAAATACTTTAATCCCTGATGTTAAATACTTGAATCCCTGATCGGATTTGTCCATAGCTTTTACAAAGTTTTTCATATGGCCCAGTTTTATGTATAGTGGTAGTAGCAAAATTTTGTTTAGTTCAATGAGAGGTGGATGGTGAACATTTTTCATCCCAGGCTCCAATGATTAACGAGGTGGCCAGTCTCTCTGAATGTAGTAAGAACCTCTTAAACGGCTGTCCCATTCACATAGAAAACAGCAGTACTTGGTGTATCCACCCTGCAAGCCCATCGCAAGAGCAACAACCTTTAAGTCACCACAGAGCTGCCATTAATGTTCATCATAAGAACATAACATAAGAAAGAAGAAACACTGCAACGGGCCTACTGACCCATGCGAGGCAGGTCCATGCCACCCCCGGCTTAGAACAATGACCACCTATTGATAAATTAGACACATGTGCAACTCTTGGGTATCTTTATTGAGGAAACGTTTCGCCACACAGTGGCTTCATCAGTCCATACAAAGGAGAATCTTGAAGAACAGGAGGAGAATGAGGTAATCAGTCCCTCAACCTTGAGTCGATGTGGTCAGTCCATCAATCTTGAATAGAATACCTTATTCTATTAGAATAGAATACCATTCTAATAGAATGGTATTCTATTCAAGATTGATGGACTGACCACATCGACTCAAGGTTGAGGGACTGATTACCTCATTCTCCTCCTGTTCTTCAAGATTCTCCTTTGTATGGACTGATGAAGCCACTGTGTGGCGAAACGTTTCCTCAATAAAGATACCCAAGAGTTGCACATGTGTCTAATTTATCAACATGTCGGTTCTCTGAACCATTCATCTACAATGACCACCTAGTCAGGTCACTTCCACTTAAGGAAGGAGCACGGCACCAGACCTGGTAGCACAAGTTAGTCAGGTCCAACTCACACCCACCCACACCCACTCATGTATTTATCCAACCAATTTTTAAAGCTACACAAGGTCTTAGCTTCTATGACGGTACTCGGGAGTTTGTTGCCCTTCCTGAATCTGAAATTTTCCAACTTGAAACCATTGCTGCGAGTCCTGTTTGGGCTGGATATTTTCGGCACGCTATTTACATCCCCTTTATTTATTCCTGTTTTCCATTTATACACCTCAATCATATCCCCCTTAATTCTACGCTCTCTAGAGAGTGCAGATTCAGGGCCCTAGTCTATCATCATAGGGAAGATTTCTGATACATGGGATCAACTTTGTCATCCTCCTCTGTACGTTTTCCAGTGCATTTATATCCATTCTGTAATACTGTGACCAAAACTGTGCAGCATTATCTAAATGAGGCCTAAACAAGGATATATAGAGTTGAAGAACAACCTGAGGACTTCTATTATTTATACTTCTTGATATGAAGCCAAGGATTCTGTTAGCTTTATTGCGAACATTTATGCACTGTTGTCTTGGTTTCAGATTACTGCTAACCAGAACTCCTACATCCTTTTCGCAATCAGTAGTATTAAGATCTACACTATTCAGTTTATAAATGGCATGGTTATTGTCCTGTCCAACATTGCAACATATGCTTTATATTCTCATAAGTTTCTTTCATATGTGGTGCAGACCCCACAGAAACTGATGGTTTACTATTGCCGTTGTGCAGCAAGACAACTTTCAGACTCGTTTTTGATGACTCTATGAACAGCCTCCATTGACTGGATGTTTAGCTAAAAAAAAATCACCTACCTTTCACCTCAAAATATAAACATGCACAGCACAACCACTTTATATTACTGCTGGAACAATAATGAAGGTCAGTGAGACTGTGAGTGTGGTAAGAAACACACTGCCACAAGCCTGTTGGAACCTGTTGTGACACGTAGGTCTGTATTAAAAAGCAGAACTAACAAACAATTTTAACAATGATATTCATTATCGGTGACCTAAAATTAGTTGTAAATTGCTACTCTGGTCTCGGAAGCATTTTCGTTGTTGACCAGTGGAATGAATGATTCTTCAGTAACTTAAAAACACTCATTAAGCGAAGTGATTTAATCAGAGTAACGAATGCATTTTACCTTTAAAATTTAAAGTATCTTGCATCGCTCGTTCGCTATTATTACACAGTTTTATATTCGCAGTTTACATTTTGCCTTCAGATGTAAAGTATTTTATTGCCAAGAACAAGCTTTCAGTTGATAGAGAACCTGCACCTGACAGGGGAAAAAAGAACATTTACAACACAACGGAAATTACGCAAATCATTAGGGTCAAAAGGTCATCTAACTAGTTAAAAGCTTTTAGTTGTTAATACGGCATTTTCTTACATAGCGATCTTTAATAACTAATTTCAATAATAACGAGAATACACTATTTTATTTCGAAATTCATTTATTATAGATATATAAATACTGACACCGTGTAGCAAATGATCCTTAGTTATAACGGAAGCCTTCATTAGCAGCAGCGTGTCGCCTTC
Source organism: Cherax quadricarinatus (assembly GCF_038502225.1). NCBI lineage: Eukaryota > Metazoa > Arthropoda > Malacostraca > Decapoda > Parastacidae > Cherax > Cherax quadricarinatus. The sequence goes on from NC_091338.1 coordinate 8,797,065, forward strand.
TGACTTGATAAAGTCCGTGCGTATTTGATACGTTGTGGTAAAAAAAAAAATGTATCCGCTGCATCTACGTGTTATTTACTGTAGATAATGCCATATAAGGCAGTAGAGGAGGTTAATTATATTTTCCGTAACTCTAATAGACAAGTTATCATGAAAGTAATGATAACTTGTTGTAATGGCCAGAATAATACAGAAAAAATAGAAAACATGAGTTATAGGAAAGGACGAATTATCAGAACGGACAACCAGCAACAACCCACAAGGGTCCGTCCTTAGAGTTATTCTGTACAATACCTATGAAATATAAATAAGAACATAAGACTATAAGAAAGAAGGAGTACTGCAGCAGGCTTACTGGACCATGTTAGGCAGGTCCAAGTCACATGACAATGTGATGTAGGTCAACTGTGCTTGTGAGGTCAAAAGGCTGACCTAACCAACCAGTGAAAATGTCACTCCCCTTGCCTTGGCAGGGAAGTGTGATACTGTAGGAAGACTCCTGGTGCCGTCTCGGTCTCAGGTCTTTTGTTCTTGACGGCGACAGTAAGGAGTGGTTAGACTGGCGAAATCTACCTTTGGTGTGAAGACACGTGACCCATGGTGGGTGAACCCCCAAAACCTGGGGTTAAGGGGATATGCAGGCAGGACGATATAAACTTTAGGAAACAGCTAGAGAGGAGATTCTGACGGAGCTCTGGCCTGTGTGCAGAGCTCTGGGCATGAGATTCGAGTGAACTGTCCCTCTGAGCTTAATGTAAGTAAATATTCTGTTTCGTTGGTTAAATTGTAACTCTTGTCTCACTACTTATGTACGCCATCCCCATTTATCTAAATCCAATAGTGTTCTCCTGTTCCCAATTATATTAATGTACAGGGAGTTAATAATAAACTGTGTGAGTGAAATAGCATATTCACTGTCCTCATTATTTATTCCTTACTTTATTATTTTATTTAAAGTACTGAGGGGTAAGTAGTATAGAGGAGAGGTCGTCGTGGTCACCACTGACCTGTCACATTACCTACCTACCTCCTTCCTCTCACTCCTCCTTTACTCCCTTATTCCCATTATTTCTTTTCGATCATTCTAAACCCCTTATATGACAACAATGGGGATAGTATCAATAACCGCAGATGATACAAAATTAAATTGAAGAATTCAGGCCACTGGTAACTATTAAAACACTGCACTATATTAGGGCTAGCTGCATGATTTGTCGAATTAGTGGCTGTTAGAGTTCAACTTCTTATAAATGAAAAGTAATGAAAATAAGAAGGGGAAATTTAAATAAAAATGAAAAAAAAAACATATGATAAGAAAAACTCAGAGAAGCAAATAAAGTAAAAGATCGAGCAGTTAACATTACACCCAACCTGTCCCTATATATAGTGGTAACTTATGCCAAGCTCAGAATTAAAAGGAGATTCAGGAATCCAGATAAGATGTTCAGAACTAACGTCCGACTAATCTTCGTCCACTTCTATACTCCGCGACTCAAACTAAATTAAAAATTATCTAGATGTTTAAACTTTTTTTTTTGATACCTGGTTCCGATAAATAATTTTCCTTTGTGAATCATAATAAACAGTTTACCCTTATTAATAAACTAATTATTAAAAATATTTATGATTACTAGAAATGCTGGGAATTCCACCCTTCGGGAGTTCCCTAAAGGCGGAATAATGTGCTAATCCAACATCTCACAACTGAGATAAACACTATTGATAAACCTATCCCTATGAAGTATATGATGAGTAAGATACAAAACAATATCAGGACATTTATTTAAAGAGACGTCTAGATCACCTTGGACTTTTTCGGTATAATACCCAGCAATCTCAATGTTGGGAAATACATAGTAGGTACAAGGTCGGGTGTTGCATGCGGGGCGGTTGGTCTCTTGATGGCGGTGTCCGTTCGGGTAGGACGAGTCTTACAAGAACATCTAAAATAATAAAATTATCAGAATTTTGTTTGATGATATTGGTAGTGGCAATAAGAGCAAACTCTAAACAACGTCTGTGATGCTGTAGATGAATGGTTCAGAGAACCGACACGTTGATAAATTAGACACATGTGCAACTCTTGGGTATCTTTATTTAGGAAACGTTTCGCCACACAGTGGCTTCATCAGTTCATACACAGGAGAAACTTGAAGAACAGGAGGAGAATGAGGTAATCAGTCCCTCAACCTTGAGTCGATGTGGTCAGTCCATCAATCTTGAATAGAATACGGCATATGAGCAGAGAAGCAGCTTATAAACCGTAGGCAGGAGAGGTGCAGCAGTCGTAGGTGGTGTCACATTTGTCCAATGTGGAAGTAGGTCGTACCCAAGGGTTAGGCAAGCGAAGAATTCCCAAGTATGCTTAACCCTTGGGTACGACCTACTTCCACATTGGTCAAATGTGACACCACCTACGACTGCTGCACCTCTCCTGCCTACGGTTTATAAGCTGCTTCTCTGCTCATATGCCGTATTCTATTGAAGATTGATGGACTGACCACATCGACTCAAGGTTGAGGGACTGATTACCTCATTCTCCTCCTGTTCTTCAAGTTTCTCTTGTGTATGGACTGATGAAGCCACTGTGTGGCGAAACGTTTCCTAAATAAAGATACCCAAGAGTTGCACATGTGTCTAATTTATCAATTAGTCTGTGATGCTGGCCAGATTCACAGATAACTAATTTGGTGAGATGGTTGTGAGAGTTCTGGTATATAGTGCTGGTATTATTTAATTCTTCTCTTAGACATGTGCACTTGACTTCCCTGATGCATTCTTTCAGTTATAGAAGTCTTTCCAATGTATAGGTTGCTGCTTTCCTGTTTCAGTTGTTATGTTGTCATACAGGCTTGCAAAAATCTTGATGCATGTGCTTTAATTACATTCCTCTTGGGGCAAGGAAGTGATACACATCCTATATGCTCCCAGGTAAAATCCTATGATGACACCCTCTTATTTTTATGTCATGGTGCGAAAATAAATGCAACAGGTCATTTTTGGGGGTTTCTTAAAGACCTGCAAAAAAGTACGTTGAGAAAAGGAGGACAATCATTTTCAGTCTCTATAGTAAACTTGACTGACGGTTCAACGAAGCTGATTTTTGTTAATTAGCACAGAACTGTTGAGCAGTCTGCAGACGATATCTTAGGATGTCCACGTAACACAGCCAAGTGACACCACTGAGGATGCGAGGTTTTATTCTTGTCTTTAGGTGTTCCATGCATAGGTTATCCAGGACTGCAGTAAGGTGTGAGCCAGGGATAATCCAAAGGACTGCCTGTTTGGAGAAGACTTTCGCCAACACTCTTGCTAGTCTGTGTGGCTCACTGCACATACACCCACACTATGGGCTCCTGTTTTCCCTGTGGCTGTAAGAACCATATTGTCATTTATTTTATCACTCTTTCCTCTGTTTTTCAATCTCACGTGGCATACTCCACAGAAACGCATAAGATCCTGCGGAGCCCTAGGGTTCCACGAAGCAGTTTGAAAAGCTCTTTTCTAGAGGACCTTTTCTTCACCAACCTCCCAACAAACCCCGGGGTGTCCGCCGGTGTGTGAAACTTCAAGGAGCAACAATTTATGTTGTGGTTACATGAATAAGCTCACGCTTGAATAGGTGGCTTACGCTTAAATAATTCCTAATATTTTTTTCATTCCTAACTTTTGTTTCTGAGGGGAACAAAAATGGTCTGTATGTCATTTTCTCCTTGGCTTCTATTGTTTTTTTATGATTAATCGAGAAATATATTAACCGACGTTAGAAACAGAGAACGACATTTTTGGCAGATGGCAAACTGTATTTAATAAAGGTTTATATAGATTTATTTCCACTCGATATTGCCTTGGAAAACATAAATTTAATTACTATTAAAGAGGGTGTTAAAGTGTGTTATCAAAGGCTACAAAAACAACAGCTACTCCCATAATGAGTAGTTTTGAATTTTTATGTAGGTTTCATGAAGCTCATTTCTGTGTGAAAGGTCATCTAAAATAAAGGCTTGCTCGGTATTACATGTTTTTATATAGCATATCAGCTGCTTGTTCCAATCCCCTCATGGAAGGTTCCTTGATGTTGGTGAGGGGCTCTTGATTTAGGGAATTGGAACTGTGCTCCAGTTCCCCGAATTAAGCCTGAATGCCTTCCACATCCCCCCCCCCCCGGGCGCTGTATAATCCTACGGGTTTAGCGCTTCCCCTTTGATTATAATAATAATAATGCTTGTTCCAATCACTAGGTGTGTGTGCATGTTAATAAGTACACATGGTAGCTTGGAGTATACACACACTGTTCAAATTAATCATGTAAAGTATGCAGTCAACCTTGTAGTTATCGTCATTATCATTGCTTAATTGTCCATTTATTAGCAATATACAATGAATGAACCTACGCCATATATCAAGACATCTTATTAATGAAAACAAACACCAGAAATCTCAAGCAATTTTCTAAAATGTATTAAATAATGATTGGTAATATTTGTAAAAATGATATTGTTTATTACATAGTAATATACTCAATTAAATCCTTATAGCCTAGTTTTCAGGCCTTTGTGCATCCCTTTGCTTAGTAAATTAGTAAAACACAAGCTGATCAAAACAAATCATGCATAACTATTACTTTTAAACCATTATTGTGTTATTATTAGAAACGAAAAATGTGAGATCTCATTTAAGGCAGCCTTCACCTCCCTCCTTGACCTCCCCCATCCCAACCGTCCTCACTTCATCCTCTCACTGTCCTCACTTCTCCCCCTTTCCTCCACCTGACCCTCAATTATCCACTTTCCTCCTTGCATTATCCTCATATGACTAACACATATGATTCTCCTCTGTTATATTAAGGCACAATATAATCAGCGATTTCTCATCGATTAAAATGTATATACATATACACAGAACAGTTAAATGGGAGCAGTGGAGTTGGACATTCGAAGTATATGTAAACGTTTTGAACAAAAACATAAACTGGTACAGAAAATTAGCTTCCAGTTACGCCTTTGATGCACCAACCTTTTATTGTCTGATTAACAATTTATCAACGTATTTTAAACACCAAAACGTACATCAAAGTCGTCACCATGTTTGCACCTGCCTTTTTTTTCTGTGTACAAGCTATATCAGGCTTTAGGAAAATATATTACTTCACTATTGGAGTCCTGAAGGTATGTGAGTGCATGGAAGTAGACTTGGCAAGATGGGCCTTTCTGGTGAATGGTGGAAAGAGCTCGTTTCAGTACCTTATTGGAAAGAAATATGAATTGGCAGAGCATAGATGCTGTCTAATAAGATTTCCAGACCTTGTAGTAGCAGTAGCAATGGAAGGTCTAGGATTCGTAGTAACAGTGGTAGTGGGAGTTTTAGCAAACCAATAGTAGTAGTAGTAACAGCATTAGTAATAATAATGATAGTGGGAGCAGCAACAGCAATAGTAGTAGTAATATTAGTAAAATAGGTACAGGCAGGCTAAGAACAACATATATTTAACACCTTTATGGGTTCGTGAATCTGGCACACCTCCAACTTATTCCGCCTACAAAGTTCATGTTAGCAGAGTCAGGGCCGTCGGTGTGATTTATGCATTATTTACTCAGTGTTTCCTCTGATGCATGCCAACACGTTGTTCACTCTGTTTCCAAACAATAATTGCTCGAATTAGAATATTTTGTGCATCAATAATGAGCTAAACATTTTGTCGAAGTTCTGATCCTTTTGAAGCAGCGACCATTGTTGAATTTTTTATCACTTTGTCATAGATCAAAGGGTATATATCAAAAGACTGCTTACTTCAAAAATATATGTATAATGAATATTAACTACATGTGCTGTTCCAGGTCTATAAATCAAACTACTAAACAGAATTGTAATTATTTTCTCTCTTTTTTCCAGGTATTGATGTAGTATGTATAGTCAAGAATATCCAGCGATAGATAAGTATATAACTTACTTTTCAAATTTAATTATTCTTATAATCTTCATGGATGTTCAGTAGTTACTTATCTCAATATTATAAGGAGAGTAGAAATAACCTATATGAGAGTGTCGCTACTAGGTGGTTAGGAAGGCTCACGTGCACCAACAGTGGATCAACAGGGTAAAACATAGCATCAACAGTAAGAGAAACAGTAGATCAACAGTGAAAGAAATAGTATATTAGCATTGAGACACAGTACGTCGAGAGTGAGAAAAATACTACACAGTGAGAGAAAAGCACATCAACAGAGACAGTAGAGTATATAATTAGTATGAGATAGTACATCAGTGGAGACAGTACATCAATGATAGTACATCAAACAATAACATTACATCAACACTGATATACATAACAATAAAAGCACATCAGTTGTGAGAGAGTTCGTCAAAAGTGACAGTGTATCAGCTATAAGAGACAGTGCCTCACGTGTGAGACTGTAGCCCATGTAACAGTCTCTTATTCCTTCCACTTCATTGCAAAGAGATTTTTCAGAACGTATTTCGTAGGTTCATCTCCCTGACCCAACTGTACCATGAGTATTACGGTTAATCCCTTCACGCTTCATAAGCCACCGTCTATGTTACGATAACTGCTAACGAATGGCGTTGCGTCTGCAGGTATTACCTCGGCAGATGTTGTATCTACAGGTGTTGCGTCTGCATGTGTTCCATGGGGTCATGGCAAGCATTTTCGTAGCAAAATTAAAGAGGACATGTAAAGCGCGTTGGATATGTACTCGATTCTTTGATAATAAAGTTATACAATTATTGATTTTTTATACAATAACTGACTCGGTCTCTTTTTGTCTTTTTATCTATCGTTGTTTCACTGGTTTTTCTCTCTCTGTCTCTGTGTCTCTGTCTCTGTCTCTGTCTCTGTCTCTCTCTCTCTCTCTGTCTCTCTGTCTCTCTCTCTGTCTGTCTGTCTGTCTGTCTGTCTGTCTCTCTCTCTCTGTCTCTCTCTCTCTCTCTCTCTCTCTCTCTCTCTCTCTCTCTCTCCCTGTCTGTCTGTCTGTCTGTCTGTCTCTCTCTCTCTCTCTCTCACACACACACACACACACACACACACACACACACACACACACACACACACACACACGCACACACATATATATATATATATATATATACATAATTATACATAAACAGTATGTACTACGTCGGCAGTTTCCCCTCATAAACTGGGTGACCGAAAGAAAAACGCTCTTTTTCCAACGATCCTCCGAACCGCAACATTTCGTCCATTCTTCCAAACGTTAGTACATACTGTATTTCTCACCTCTACAACTCAAGTTCGGCTAACCCGTTTCCCCTGAATTCTTTCATATATGTACTCTTGTTCGCATTCCAATAGCATATAAAATATAAAAAAAAATCGATCGTCTTCACTCCGACCTGACATGATCACACAAGACTGTAAGATCCTTTAGCTCTTATCACTCAAAATCTGTTGCACGCCCTCTTTTAAATTCTTACCCCCTCACGGAAGCTGCCTTTATGCCATAAATGGCTTTTTGTTCAAGGAATTGGAGCTTCCCTTCCTCTTCTTGAATCATATGTGACTGCCTTCCGTTCTCCAAGAGATGTGAAACCAACACTAGTTTAGCACTTCCTTTAAATGCCATTGAAACAGCAAGTGCGATTAAAACTGTGATAATTCACGTTGGTCAAACTACCTTTCTCAGCCTTCTTTAATGACCAGATCATATCAACATCCTCTCTCTCACACTCTAAATTACATCTTGAATAACACCTGTTTTCTAATTCTCTTTAAAATAGTCACATCACAGTTTATTCTACAGTACGTTTTAAATTAATCTTAATTGCATCCGGTCTCCTCCTCGCTGCACCATTCATCCCTCAAACTTATACAGAGGTTATAGCATTCATTCCATCTTTTACATTCATTTTTTAATGTTTTCCCCCCACAGAGGCTTCAACATACTCTCCTTCCCATCATCTGTGATATGGTTCACCTTGTGTTTCCCAGATCCAGCTTCTGACACATCACTGTCTAATATCTGAATATATTCACTTACTCCCTCCAATCTGACATCGAATCTTTCATAGCCTAACTTTTTCTTCTTCTTCTCGGCACCTTGCTATCTTTTATGTGCACTTTTAACTTCTTTCCTTAGCACTCTTTCTGCCAAACTCTCCCATCAAACTTTGCAAGGTCTCTTCCGAATCGCCCTAAAGCACTACGCACTAACTCTCACTTTACATTAACTTCATCGTCTTCTAATCCCGAACTTCTTTCCAGTATTTCAGCATTCACTTGTCCTCTTGTTCCACTCACAATTGTTCAGTTTTACTGTATATTCAATTAATGCATGTTATAATGAAAAGATGTTTACTTTTAGATGACTAGATGTAAATAGAGTGTTATTAAGTTCATTAACCTCGGCCTTGAACGAAACGTAGTTTGAGTAGAAAAATATGCTTTGCACGGTGTCTTTTTTTTTTTTACCAGATCTGTTATCAAGTCTTCCACCCAACACAAGAATGCAGGTTAATTATGTGAGTCGCGTTACCGGGATGTGAGTTAACATCATGACCTCTGTAGAATGTGAATCTCAGCAACAATCTGGGAACTTTGTCCACCTGGATGCGAGAGCACTCATACACACGCTTCTTAAGTCTTGGTCTATTGCTGCATCACTAGGGATTACTTGTGAAAACATCAACAACCTGCCTTTTTTTTATATTTTTATCTCAGCTCTACGTGATGTATCTCCTTAACTTTGCTCCCAGTATATTCCTTTTTTTTAAATGTTGCATTTTAAATTCGTCCTCTGCTGAGCACAAATTTGCTAACCATCTGCTGTCTCCCACAAATGTATTATGGAGGGTTTTTTCAGCTTCTAAGTCTCCACCCTCTTCATGCATGGTGTCTCGTTGATGGTACAGGATTCTTGATCAAAGAATTTTGAGCTACTCTCCCCTTAGATGAAACCAAATTATATTCTGTTCCTTAGGTGCTTTATATTTCCAGGGAATATATTATTAATGTCTCCATTTTCCTTTCTTCTTTCTTCCTCAATTAATCATATTTAGTGTCTACACCATCTCCAACTTTCTCTCCCTGTCCCATGTCTCTAGATTCCACTTCCTCTTTTTATTGTCCTAAACTTTCCTTTCTTTCGCTGGCTTCTTCACTTCTTCTCCTCCTTCTCTCACTGTCCCATTCCATTCCTCTTCTATTTTTGCTGAAATAAGACTCGGCCTCACGCATCATCCCGTGTCATCTAGTGCGTTTTCATGAAAATGCGAATCAAACAAGATACAAATGTCTGGGAAAAATACATCTCTTTTCCCTCCAGGATGCTGAGAGAGGAAGATGCCTTTCCCCTCCAGGATACTGAGAGAGGAAGATGCCTTTCCCCTCCAGGATACTGAGAGAGAAAGATACTTTCAACTTTCAGGATGCTGAGAGAGAGAAAGATACCTTCACCCTGCAGGATGCTGAGAGAGAAAGATACCTTCATCTTCCAGGATGCTGAGAGAGAAAGATACTTTCATCCTCCAGGATGCTGAGAGAGAAAGATACCTTCACCCTCCAGGATGCTGAGAGAGAAAGATACCTTCACCCTCCAGGATGCTGAGAGAGAAAGGAACCTTCATCCTCCAGGATGCTGAGAGAGGAAGATACCTTTCCCTCCCCCTCTAGAAGGCTAAGAAAGGAAAATACCTTACCCTCCAGAAGGATGAGGGAGGAAGATAACCTACCCTCCAGAAGGCTGAGGGAGGAATATACCTTCCCCCTCCAGGAGGGTGAAAGAGGAATATTCGGTCCTCGTGATTCTTCCCATCAAGAATTTTTTTCGTGTTTACTTCGTTTATATTTCATATTTATTCCCAAATCACCCATAATTTAGAAAGTAAAGTTTACACTACGTTTCGGTCCGTCCAGTACGGACCGAAACGTCGTCTAAAATTTTATATCTAAAATGTGAGTCATTTATGAATTATTCCAACCATTACACGGTGGCTTTTATTCTCCATATTTATCAGTTTGCAGATATTATATCCGCTATTCCTTTCTTAGCAATTTATGTTTAGAATATTTTAGCTCAGATATCTGGACACAAAAATAAATATATTTCTCATTTTGGCATAAAACGTTCAGGCATTTTATGTGAAATGAATCTGGATATGTTGACAAAGACGCAAGACTGTTTCACCCACACAAGTGGGTGAAGATACTGTTTCACCCACACAAGTGGGTGAAACATTGCTCAATGAAATGCTCTAGGTGCTGCATGCGTACTTATAAAGGGCAGTACTTATAAAAAGTTTATTGGGATAACATTTCGCTTGGATTGTTAAAGCCCTACACAGGGCAAAACGTCGCCCCCCAGTAAAATCTTTTTCTGCAACCATTGCCTTTTCTTCACAAATTAAGGGCTCTTTACGACTCACAGGTTCAGTAATTTGTAGTGTTAGTGTTTTATTTTCATGGAACACTAAACCCATTTTGATCATTTACCTTAAGGAGTGATGGAGGCTCGACCCTCCTTCCGCTAATTGCTGGACAGGTCTACCAGCCAGGTTTCATATCCCTCAACTAATTTGTTTGTCTGACGTCAATTCAGTAAACATGATATTAAATTCTAAAAAGTACATTTCGATATTAGTTGAAATAACTTGTCTTTTTCTGGCGCTTAATAAATAAATACATTTAATCCACTTGCCTTTATTAAAATATTACAGTAAAGCCTAATTTTATTACTATTTTTTTTATCCCTTAGTCGAATAAAATTAAGATTTGTTTTTAGTGTTGATAAAATTTATGCTTCTCTGTTAACTTCTCTGAATAATCTACGTATTTGGTCTCGCATATGTCTTCATTACTCCTCTAAATATGAGGAGTAATGAAGATATATTACTCCTAAATTCTCGTTTAATATACTCTAGTTTTAGAGTGCATAAAAAAGTCCGTATAGCCGTACTGTCTTCATTAATGAAAAAGACGTAGACTGCTCCTATATATCTAATGATTTTTCACATACTTTTTGTGTTAGATTATTAACGTTTAACTTCCCGTCAAGGGAGAGGCTGCCTTGATGTTGGCTAATGGCTCCTTATCCGAGGAATTAAAGCAATCTTCCTCGCCTTGTATCAAAACGAATTACCTTCCATTCTCCAGGCTCTATGTAACCCCTATGGAGATGGCGCTTCACCATCAGTGTAATTACGATCAATATGATTACGATTAATAGTCACAGGTAAAGAGTGTTTGTTGAGACGCTTTTGCCTCGAGGAAAGAGTAGATTATTATTATAATAATCATGGGGTAGCACTAAACGCGGTGGGGGCCGTACAGCTATTGGGTTTAATCTGAGGAAGTAACCGGGAACAAGCCGTCCACCCTTTCCCCCATTAGAACGAGTAGATAAAAGGTTGATTTAAAAGAAAGTATGTATCTGGGGTGTATGGATAGTGTAAGACATGTGCGAGAAAAGTTGAAATGAGAATATACAACAAAATGTTTTAAGAGAGGAGCGAGCATATAGCTGCGCGTGAAAGGTAACGTTAGACAGAAGCTGAAGCGAGTCGTTGTTGGCACTGGACGTGCTTCTGGAGAACAAGCATCATATCCGTAAATCAATTCTGCGAAAGTAATTTACTGGACCTGATCTCTGTAGGTGGCAAGTACAGTGCCTGCTCTCTGACAGTCAGACGGGGATGATGTAATTTAGTGGAATACTCTAGTACGTGATATTTTGAACAGACACTGTCATGTCTACAGGAACCCCGAAAGAAAGATAGCAGTAAAGTACGATAGCCAAAAGAGGCAGCTGCACGTTTGTTTCCTAGCCAGAGCCTCACCACCAACAGTAAGCTAGATCACTCTAAATGCAATTAAAAATATAGCTTGTTTAAAGGAGTACATATGATCAGAACCCGGAGTCGAATGTATGCTAGTTCTTCCCTCTACTGTGATAGATACAGTTGAATTAACAATCATTTTTAGGTCATGCCGTCAGGTGTCCCTAACCGGAATATGCTTAAACCAAATCCATTACAGCCAGCACCGTATATTCGTATATCACTTTTTTTTTTTTTTGCAATATCTCCCTTCTGATTTCCTTTTATCTAGCTATGTCAATTTAGTGAAAATACTTATACGTTCTTCATGGCCGAGTGATCTAGCTACGACCCGAGAAGAAAACAATTTCATTTTAATTATTTGCTAAAATTAATTTTCAGGTCAATATATGAATATTTCCGAAGGTTTCCAAAGAACAGAATTTCAACACTATTAACCCGAGTCACTAAAACTTGGACAGTTTTTATGGCCATATCGTGAGTCTTCTACGGAAAAGCTGATTTATCAAATCAAATACTTTCTCAGCCAAAACTTCTTCTCACAAAGTGTCCTTTCAAACTCCTTTGATCTTAATTAGTTCTCGTTGGGCTTTTTTCCGGTGCTGCGTAAAAACCATTGCAAAAAAAAAATAGAACTGCCATCGGCAACTTACCAACAGGAGAGTTGCTGCTCGTCATTTATTTCCTGGTAACTTAACGATGGACGTTATATTAAGATAGACGTTATATTAGGGTGAAAATTATTTGGAAAGCGGTGTTTAATTCTAATTTTAGTATCCTCTCAAAGGATAAGTTTTCCTGCCAAATGAAGAGCTTTTGATCCAAGAAATTGGAATCTGTCTACCCTTCTTCGTTCAAACTTGATCGCCTCCCATCACTCAGATGCTACACAACCCGATGATACAATAATAATAGTATATCTTCAAATCCTAAAGTCGGGGAAACGGACGAACAGTTGGTATGAACTTCGATAAAATAATTTGGTTCACGTTGGTCATGCATTCGGTCAAGCAAGAGAATTAGCATTTAAAAAAGTATTGTGAATTTTACAGAACGGCTTCCTGGTCAATAAAAAAAAGGCAATAGCTTTGGCAATGGAATTAGAATGATATTGTCTTTGACACGACTGCGTACAAAGCTGCATCGGAAATCATTACCGGAGCTGCGTCTGTGATGGAGGAGTCGCCCGGCCTCTATATCCTCATTCATACTCCAATCATTCTACTATTTTCCAAATTCAGAGAGCGATTAATCGTTTTGGCATCCTTCATAGATAGTCACAGTTTGCATGTGTGTGTGTGTGTGTGCGTGTGTGTGTGAGTGTGTGTGTGTGTGTGTGTGTGTGTGTGTGTGTGCGTGTGTGTGTGTATGCGCCTGCTCTCCTCTACTAGGTAAATACTGTAAGATAATATTTGACATATCATATTTTCATGAGTATGTTCTTTGAGTTATATGGAGACATTTTAACAGGCGGATTTGAAATGCAATGTGACATGGGGAGACAGACTGTGAAAGCGATTTTCTGTAGGCAATTTGAAAGCGTTAGAGCGGATGAAATTTGTTTCAGATTTTCATTCTTTGTTGTGTAAATTGCAGAGGCCGTAGTCCATATTATAAACAAATATGATCGCACGGCTACAAACAGTAAATCCAGCACACATTCAATTTACCTCTGACAAAGAAAAATAAATAAAAACTTTAAAATTGTTACAGATTTTACACTGTAACATGATTGCTATCAGTTTCCTTTAACTCTGATGGACATATTTAGGATGGCAAATAAATCTTTGCTACATACATCTGATCTGTGCCTATGCATAGTCTCTTGTGCACTAGTTGCTGTTACTATTAGAATAATTGCACCTTCCTATTCACGTGGATTGATTTGTATCTTACTCATACATATAGAGAGGTCTGTGTATACTCGTACATGCTGATAATTTTATTCTTATTTTTGTGGATTAAAGTATCTGTGACTGGTGAGGCACAGATTACATGCAGCCTTACTGATACTAGTGTTGTGGAGACAGATGTTCATCTAAATAAACCATCTATTATGTTATGGATAAATAAACCAACCACCTCTTATGTTATGGACAAATAAACCAACCATCTCTTATGTTATGGACAAATAAACCAACCATCTCTTATGTTATGGACAAATAAACCAACCATCTCTTATGTTATGGACAAATAAACCAACCATCTCTTATGTTATGGACAAATAAACCAACCATCTCTTATGTTATGGACAAATAAACCAACCACCTCTTATGTTATGGGCAAATAAACCAACCATCTCTTATGTTATGGACAAATAAACCAACCATTTCTTATGTTATGGACAAGTAAACCAACCATCTCTTATGTTATGGACAAATAAACCAACCACCTCTTATGTTATGGACAAATAAACCAACCATCTCTTATGTTATGGACAAATAAACCAACCATTTCTTATGTTATGGACAAATAAACCAACCATCTCTTATGTTATGGACAAATAAACCAACCATCTCTTATGTTATGGACAAATAAACCAACCACCTCTTATGTTATGGACAAATAAACCAACCATCTCTTATGTTATGGACAAATAAACCAACCATCTCTTATGTTATGGACAAATAAACCAACCATCTCTTATGTTATGGACAAATAAACCAACCATCTCTTATGTTATGGACAAATAAACCAACCATCTCTTATGTTATGGACAAATAAACCAACCACCTCTTATGTTATGGACAAATAAACCAACCATCTCTAATGTTATGGACAAATAAACCAACCATCTCTTATGTTATGGACAAATAAACCAACCATCTCTTATGTTATGGACAAATAAACCAACCATCTCTTATGTTATGGACAAATAAACCAATCATCTCTTATGTTATGGACAAATAAACCAATCATCTCTTATGTTATGGACAAATAAACCAATCATCTATGTTATGGACAAATAAACCAATCATCTCTTATGTTATGGACAAATAAACCAACCACCTCTTATGTTAGGGACAAATAACTTACCAGTATGGGATATGATAAAGCTGATAAGTGCTTTAATGAAAGGAATTGGAAACCATACCACGGGAGGGATTTGAACCCGCTGTCAGAGAGTCTCTAAACTCCAGACCGTCGCGTTAGCCACTGGACCAGCTAGCCACAATCGTGTCATTACGATTTCGTGAGTCATGTTGACGGCAGTGAGGGGACTTGAGCTAGAGTTCGTCACGGCCACGCTAGCTGGAGATTCGTCTGTAAAAATTTGCATTTGTGGTCACAGTGGTGCCTATGCTAACCTTCCTATTGTGTAGAAATATACCTAGTTGGACGAATCTTATTGTGGCTAGCTTGTCCAGTGGTTAACGCGACGGTCTGGAGTTTTGAGACTCTCTGACCGCGGGTTCAAATCCCACCCGTGGTATGGTTTGTTTGCAATCTTGTCATTACGATTTCGTGAGTCATAAAGGAATTGGTACTACCGTGCCTTGGATCAAATATGATTACCTCACAATTTTGAAGCGATTCCCCACGTATAATAATAATAATAATAATAATAATAACAATAACAATAATAATTAAGACACTTTGAGATGAGTCGAACTTTCTTAAGTGTAATGTACAAGGGTAGGTAAATCTCTCTGTGTATTTATCCTTGCACACTATCAACTCCATTGAGTAACTGCGGCTGCAATTTGTGCACCAAAATAAGAATACCTTAATCTCTAAAATAGGAACTCAAGCTGACTCTATGTATATTCACCAGGAGATAATATATACCTCGGTGTATATAGCTTATCCATGCTTAAAATATTTTGCTTATATATATATATATATATATATATATATATATATATATATATATATATATATATATATATATATATATATATATATATATATATATATATGTCGTGCCGAATAGGCAGAACTTGCGATCTTGGCTTAAATAGCAACGCTCATCTTGCCATATAAGACAAACGAAAATTTGTGTATGCAATAATTTCGCCAAAATCATTCTGAACCTAACGAAAACAATATATTTCACTGTGTTTGTTTAGTATTAAATTACTGTAAACAAATCTAAAATACATTTAGTTGGCTTAGGCTAAAATAAATTGTTCTTGTTATAATAAGGTTAGGTAAATTTTCTAAGATTCTTTTGGAGCAAAATTAAAAAATTTTACATTAACATTAATAAAAAATATATATCTTTAAACGTATACGAGAAAATTTTAGAAAGGACTTAATTTTAAATGAGTTCTTGCTAATTGACCAGTTTTACATATTCGGCACGACATATATATATATATATATATATATATATATATATATATATATATATATATATATATATATATATATATATATATATATATATATATATATATATATATATATATATATATATATTCATTATCACACTGGCCGATTCCCACCAAGGCAGGGTGGCCCGAAAAAGAAAAACTTTCACCATCATTCACTCCATCACTGTCTTGCCAGAAGGGTGCTTTACACTACAGTTTTTAAACTGCAACATTAACACCCCTCCTTCAGAGTGCAGGCACTGTACTTCCCATCTCCAGGACTCAAGTCCGGCCTGCCGGTTTCCCTGAACCCCTTCATAAATGTTACTTTGCTCACACTCCAACAGCACGTCAAGTATTAAAAACCATTCGTCTCCATTCACTCCTATCAAACACGCTCACGCACGCCTGCTGGAAGTCCAAGCCCCTCGCACACAAAACCTCCTTTACCCCCTCCCTCCAACCTTTCCTAGGCCGACCCCTACCCCGCCTTCCTTCCACTACAGACTGATACACTCTTGAAGTCATTCTGTTTCGCTCCATTCTCTCTACATGTCCGAACCACCTCAACAACCCTTCCTCAGCCCTCTGGACAACAGTTTTGGTAATCCCGCACCTCCTCCTAACTTCCAAACTACGAATTCTCTGCATTATATTCACACCACACATTGCCCTCAGACATGACATCTCCACTGCCTCCAGCCTTCTCCTCGCTGCAACATTCATCACCCATGCTTCACACCCATATAAGAGTGTTGGTATAACTATACTCTCATACATTCCCCTCTTTGCCTCCAAGGACAAAGTTCTTTGTCTCCACAGACTCCTAAGTGCACCACTCACCCTTTTCCCCTCATCAATTCTATGATTCACCTCATCCTTCATAGACCCATCCGCTGACACGTCCACTCCCAAATATCTGAATACATTCACCTCCTCCATACTCTCTCCCTCCAATCTGATATCCAATCTTTCATCACCTAATATTTTTGTTATCCTCATAACCTTACTCTTTCCTGTATTCACTTTTAATTTTCTTCTTTTGCACACCCCACCAAATTCATCCACCAATCTCTGCAACTTCTCTTCAGAATCTCCCAAGAGCACAGTGTCATCAGCAAAGAGCATCTGTGACAACTCCCACTTTATGTGTGATTCTTTATCTTTTAACTCCACGCCTCTTGTCAAGACCCTCGCATTTACTTCTCTTACAACCCCATCTATAAATATATTTAACAACCACGGTGACATCACACATCCTTGTCTAAGGCCTACTTTTACTGGGAAATAATTTCCCTCTTTCCTATGTACTCTAACTTGAGCCTCACTATCCTCGTAAAAACTCTTCACTGCTTTCAGTAACCTACCTCCTACACCATACACCTGCAACATCTGCCACATTGCCCCCCTATCCACCCTGTCATACGCCTTTTCCAAATCCATAAATGCCACAAAGACCTCTTTAGCCTTATCTAAATACTGTTCACTTATATGTTTCACTGTAAACACCTGGTCCACACACACCCTACCTTTCCTAAAGCCTCCTTGTTCATCTGCTATCCTATTCTCAGTCTTACTTTTAATTCTTTCAATAATAACTCTACCATACACTTTACCAGGTATACTCAACAGACTTATCCCCCTATAATTTTTGCACTCTCTTTTGTCCCCTTTGCCTTTATACAAAGGAACTATGCATGCTCTCTGCCAATCCCTAGGTACCTTACCCTCTTCCATACATTTATTAAATAATTGCACCAACCACTCCAAAACTATATCCCCACCTGCTTTTAACATTTCTATCTTTATCCCATCAATCCCGGCTGCCTTACCCCCTTTCATTTTACCTACTGCCTCACGAACTTCCCCCACACTCACAACTGGCTCTTCCTCACTCCTACAAGATGTTATTCCTCCTTGCCCTATACACGAAATCACAGCTTCCCTATCTTCATCAACATTTAACAATTCCTCAAAATATTCCCTCCATCTTCCCAATACCTCTAACTCTCCATTTAATAACTCTCCTCTCCTATTTTTAACTGACAATTCCATTTGTTCTCTAGGCTTCCTTAACTTGTTAATCTCACTCCAAAACTTTTTCTAATTTTCAACAAAATTTGTTGATAACATCTCACCCACTCTCTCATTTGCTCTCTTTTTACATTGCTTCACCACTCTCTTAACCTCTCTCTTTTTCTCCATATACTCTTCCCTCCTTGCATCACTTCTACTTTGTAAAAACTTCTCATATGCTAACTTTTTCTCCCTTACTTCTCTCTTTACATCATCATTCCACCAATCGCTCGTCTTCCCTCCTGCACCCACTTTCCTGTAACCACAAACTTCTGCTGAACACTCTAACACTACATTTTTAAACCTACCCCATACCTCTTCGACCCCATTGCCTATGCTCTCATTAGCCCATCTATCCTCCAATAGCTGTTTATATCTTTCCCTAACTGCCTCCTCTTTTAGTTTATAAACCTTCACCTCTCTCTTCCCTGATGCTTCTATTCTCCTTGTATCCCATCTACCTTTTACTCTCAGTGTAGCTACAACTAGAAAGTGATCTGATATATCTGTGGCCCCTCTATAAACATGTACATCCTGAAGTCTACTCAACAGTCTTTTATCTACCAATACATAATCCAACAAACTACTGTCATTTCGCCCTACATCATATCTTGTATACTTATTTATCCTCTTTTTCTTAAAATATGTATTACCTATAACTAAACCCCTTTCTATACAAAGTTCGATCAAAGGGCTCCCATTATCATTTACACCTGGCACCCCAAACTTACCTACCACACCCTCTCTAAAAGTTTCTCCTACTTTAGCATTCAGGTCCCCTACCACAATTACTCTCTCACTTGGTTCAAAGGCTCCTATACATTCACTTAACATCTCCCAAAATCTCTCTCTCTTCTCTGTATTCCTCTCTTCTCCAGGTGCATACACGCTTATTATGACCCACTTCTCGCATCCAACCTTTACTTTAATCCACATAATTCTTGCATTTACACATTCATATTCTCTTTTCTCCTTCCATAACTGATCATTCAACATTACTGCTACCCCTTCCTTTGCTCTAACTCTCTCAGATACTCCAGATTTAATCCCATTTATTTCCCCCCACCGAAACTCCCCTACCCCCTTCAGCTTTGTTTCGCTTAGGGCCAGGACATCCAACTTCTTTTCATTCATAATATCAGCAATCATCTGTTTCTTGTCATCTGCACTACATCCACGCACATTCAAGCATCCCAGTTTTATAAAGTTTTTCTTTTTCTCTTTTTTAGTAAATGTCTACAGGAGAAGGGGTTACTAGCCCATTGCTCCCGGCATTTTAGTCGCCTCATACGACACGCATGGCTTACGGAGGAAAGATTCTTTTCCACTTCCCCATGGACAATAGAAGAAATAAAGAAGAACAAGAGCTATGTAGAAAAAGGAGAAAAACCTAGATGTATGTATATATATATGCATGTGCATGTCTGTGAAGTGTGACCAAAGTGTAAGTAGGAGTAGCAAGATATCCCTGTTATCTAGCGTGTTTATGAGACAGAAAAAGACACCAGCAATCCTACCATCATACAAAACAGTTACAGGTTTCTGTTTCATAGTCATCTGGCAGGACGGTAGTACTTCCCTGGGTGGTTGCTGTCTACCAACCTACTACCTATATATATATATATATATATATATATATATATATATATATATATATATATATATATATATATATATATATATATATATATATATATATATATATATATATATATATATATATATTTATGTATATATATATATATATAAATATATATATATATATGTCGTGCCGAATATGTAAAACTGGTCAATTAGCAAGAACTCATTTAAAATTAAGTCCTTTCTAAAATTTTCTCTTATATGTTTAAAGATATATTTTTTTCATTAATGTTGATGTACAAATTTAAAGTTTTGCACCAAGAGGTACTTAGAAAACTTACCTAACCTTATTATAACAAGAACAATTTATTTTAGCCTAACCCAACTAAATATATTTTAGATTGGTTTACAATAATTTAATACTAAACTATCACAGTGAAATATATTTTTTTCGTTAGGTTCAGAATGAATTTGGCGAAATTATTGCATACACAAATTTTCACTTGTCCTATATGGTAAGATGAGCGTTGCTATTTAAGCCAAGATGGCAAGTTCTGCCTATTCGGCACGACATATATATATATATATATATATATATATATATATATATATATATATATATATATATATATATATATATATATATATATGTATATATATATATATTCACAATTAGGTTTGCATTTAATTATGCCACAACTTTTATTTTTATTGTGTTATTGTAAGTCTGAAGCCCATAAACGGGAAACTTAGTATAATGTAAGTCATGCGGAACATTAGAGACGAGTTCATTTCCAATAAAAGGACTTATTTGCTAAACAATGCAGGAGGATAACTATTATTTGAAGACTAAAAGCTTAACTTTAATATAAAAAATACATGAATTTGAAAACAATGAATAATCTCTGTTAATTACAGTGTTAACTGTATTTTCTTTTAATGTTATTCACACAAAAGACAAAAGAAAATATGTAGCTTAAACTCAATAAAAGTTTCCGGTACACAGACGTTGTTATAAATGTTCACACAGCATTTACATAAATTATTACATATGCTTTTCCAGGGAGAGCTGCTGTATGTATCCCTGGGTATATACATCAAGGGTTTTATCCCTGTTTTTTGATAATTAATGTCGCCTTACCTATTAATGTTCAGGCAACATGAAGCGTTAATAGACTCTCCTGTACTGATAATCTGTAAAGCAAACAAGCAAACGAAATTATTAACAATCTTGAACAGTAAATTTTATTTGCTGTAAAAATGCTTAGAAATTACATAAAAGTGTGTAATATGGTCTTTTTTTAAATAGCAGAACGGTATTACCTACTTTCTAAATTATAATACATTCTGGTAATCGCTAAGCTCATTGGGAATACGATCTCTTTAAGAAAGAAGATATTTAATATACGAATGGCAATCTTCTTGTAATAGATAAAAGTTGATCACTGGGAAGAAATCAGTGATGCTCAAGGAAGATTTCGCAGCCACTTAGTTTTGTCCAAAGGAAAACCTATAGTCATCTTGATGTCGATTATTAAAACAAGAAAAAGGATAGAGCCAGCACGACTATATATTTTGTTCATAATATGACTGAAGCTTAAGCTTAATGTGTTAGGAAATAGTAAAGGTATGCAAATTTATATAGATTACATCACTCAGAATACAGATCAAATGAACTTTTTTTTGTTATTTAATATAAACAAAATTCCTTGTTACCTTTGATGGCCGAGATCATTTCCCGCATTACTCATTTGTTTTCGATGTATTAAGCTCATGTCATCGTGAAATTCAATTTGCATGAACACGAGTGTTGTCATACCAATAAAACTCTCTCTCTCTCTCTCTCTCTCTCTCTCTCTCTCTCTCTCTCTCTCTCTCTCTCTCTCTCTCTCTCTCTCTCTCTCTCTCTCTCTCTCTCTCTCTCTCTCTCTCTCTCCCTCCCTCCTCCCATCCAGTTTGCAAGTAATTATTTAATCAGACGGACAGATTTAAATTTATTAACATGAAATAAGTCAAAAACAAATTAGACTCACATGTTTGTTTAACTGATTTCTGCTTCCATTCTTGCATAGAGGTAAAGAGGTCGTCTCTAGCACACCTTTCGGTAGTTTGCCACAACGAAGAGGCCTCCAGTACAATTTTCCATAGCTGGCACATTAAGTAGGCTCTAGCCCATCTTTCCACAGCTGACGATCATGTAACGTCCAGTATCTTTCCGTTGCTGGCCACCAGAAAGTATTCTCCGGTATACCTTCATATACAGCTGGCCCCCAGGAGCTAGCCTCCCGTACACCTTTCCATAGCTGACCGCTCACACGGTGGTTGTTTCTATTACACTCTTCCATTGCTGGTCACCAGACAGTAGACACGTTTCCATAGTTTGCCACAAGGAAGTTGCTTCCTCATTACTGGTCAATAGAAAGTAGCCTCTGGTACACTTTTCCACAGCTGGCACGAGGAAGTGGCTTCTAGCATACTTTTCCATAAATGGCCGACGACCTCTCTCTCTCTCTCTCTCTCTCTCTCTCTCTCTCTCTCTCTCTTTTTTTTTTTTTTTTTTTTTTTTTTTTTTTTTTTTTTTTTTTTTTTTTTTTTACACAGGGTTTGACAAGGATTAAGGATCCCTAGCTTTACTGACAAGCTATTTACAGGTTAAGGATTCCTAACTTCATTGGCAAGCTAAGAGCTGTTACCTACATCAGCTCATTTGAAAGCATTTTTATTGTTATGAGACATACAAGTAGGGAACAGGATGAAGTTGGAGCCATCTGTGGGACAGCATTTTCATTTGATCAACTGACTTTATCTCGTTGACATCATTATGCTGTACGAATGTGTTCCATACTCGAGTCATCCTGGGTATGTATGATCTCAGATGGAGTGATGTTCTGGAGAAGGGTACAGCCAGAGTGAAGTTGCTGCTTTCTGCCCGTCTTGTGGCATAAAAGCTTGTTTCACGCTGTCCTCGAAGTGGATCCAAGTGTGGTATTTTGACAATATTGGCCTTGTACATAACAGTAAGGCCACCCACATCCCTCCTATGTTGAAGGCTCTGCTGAAATGACAGATCTATCCAGGATGGGTCCAGACGAGAGATGAGACGTCTTGCTCTGTTCTCTACTCTGTCAAGCAGTCGCTGATGAGAGGGGGGGGGGGGCAGGCAAACCAAGAAAGTGGAGCATACTCAAGGTGTGAGCGTACTTGTGCCTCGTACAGAATCTTGCAACCCCTACTGTCAAGCAGATGCGAGATACGGCAAAGTGCTGTAAGCTTCCTGGCTGCCTTGTTTGCAAGATTTACAACATGGTTCTTCATGTTTAGTTTGGAGTCAAATTTCACCCCAAGGATATCAACTTCTTCTCCAGGTGCCAAAACCCTCCCATTCATCCTTACTACTGCACCAGCATTACCATCATGGTGCCTAGCTCTCTCTCTCTCTCTCTCTGTCTCTCTCTCTCTCTCTCTCCCTCTCTCCTCTCTGTGGCACATTGATGGAAAACGAAGAGTTTTGCGTCTGCGAGAGCGTGGCGCAGCCCATCGTATAACTAGGGAAATAAATGGGGCGAGAGCATGACATTTTAATGGGAGTTACATACACGAGACGATTAGTGTCATGTATGATACAGATCACCATTCCAAATGTGTTCAGGAATCCCATTGTTTAAATCTCCGAAAATGTCACCGTGATAATGAAATGTTTGTCAAAATACGTATTTTGTTTGTTTCCGTCCCTCCATACAGCATTTCAACCTTATTTTTAAAAGGCTGATGTATTGCTGTGGCCGCATATCAAACAATATGATTTAAATATCAACGTTGGCAGAAAAGGTGTTCAACAATGTAGCCTTTTTAATAAATTACAAATATGAGAGAAATTTTAAACTGGTCACGCAGTGTATATACAAAAGAGATATTTATTAAATAAATGTACAGGGAAATATGTGTATTATATACGCCGAGAGATGTGTATTATATCAGTATACACTGAGAGATGTGTCTTACATATCAATGTAAACTGAGATGTGTATCAATACACACCGAGAGATCTGTATTACATAAATATACACTAAGAGATGTATATTGTATCAGTATACAGCGAAAGATGTGTTTAATATCAAAGTACACAGGGAGATGTGTACTGGATTCGAGTATTTACTTAGTTTTCCTTAATCCTAACTTTAGGGATTGAAGTATTCTTTTGATAGTGTGAAGGGGATTTGGGGTCTTAATGGCCTTCATGCAGTCCACATAAAAATGCTTTTGATTTATTATAGAGGTTCACCTAGCAATAAATTGTGAATTTCGTGTGTGTGTGTGTGTGTGTGTGTGTGTGTGTGTGTATTCACCTAGTTGTACTCACCTAGTTGAGGTTGCGGGGGTCGAGTCCGAGCTCCTGGCCCCGCCTCTTCACTGATCGCTACTAGGTCACTCTCCCTGAACCGTGAGCTTTATCATACCTCTGCTTGAAGCTATGTATGGATCCTGCCTCCACTACATCGCTTCCCAAACTATTCCACTTACTGACTACTCTGTGGCTGAAGAAATACTTCCTAACATCCCTGTGATTCATCTGTGTCTTCAACTTCCAACTGTGTCCCCTTGTTACTGTGTCCAATCTCTGGAACATCCTGTCTTTGTCCACCTTGTCAATTCCTCTCAGTATTTTGTATGTCGTTATCATTTCCCCCCTATCTC
>NC_091338.1:8829040-8836540 GCF_038502225.1 Cherax quadricarinatus
ATTAGAACTGGACAAGATTCCAATGCTCTATTTATTCATGTAAGAGATTTTAACCATCCAATTGATTTTCAAAAAGTTGAGAAAGTAGTATCAAGCAAGTCCATGGTCGACAGGAATATAATTGAATCTTGTTTCATAAAAAGCAGTTTTGACAATAATATGAATATTTCCTTTGGTTTATATAAATTAGATCCATTTATAATTAATAGAATTTGGGAAGAATTTAATAATACACTTGACAAATAATAATTTTAAAAATTTTCTTGGGTAGAATAGTTTGTTGGTGGGTTGTGCGAAGGACCTGTCAAGTTGGGCCGGCGCTCGTCAGGTGTTTAACTGTTGTGGGATCTGATAGTGAGGTGTTGGCCAGACCCCTTATATACCTTCCTTGGATGCTTTACTTTCATAGTTCCTTGATAATGTGAGTAGTCACGAAAGCGCTTGGAATTTCTCTATTCTTTCACAGTGGTTGTTTTGCATATATATATATATATATATATATATATATATATATATATATATATATATATATATATATATATATATATATATATATATATATATATATATATATACATATATATATATATATATATATATATATATATATATATATATATATATATATATATATATATATATATATATATATATATATATATATATATATATATATATATATATATATATATATATATATGTCGTGCCGAATAGGCAGAACTTGCGATCTTGGCATAAATAGCAACGCTCATCTTGCCATATAGGAAAAGTGAAAATTTGTGTATGCAATAATTTCTCCAAAATCATTCTGAACCTAACGAAAAAAATATATTTCTCTGTGTTTGTTTATTATTAAATTATTGTAAACAAATCTAAAATATATTTAGTTAAGTTAGGCTAAAATAAATTGTTCTTGTTATAATAAGGTTAGGTAAGTTTTCTAAGATTCTTCTAGTGCAAAATTAAAAATTTTTACATTAACATATATATATATATATATATATATATATATATATATATATATATATATATATATATATCTATATATATATATATATATATATATATATATATATATATATATATATTTCTTTCTTTCAACACACCGGCAGTATCCCACCGAGGCGGGGTGGCCCAAAAGGAAAAACAAAGGTTTCTCCTTTTACATTTAGTAATACATACAGGAGAAGAGGTTACTAGCCCCTTGCTCCCGGCATTTTAGTCGCCTCTTACGACACGCATGGCTTACGGAGGAAGAATTCTGTTCCACTTCCCCATATATATATATATATACATATATATATATATATATATATATATATATATATATATATATATATATATATATATATATATATATATATATGTATATATATATATATATATATACTAAAAAAGAGAAGAAAAACTTTATAAAACTGGGATGCTTAAATGTGCGTGGATGTAGTGCGGATGACAAGAAACAGATGATTGCTGATGTTATGAATGAAAAGAAGTTGGATGTCCTGGCTCTAAGCGAAACAAAGCTGAAGGGGGTAGGAGAGTTTCAGTGGGGGGAAATAAATGGGATTAAATCTGGAGTATCTGAGAGAGTTAGAGCAAAGGAAGGGGTAGCAGTAATGTTAAATGATCAGTTATGGAAGGAGAAAAGAGAATATGAATGTGTAAATTCAAGAATTATGTGGATTAAAGTAAAGGTTGGATGCGAGAAGTGGGTCATAATAAGCGTGTATGCACCTGGAGAAGAGAGGAATGCAGAGGAGAGAGAGAGATTTTGGGAGATGTTAAGTGAATGTATAGGAGCCTTTGAACCAAGTGAGAGAGTAATTGTGGTAGGGGACCTGAATGCTAAAGTAGGAGAAACTTTTAGAGAGGGTGTGGTAGGTAAGTTTGGGGTGCCAGGTGTAAATGATAATGGGAGCCCTTTGATTGAACTTTGTATAGAAAGGGGTTTAGTTATAGGTAATACATATTTTAAGAAAAAGAGGATAAATAAGTATACACGATATGATGTAGGGCGAAATGACAGTAGTTTGTTGGATTATGTATTGGTAGATAAAAGACTGTTGAGTAGACTTCAGGATGTACATGTTTATAGAGGGGCCACAGATATATCAGATCACTTTCTAGTTGTAGCTACACTGAGAGTAAAAGGTAGATGGGATACAAGGAGAATAGAAGCATCAGGGAAGAGAGAGGTGAAGGTTTATAAACTAAAAGAGAAGGCAGTTAGGGTAAGATATAAACAGCTATTGGAGGATAGATGGGCTAATGAGAGCATAGGCAATGGGGTCGAAGAGGTATGGGGTAGGTTTAAAAATGTAGTGTTAGAGTGTTCAGCAGAAGTTTGTGGTTACAGGAAAGTGGGTGCAGGAGGGAAGAGGAGCGATTGGTGGAATGATGATGTAAAGAGAGTAGTAAGGGAGAAAAAGTTAGCATATGAGAAGTTTTTACAAAGTAGAAGTGATGCAAGGAGGGAAGAGTATATGGAGAAAAAGAGAGAGGTTAAGAGAGTGGTGAAGCAATGTAAAAAGAGAGCAAATGAGAGAGTGGGTGAGATGTTATCAACAAATTTTGTTGAAAATAAGAAAAAGTTTTGGAGTGAGATTAACAAGTTAAGAAAGCCTAGAGAACAAATGGATTTGTCAGTTAAAAATAGGAGAGGAGAGTTATTAAATGGAGAGTTAGAGGTATTGGGAAGATGGAGGGAATATTTTGAGGAATTGTTAAATGTTGATGAAGATAGGGAAGCTGTGATTTCGTGTATAGGGCAAGGAGGAATAACATCTTGTAGGAGTGAGGAAGAGCCAGTTGTGAGTGTGGGGGAAGATCGTGAGGCAGTAGGTAAAATGAAAGGGGGTAAGGCAGCCGGGATTGATGGGATAAAGATAGAAATGTTAAAAGCAGGTGGGGATATAGTTTTGGAGTGGTTGGTGCAATTATTTAATAAATGTATGGAAGAGGGTAAGGTACCTAGGGATTGGCAGAGAGCATGCATAGTTCCTTTGTATAAAGGCAAAGGGGATAAAAGAGAGTGCAAAAATTATAGGGGGATAAGTCTGTTGAGTGTACCTGGTAAAGTGTATGGTAGAGTTATAATTGAAAGAATTAAGAGTAAGACGGAGAATAGGATAGCAGATGAACAATGAGGCTTTAGGAAAGGTACGGGGTGTGTGGACCAGGTGTTTACAGTGAAACATATAAGTGAACAGTATTTAGATAAGGCTAAAGAGGTCTTTGTGGCATTTATGGATTTGGAAAAGGCGTATGACAGGGTGGATAGGGGGGCAATGTGGCAGATGTTGCAAGTGTATGGTGTAGGAGGTAGGTTACTGAAAGCAGTGAAGAGTTTTTACGAGGATAGTGAGGCTCAAGTTAGAGTATGTAGGAAAGAGGGAAATTTTTTCCCAGTAAAAGTAGGCCTTAGACAAGGATGTGTGATGTCACCGTGGTTGTTTAATATATTTATAGATGGGGTTGTAAGAGAAGTAAATGCGAGGGTCTTGGCAAGAGGCGTGGAATTAAAAGATAAAGAATCACACACAAAGTGGGAGTTGTCACAGCTGCTCTTTGCTGATGACACTGTGCTCTTGGGAGATTCTGAAGAGAAGCTGCAGAGATTGGTGGATGAATTTGGTAGGGTGTGCAAAAGAAGAAATTTAAAGGTGAATACAGGAAAGAGTAAGGTTATGAGGATAACAAAAAGATTAGGTGATGAAAGATTGAATATCAGATTGGAGGGAGAGAGTATGGAGGAGGTGAACGTATTCAGATATTTGGGAGTGGACGTGTCAGCGGATGGGTCTATGAAAGATGAGGTGAATCATAGAATTGATGAGGGAAAAAGAGTGAGTGGTGCACTTAGGAGTCTGTGGAGACAAAGAACTTTGTCCTTGGAGGCAAAGAGGGGAATGTATGAGAGTATAGTTTTACCAACGCTCTTATATGGGTGTGAAGCGTGGGTGATGAATGTTGCAGCGAGGAGAAGGCTGGAGGCAGTGGAGATGTCATGTCTGAGGGCAATGTGTGGTGTGAATATAATGCAGAGAATTCGTAGTTTGGAAGTTAGGAGGAGGTGCGGGATTACCAAAACTGTTGTCCAGAGGGCTGAGGAAGGGTTGTTGAGGTGGTTTGGACATGTAGAGAGAATGGAGCGAAACAGAATGACTTCAAGAGTGTATCAGTCTGTAGTGGAAGGAAGGCGGGGTAGGGGTCGGCCTAGGAAGGGTTGGAGGGAGGGGGTAAAGGAGGTTTTGTGTGCGAGGGGCTTGGACTTCCAGCAGGCATGCGTGAGCGTGTTTGATAGGAGTGAATGGAGACAAATGGTTTTTAATACTTGACGTGCTGTTGGAGTGTGAGCAAAGTAACATTTATGAAGGGATTCAGGGAAACCGGCAGGCCGGACTTGAGTCCTGGAGATGGGAAGTACAGTGCCTGCACTCTGAAGGAGGGGTGTTAATGTTGCAGTTTAAAAACTGTAGTGTAAAGCACCCTTCTGGCAAGACAGTGATAGAGTGAATGATGGTGAAAGTTTTTCTTTTTCGGGCCACCCTGCCTTGGTGGGAATCGGCCAGTGTGATAATAAAATATATATATATATATATATATATATATATATAGATATAGATATATATATATATATATATATATATATAGATATATATATATATGTATGTATATATGTTAGTCTTCATATAAATGTTCATTGATAGGCCGAAACATACAGTATTCTTTTGTTTTAATTTCGCTTAATATATTATTCATCTTTAGAGAGATTTATAAACTGGTGGTGTTGGCACAGGTTCCCTATTTAAGAATTTCCTCAGAACACTATGATGCAATGTACCTTGACAAGCGATTGGCAAAACTGTTGTGAATTTTTTTTTACACTGCCATCAAAAATATTATATTTGGAACAAATTCTGTTGGCACTATTGATCAGCGTCCTAACTATTAATTTTATACAGTTTTAAATATAAACTCAACTTATTTGATCCTAGTGCAGTAAAAGTTGGTTTCCGATACAAATAGTGTTAAATTGTTCTTTTATCCATTTTAGCACTGATGGAGGAATGAGACAAACTTTTTGGAGATTTTTATTGTATCGGTTGTTTTCATCCAAGGCAGGGTAACGTAAAATAGAAAAACGCTTTCACCATTACTCGCTCCTTACGTGCCTTTCTAGACAGGCACAATAATCGGATGTCTTCCATGCAGCGTCGTGGGTCTGTCAGTGCAACGAGGATGGTGGCTCAGTTCTTCCTGAAATCGCGGTCTGGTCTCTTCTTTGTAGCTACCGCCTCAAAATTCAAGCCTGGTTACCTGGATTTTCTGAATTGTCTCATAAATACAAAACATTAGCTTCCACTCCGATCCAACATTCTGGCATAAGTCTACTGGATGTTGAAGCCTTTGCCTCTCAATGCCTCTTTTAACTTTATACTTCGAACCCTTACTCGGACAGCCCTTTCTACATCCATCTACACCATATCTATACACCCTAAATTCAAACACTCTAGTCGCATTTCAAGCGGACGGCATTAGTGTTTAAAATTTATAAAGGGGACCGTTTTTCAAAATCAGTGAGTGAAATGTAGATGGAGACATTTAAGGGTAGAAAGTACATTGATGCCAGTACTTTAGATACGTTTCGGCCCTTTCTCTAAGAGTGGCCAGGGACCTACGACTGAAACATGTCCAATAAAGATGTTCAAATTGTATGAATTTATGTCGTTGCAACCGTAGATATTTAACACCAGATATCTGAGTCAGAAATCACGAAATTTATATAATAAATAAATAGATACATTTAAAAATAAGAAGAAAGAGTTTATTGACAGTCGTGATCGTTATATGTCGAGGTGAATAAAGAGAGTATCTTTAATTGCAGGTTAGTAACTTCTCCTCGGGAGCAGTTATACTTTTAACTTACATTGTTCTTCCCCTCCTCCTTTACCCCCTCTTCCCTTTAAAAAAATTAAACAGAAGATAGAAGAACTTCGCCCAGAAGTTGCAAAATTACCGCGTCCTTGATGTGCTAGTAGCGAGTAGGATGCGCTGGTCTGGTGCCGTGGCAGAAGGTTCAATTAAAACTGTTTCCACCCGTCTTCCCGCAGTGGCTCACTCCAGACAAGGGATGGAAGCTGTAGATGTGGGTAAAGGGTGAGAAGGAATGAGAATGAAGATGAAAGGAGAAGGGTCGAAGAACATTTTGAAGGAAGGAGCCTTTGTAAGGAGAATGTAAAGTAGGGGGAAAGAAATTCATTGGTGTGGTAGGTGTGAGAGCGTTGGTTAATGGGTTAACATCTGGCGTGTGGTGGGAATGGGTGTATTAGCGCAAGGAAATCAGTGTGGATTTATGTATTTACTCCTGAATCGTGATGGGTGTGAGTGTGATAGGGTGAACGAGTGAGAGTCAGTGGGTTAACTTCTCGGGTAATAATAAGCGTAAGTGTGATAGGGTGAGGGAATGAGTATGCGAGTTCGTGTGTGTTACAAGAAGCAAAGTCATAGCCAAAGGAAAATTAAACAAAAGAGGAAGGAAAAATGTTTGGTATGAGGGAGGTGATACAATCATAAGTGAAAATAGGGAAAAGTGGGCACATACAAAATTTTGAAAAGTACACTTAAAGCAAAGACACGTTAATGCACTCACAAACCGAGGCGAAGATAATGCACACCCAAAACAAGGACAAGTTAATGCACACCCAAAACAAGGACAAGTTAATGCACACCCAAAACAAGGACAAGATAATGCACACCCAAAACAAGGACAAGATAATGCACACCCAAAACAAGGACAAGTTAATGCACACCCAAAACAAGGACAAGTTAATGCACACCCAAAACAAGGACAAGATAATGCACACCCAAAACAAGGACAAGTTAATGCACACTCAAAACAAGGACAAGTTAATGCACACCCAAAACAAGGACAAGTTGATACACACACTAAACAAGGACAAGTTTATGCACACACAAACCAAGGACAAGTTAATGCCCAGGGACTTCATAATGGCTTGCATTACATATAAAGAAAACAAGAGAAAGAACAGAAAAATTAAAATACATGAAGAACCGAGACAATAATTATTACAGTTATTGAGAAGTGCGTTAAACCCATAGGGGGTCATACAGCGCACTGGTAATGGGAAGTAGTCAAATTTTATCAAAGGGGATAAAGCAGACCCTAGCAATTATTTTCTTTTGCGAATCCCAACGCCGTAATGTTTACGCTACTTATAAACTTACCTTCCCCTCTGTTTTAAACTCATTTAATTTAAATTACCTTGCCAGAGCCTACAAAAACGAATATTTATCAGCAAAAAACTGAAATGGCTTGCGACACGTCTGGCAAGGCTGTGGCTGAGCAGCACCAGAAAACGTACAAATCATACGAGCATGACCGGAGGGGAGAGCACGAACTGCAATGGTACATTTAAATAGGGAAAAAACAATGATATGACATATTCATTAGGAAGTGCTAAATCCGTAGGGGTC
>NC_091338.1:8839040-8904040 GCF_038502225.1 Cherax quadricarinatus
AGGTTAGAAGACTTACGAAGGGTTTAGGCTGGGTTGGAGAGCTTGGAAAAGACTTAAAATGGAATAGAAATCCGAGGTACTAAAGGAGAAGTGAAAGAAGTTGCTGAGAAGATTGAAAGGACTGAAAATAAATGCATGTTTAAAGAATGTCCGAGTTCTTTTGATGGACAAGACAAGGGGATTACGATGGGATGATTGTCGCATTAAGAAGAGCTTAAGAATGTTTGAATATCTGGAAGAAACTTAAGATAGATTGAGATTAACAAAAATGTTGCTAGATAGGGTTGCCAGAAAATATGAGTGAAAAAAAAGTAACCTGCAGTGACTTCCGGAGGCCACCGCCCCCTCAGCCCTGTCCTAGACTAGGCCTCCTAGTTGCTGCCTAGATCGATCCAGCTGCAGCCCAACGTATGCACCACAGCCTGGCTGATCAGGGCCTGATTTTAGAAATTTATCGAGGTAAATGAGTTATAATTAATGATTTAAAGGTTTACTTTTTAAGGAACTGCAACTAAAATATAATATACATATATTGAGAAGACGAGATGCCAGAATGATTAATCAAGTGTAAAGTCATCGGGAGGGAAGGTAAGGATGATGTAAAAACCTTTGAAGGCTTAAAAGTAAATGGAAAAAGGAAGTGAAATCAAATTTCATACCAGGAAGAATCAAAGATAATCATCAAAAGGAGTGAACACTAGATAGAGGATTCAGAAACTAAGAAAGATTTGGATCGGATATAAGAGGATAGCTGTGACGGGTCTGAATGAAGAGAGACAACCCTTGGATTAGCTTGAAGGGAAAGTAAGAAAAAAAGAATAAGATATACAGAGAGATTGCGATGACTGTACCAATTACATTTCATCTTCTTTTCGTGCAATAAATCATAAAGAAAAAATTGGAGGAGAGCGTGAAAGAGAACCGAAGTTGAAAGATGAAAATAAATTTGAAAGGGGAGGGGAAAAGTTTGTTATAGAATAAGGTTAATGGAAAGGAAAAAAGTTAAAAGAAAGAGTTTGAAGAGATAAAAAAATGATAATTGGAAAGTCAAATAAAGGGAAAATATTGATAAAAATGAAAGATAAATAACAGAAAACTATGCTCCATCAGTAACTCACTTCACTGATAACCCACATGTGAGAGGAAGCTATGTAGGATCAGTAGTGGTTTGATAATGGTCCAAAACGGACCGAAACGTCATATGTTATTTCCTCTCGAAACTATAGGTTATTTTCCAGTGGTTTCAGCCACTGTACTGACACTAGTATTCTTCAGTAACTTTCTAGTTTGAGTTCGATCTATTTAATGCTTCGACAGTGAAGCTTTGAAAATGATAAATGGTAAGATAAAAAAAAAAAAAATCTCTCTCTCTCTCTCTCTCTTCTCTTTCTCTCTTTTTTTTTCTCTCTCTCTCTCTCTCTCTCTCTCTCTCTCTCTCTCATCTCTCTCACTCTTTCTAATGACACACACACACTTTCTCTTCTCTCTCACTCTCTCCCTCACACTCTCTCTCTCTCTCTCTCTCTCTCTCTCTCTCTCTCTCTCTCTCTCTCTCTCTCTTACAGATGAACACACATCCCACACGCACAACCCACACATAAATCCCACACACACACACACACACACACACACTTTCTCTCTCTCTCTCTATCTCATTCTCTCTACACAGGGTTTGACAAGGTTAAGGATCCCTAGCTTTATTGACAGCTATTTACAGGTTAAGGATTCCTAACTTTATTGGCAAGCTAAGAGCTGTTACCTACATCAGCTCATTTGAAAGCATTTTTATTGTTATGAGACATACAAGTAGGGAACAGGATGAAGTTGGAGCCATCTGTGGGCCAGCATTTTCATTTGATCAACTGACGTTATCTCGTTGACATCATTATGCTGTACGAATGTGTTCCATACTCGAGTCATCCTCTCGAGTCATCTCTCTCTCTCTCTCTCTCTCTCTCTCTCTCTCTCTCTCTCTCTCTCTCTCTCTCTCTCTCTCTCTCTCTCTCTCTCTCTCTCTCTCTCTCTCTCTCTCTCTCTCTCTCACTCTAACGCTGACACTAACATGCAAGAAAGGAAATGACATGGACGAGGTATAGTGAAAGTGGACACCGTACACAGTTTAAAGAACAATTATGACAGGCCCCACAAACCAATGAGGTACTATACCCGGCCAGCGGTAAGCTGAGAGTCAAGGCCAGGAGCTGAAAGTCGACTCCCTGCAACCACAGATAGATGAGTATAAACAGATAATTACTTACTGATGGTGTTTGACATGGGATGGAGAGATGGAACCAGACTTCAATCCAGTGTCATTGAACATCAAAATGGACTCAAAAATAGGTGATCCTGGCTTACAATACAAATTACCAATATTTTATGAGAGTTACTGAAAACAGGTTAGAAAAACCAGGATGAGCTGAGTATATCTTGGACAGCAAAAAAGCATTTGACACGATTTCCCGCTAGATACTGATCCACCGGGAAAAAAATATCAAGCGAAGGAAATAGAAAATATGAGTAACACTATAATAAGTGTCAGTATGTGCCTGTTTGCAAATTTTGTGAAACTGTTGAGATTATGCACAAATTATAGAGGCAGGTTACATCAGTAGTGAAACAAGTGGCTTCTCGAATTCAGACGGAATAACTGAAACTTCATTAAACTAAGAAGTGGAGATGGAAGACCGGAGACGGAGTACAGAGAGGGAGGATTTTTTTTCTTCCGTAGACGCAGCTAGTTTATGTTCCCCTTATCAATGCCGTGGTCAGTAGCGCAGAGCATATGGGTACGCAAAAGACCTAAATATAGGTTTTAAAAAGATTAACTGGAATGTATTTGAGTATATAATTGATTGATGTTGGTTTGCCAGTACTTCCGGCCCGTGTCTTCTCCATATGGAGACTCGGCGGTGGTCCCCCGGGTGGGGGGTGTCGTAATTTGAGTGTATATTATTTACTGATTGTAATCATGTATTTTTGCAAATTTAGGGTAATTGCTCAGCATTTCAGGTGTATTTTATTCCCTAACAAAATTCCTCGACATATCACATGGGTTAACATTCTGTCTATCTCTGTATTTCACAATTAGTAGTTGGTGAAGCACGTACACATAGTGCTCAAGGTGTTCATGAGGCAGCAGTTATCGACAAACGAGAATGATATGAGAGTAAACATCTCCAGATATATCGCATGAATAGAAATTCAACCATATGACTTTGGCAGTTTAGGCAGTGCTGGTTCGGTTAGTTGAGGTAAGATTTATCAGGAAACAGTTCAAGTGTTTCCTGACTTCGGTCTTAGTTATATGATGACCAGCCGCTGGAGCTTATATGGTCGTCTGACCTAGGCTGGTGAATCTTGGAAGAGCCTAATAAAATTAAGAACCCCAGTAAACAATCTTTTGTACTCTGTAAACAAAGTACGTCTGGCCCCTCATAGAATATGCAACATCAGCATGGAGCAGTAACCTAATGAAGCTTGTTCGGAAGCTTAAAAAGGAGAGACTACAAGACTTTGATTAACGACCGTGGCAGAGAGGAGTACTAGGGGAGACATGACTGCCACATTTTCTACACTCGGATGAATTTATAGGACCGATGAAGGTGCTGACTGAAATAATAGACCAGATACAAGGGGACATAGACTGAAGGTAAAATACTTACCCAGAGGAAAGTAAAGAAGTACTTTTTCAATCTGACGTTTGAAGGAAACTACAAAGACAAAGGATATGGAAATGGTGACAGCAAACTTCACACATAGTTTTAACAGTAGGTATTATGATTGAGCTCAAGAAACCAGTCTGCCTACCTACCTACCTACCTACCTACCTACCTACCTACCTACCTACCTACCTACCTACCTACCTACCTACCTACCTACCTACCTACCTACCTACCTGTGTCGTTCAACTCCCCCTCGGATCAGTCCTTGACCAGGCCTCCCGGTGAATCAGGGTCTGATCAAGAAGGCTGCTACTGATAAGACGCACGCAGTCCAACGTACGAACCAGTAACAATGGTCTGGGAAGCTTAAGAGCACAGCTAGGAAACAACACTAATCACCAGGCCTGACAAAACAACTCCGCCAACAATGCTCTGAAACACATTTTTAACCTCAGGTAAAAGCAGACGAAACTCTAAAATTACTTAAATTTTTAAATTTAAATAATGTTCTGTAAAATTTGAAACAATAGCAGGATTGGCCACTCCCTCGCACAGGTCGAAAACAGACTACCCCAGACAACAGACCACCCTAAATCATCTCAACTACAGATAACCCCAAACCTCCACAGGCTGCCATAGACTATAGACCAAGCCTGACCATAGCTTATGCCTGACCACAGACCATCCCAGACAGCAGACCACCCACAGCATCACTATACCGAAGACCATCCCAGATAATAAGCAATGCCAGAACACAGATCATTCCAAACCACAGACCAGAGACTTTCCCTGACAGATTATGACAAATCATCCCAGACTATTGAAGACCATGAACCACCCCAGGCCACAACCCCCTCATATATTAATCCAGTCTACAGATCATCCCAGCCACGGTATCGGGCCCTTACTCAGACAGGATGGGACTTACACAGATGACAACAAGGAAATGAGTGAAATATTGAAATCCCAGTACGACTCTGTGTTTAGTGAACCACTAATCGGTCTGAGGATCGACGACCCAAATGATTTCTTCATGAATGAGCCTCAAAACTCCATAAATGTATGCCAGATTTCCGACATTACCCTAACTCCGATAGATTTCGAGAAAGCCATTGACAACATGCCTATGCATTCAGCCCCGGGCCCAGACTCGTGGAACTCTGTTTTCATAAAGAACTGCAAGAAACCCCTCTCGCGTGCCCTAAGTACACTATGGAGGAGGAGCTTGGACATGGGTGAAATTCCACAGTCACTTAAAACAACGGATATAGCCCCACTCCATAAAGGTGGCTGCAAAGCATTAGCTAAGAACTATAGACCAATAGCTCTGACGTCCCACATCATAAAAATCTTTGAAAGAGTGCTAAGAAGCAGGATTGCAAATCACCTGGATTCCCAAAATCTGCACAATTCAGGGCAACATGGGTTCAGGGCAGATCGCTCCTGCCTCTCACAACTACTGGATCACTATGACATGGCCTTGGATGCACTGGAAGAAAATCAGAATGCAGATGTAATATACACAGACTTTGCAAAAGCATTTGACAAATGCGATCATGGCGTAATAGCCCATAAAATACGTGCTAAAGGAATAACTAGGAAAGTGGGGAGATGGATCTTCAACTTCCTAACAAATCGAACACAAAGAGTAGTGGTCAACAGAGTTAAATCGGAGGCTGCCATAGTGAAGAGCTCTGTTCCACAAGGCACAGTACTCGCCCCCATCTTATTCCTTATCCTCATATCAGACATAGACAGAGATATACACCACAGCACCGTATCATCCTTTGCGGATGATACTAGGATCTGCATGAGGCTGTCATCTGCTGAGGACGCGGTTAACCTCCAAAAAGATATAAACAAAGTTTTCCAGTGGGCAACGGTAAACAATATGATGTTCAATGAGGACAAATTCCAACTACTCCGTTATGGAAAACTGGAGGAGATAATAACTAGAACAGAGTATACTACTGACTCCGGCATACAATAGAGCGGAAAAATAATGTAAGGGACCTGGGAGTAGTAATGTCTGAGGATCTCACTTTCAAGGATTACAACAGTGCCACAATCGCACGTGCAAAGAAAATGATAGGATGGATAATGAGAACTTTCAAAACGAGAGATGCCAAGCAAATGATGATCCTCTTCAAATCACTTGTTCTCTCTAGGCTGGAATACTGCTGTACATTAACATCTCCATTCAAAGCAGGTGAAATCGCAGATCTAGAGAGTGTACAGAGATCCTTTACTGCACGTATAAGTTCTGTCAAGCACCTTAACTACTGGGAACGCTTGGAAGCACTTGACTTGTACTCGTTGGAACGCAGGAGGGAGAGTTATATCATAATCTACACTTGGAAAATCTTGGAAGGAATGGTCCCAAATCTGCACACAGAAATCACTCCCTACGAAAGTAAAAGACTGGGCAGGCGACGCAAAATGCCCCCAATAAAAAGTAGGGCCGCCATTGGTACACTAAGGGAAAACACCATAAGTGTCCGGGGCCCAAAACTGTTCAACAGCCTCCCATCAAGCATTAGGGGAATTGCCAATAAGCCCCTGGCTGCCTTCAAGAGAGAGCTGGACAGATACCTAAAGTCAGTGCCGGATCAGCCGGGCTGTGGCTCGTACGTTGGACTGCGTGCGGCCAGCAGTAGCAGCCTAGTTGATCAGGCCCTCTCTCTCTCTCTCTCTCTCTCTCTCTCTCTCTCTCTCTCTCTCTCTCTCTCTCTCTCGCTTGCTCTCTCATACACACAAAAAAAGCCAAGTTTCTTCCAACAAGTGTCTCTAACAAACAATAACTGACACAATATTTTCTCACTAAGTTTTGAGACAGAACATAATATTAGTACAAAAATATTGCTGAATATAATGCAGTCACTAATAGTTTTAGTGATCAGAGATTAGGCCTCGCTTAGCGGTCTAATGATACCGAAAATTATTATACTCTGTTTTTTCTGTAATAAGAACAAAAGTACATGCAGGTAAGGAACCCACTGAATGGAGAAAACATAACATTGCTTCAGGGGCTCTTGATTCAGGGAATTGGAGCTGTTCTCCTTTTCCTCGGGTCAAACCTGTTTGCCTCCCATTTCTCAGGTTTAGTTCTGCCCCCTAGTTCTTTCATGTAAGTGACAACATTAAAAGAAGCGACGGCTTTCTTTAGGTTACCAACAACCTGACTGACCAGAGACCGGACCTCGATTAGCGGACGAAGGATCGAGCCTCAACCACTCCTTGTGTTTAACGGGTTTAACGAATCCCATACACACTTATTACATTTGTGAAGTGAAGTGACCCGTACAGAGGCTTTGCAGCAGTTCATGGTGATTATTGTTTGAGTGGATTCTAAAAGCTTTGTTAATGGACGTCAACACAGAGCTGGAGTTGAAGGGAGCTTCAGTAAAACATTTTATTCCCTTTACTTTAACTGACTATATAAATGCAATAATTGCAACGATGTTAGAGAAGTGCTCTATATAAAATCATCCTATTGTAAGCTCTGTGGCTAAGTGATTAGAGCGCTGGACTTGCTGCTTGCATGGACCACGGTTTGAATCCCAGTTCATTCTTCTTTTTATTCAATGACAGTCGTCCATTATGACTTACCATGAGTAAATGCAAAAAGTATATATATATGAACAGTATTAATTCAAGATCATGACATTTATTATGCTCGTATATGTCGTGCCTTCCTGTCAGCCTTTATAGCCAAAGCTGCATTTAAATTCATTTCAAATAAACTATACTTAGAAAAGTTTATGCGATGTTTCGATTCATCCTGGACCATTATCAAGCTACATCTCAATTTGGGGATTTGTGAATGATTCTGTAAAAATATACCCCCCTTATACATGACACACACACACACACACACACACACACACACACACACACACACACACACACACACACACACACACACACACACACACACACACACACACACACATATATATATATATATATATATATATGTATATATATATATATATATATATATATATATATATATATATATATATATATATATATATATATATATAACACAAATTTAGCACAATAAACAGAGTGGGTCCAACAGGAAACCCATTTCTTGGTTTCGACATTTTACAATAAGTAATTTTAGAGAGGCTGGCGGAACGAACATAGTTTAATTCAAGAACTTTGAGAATACAATGCTATTTCTTCCTTAAACTGAAAGACAAAAAAGGTGGATATAAATGAGACTTGGGAGGGAGAAGGAAGTCTAGAACCAATAAATCAGGTGGGTAAAGTGGGAAGGTTGACCTCGGCGAGTTACGAGGCTCCGTGCTGCCAGTTCTCTTATATAGCAATAAGTTAAGCTGAAGTTTTTAATGTGGCTGCAAGTCAGGATGAAGACCAAATATTGTAAAATGTTTAATTACGTTTGCTGCAAATTATAATTATGGTAATACGAGTGGATTACAATATGTGAGGAATAGGTTGCAGAGCATCTTCTGGAAGTGGTACATATATCTGTATTGTTACCCATGTATGCACGCACACACACACGCATACACACATACATACATACAAAAGAGGTACGATGAAGCTTTTGGAGCAGGGAGAGAGTGGACGGGGCCAGGAGTTGTGAATCGACCTCTGCAACCACAAATAGATGAGTACAAATAGGTGTGTACGAACACACACACACACACACACACACACACACACACACACACACACACAAGGCACGACAAGGAAATCTGACGAACTAAACAAACGAATCAGGATCAACATCGGCGAGTTAAAGAGAAAAAGGTATTCTTAGAAATACTGACCACTACACATGTAACAGAGAAGAGGTGAAAAAACGACATTTGTCAGGTCCATCAAGCATATTCGCAAACTAGAGAAAGTCCATTAAAGATGAAAGAAATCGAACCTGACAGCCAGAGAAGAGAGACGGACCAAAAAAAAAAAAAACATGATTACAACATACACGATACTCAAGACTCTTTGACTGGCACACAGGAAAATTGAAATGCATGGCACAGAGTCGAAGAGGATTCGAATCCATGACAAGGAAGTCTTAAAATTAGCAGGGCCATGGAAACTGTAGCTTAGTAGTTATTGGGCTGCTTTGTCTTGAGTTCGAACCTTGTTCTCGCCTTGAATTGTTCGCTTTCACCATGATACGATTTTCGCAATTTAGGACCCACAGGGATGTGAGGAAGTACTTCTTCAATCTCAGGGTAGTCAAAAAGTGGAATGAGGTAAATGAGGAAGTGTCTTGCCCTGCCACCCGTCACTCACTGCCAGACATACTGTGTACTTGTAATTTTTATTTCGGTTTAAAAGTGTAACTTCTGGATGTATTATTATATATTTTTTGGGTACTTCTCTAACCACTTACTCTTGTAAGCATTTTTATAATATTCACGAGATAAAGCAAAATCCGTTAAGATCACAGTATGTGGGGAGTGGGAGGCAATCAAGTTTGATAGGAGTAAGGGTAGATCCATTTCCTTTGATCAAGTTGTAATAAAGTTGGTAGAATTACCGACAATATGTAAAGTAAAAGGACACAAGTGCAACTAATGTGACATTTATTGTGGCAACGTTTCGCTCTCCAGGAGCTTTATCAAGCCATTACAAACAATACATGGACACAGAGGGTATATAAAGGCTCAGAGTGAGGTGAATACTAGTGAGGTACCATTTCGATGTTCACTAGTGGAAGTAGTAGTAGTAGTAGTAGTGGTAGTGACAAAAGTAATACAATATGGTAGAGCAATTAATTCGTACATGAGTAAAAGGATATAAAAGCTATTACTTGGGTAACATAAAAATAGGTTGGACAAATATAGACTGGAATGAGGCAGGTTGTTTCAGTGTTCACTCTCTGTGCTTTGTGTAGTATAACAGGAGAGACTATGTGATGGCAGGGTTTACTGTTTTCAGGAGGATTCTTGCTAAGACTTCGGAGATGGTGAAGCTGCCGTTGTTTTGTTTAATTGTATTCGAAACAGCGATCAGTGCTGATTCAAGGCACTTGCGTGTGCGGAAATTAGTTTCTTTTATCACTAATTGGGCGTCTCTGAATTTCATAAGATGATTGGTGGAATTTCGGTGTTGTACACAGGCGTTGTTTAAGTTGTCGTTCCTACATGCGTATATGTGTTCATTGAGGCGGGTGTCGAGGTTTCTTGCTGTTTCACCTACGTAGATCTTGTCACAGCCTCCACAGGGTATAGTGTAAACTCCTGCATTGACTGGTTCGTGGTGCTTGGGTTTTGTCCTGGTTAGATCCTTTATTGAAGTGGTAGAAGCGATGGCGACTCTGGTGTTAGCTTGTGAAAGTACTTTTGAGACGTTTAGTGCAACCTGGCTGTTGGGAAGAATTATAACTTTGTTGGGAGCGGTGTTGATGCGTGGAGAATTGATGATCTGAAGAGCTCTTTTCTTGCAGTCTTTGATGAAAAAAGAAGGAAATTGTAACTCAGTGAATGTTTGGTGAATGTAAGTACATTCCTCGTCAAGAAACTCAGGACTACAAATTCGGTATGCTCTTAGGAAAAACCCGATGATGATGCCTCTTTTGGTCTTGGTATCTTGACTGGAATAGAAGTGTGTGAGATCATTTTTATTGGTGGGTTTCCGATAAACTTGAAATCTTAGGTTGTTGTCTACTTTGTGAATGAGGACGTCGAGGAAAGGTAGCTTGTCATTGGACTCTTCTTCTAGTGTAAACTGAATCGCTGGTTCAACTGCGTTGAGCCTTGCCTGAAGATCCCGTACATCAAAACGTTTTGGAGTTATTACGAGGACATCGTCCACGTAACGTAACCAAGTGACGCTTGAAGGGATGATGTTGGCGAAGTGTTCGGACTCTAGGTGTTCCATGTATAAGTTGGCTAGGACGGCACTTATTGGGGACCCCATTCCCATGCCGTAGGTTTGTTTGTAGAGCTTGTTATTGAAGGAAAAACAGTTGAAGTTAACACAGAGTTCAATCAAGTCAACAAAATCTCCGGGAGGTAAAGGAAGATTAAGGTCCTGGTTGACTTTACGTCGTAGAACCTCGATGGCTTTTTTGGTAGGTACTTTTGTGAAGAGGGAAGTCACATCCAAACTGCTTAGTTTCTTGTTACGGATGGAGAGGTTACGGATGCGGTTGAGAAGGTCGCCTGAGTGTTTAAGATGAGCGGGGCTGATGGTCCCCAGAAGGCAGGAAAGATGTTTGGCAAGAACTCCGGCTAGTTTGTGTGGAGCACTGCCTATTCCTGACGTGATTGGTCTGAGAGGAATATTGTGTTTATGGGTCTTGGGTAAACCATACATGTGTGCTGGTTTAGGGTTGCTTGGTAACAAGTACAGAAGTTTCTTCCCTTCTCTAGTGCGTTTGAGTATTTGTCTGGTTTTGTATAGAAAGTCTTTGGTGAGCGTCTCCCACTGTTGAGTGCTGATGGGTTCGTAAGTAGATTGATCATTCAAAAGGTCCATCATTTTAGTGTTGTAGTCACTGGTGTTGAGTATGAC
Organism: Cherax quadricarinatus; assembly: GCF_038502225.1. Classification (NCBI taxonomy): domain Eukaryota; kingdom Metazoa; phylum Arthropoda; class Malacostraca; order Decapoda; family Parastacidae; genus Cherax; species Cherax quadricarinatus. The sequence continues at coordinate 8,850,209 of NC_091338.1, forward strand.
GACTCCACCTCCTTTGTCGGCGGTGGTGACGATAATGTTGGGGTCGTTGGCGAGGTCCTTAAGGGCAGTGATGTATCTTCTAGGAAGATTAGAAGAAGAAGGTTCACATAAAGCTGCAGTGAGAAGGCCCTGTATATAACCCTTCGTGCTCACAGCTATCGCAACAGACACAACTTCCTACAAGATTGCCTGGCAGAGAAGGTGATCCCTAAGTCTACTCCTGCACAACTCTCCAACTCCAAGCACCCCTTCTCTCCAGCTACCCAAGCTTACTTAACTGAATGTGCCGAAGAACTTTCTAACATCGCTAAGGAAACCTTTGAAACTGCAAGGAATATGAGGGCCAATCTTCAGATTGACCAACACACTGCTGAGCATATTCTCAGCACAGTCACCACAGCTAACCTCCAACAGAAGATCAAACTCAATCGCAAACTTCAGTACCTCTGCACTAACAGTCGATGGAAGGAAATGGGACGCGAATCCCTGATAAACAACTTATCGTCACGCACCTTAACCGACTACGAGAAACAAGCACTGAGTCTGGGACTCAAATTTACCACCAACATACGCAAACCTAACTATCAACTCAATCTTGTTACCAGGAACCATAGACACAGTGACAGCAACTTCCAGAAGGGTTATATACAGGGCCTTCTCACTGCAGCTTTATGTGAACCTTCTTCTTCTAATCTTCCTAGAAGATACATCACTGCCCTTAAGGACCTCGCCAACGACCCCAACATTATCGTCACCACCGCCGACAAAGGAGGTGGAGTCGTCATACTCAACACCAGTGACTACAACACTAAAATGATGGACCTTTTGAATGATCAATCTACTTACGAACCCATCAGCACTCAACAGTGGGAGACGCTCACCAAAGACTTTCTATACAAAACCAGACAAATACTCAAACGCACTAGAGAAGGGAAGAAACTTCTGTACTTGTTACCAAGCAACCCTAAACCAGCACACATGTATGGTTTACCCAAGACCCATAAACACAATATTCCTCTCAGACCAATCACGTCAGGAATAGGCAGTGCTCCACACAAACTAGCCGGAGTTCTTGCCAAACATCTTTCCTGCCTTCTGGGGACCATCAGCCCCGCTCATCTTAAACACTCAGGCGACCTTCTCAACCGCATCCGTAACCTCTCCATCCGTAACAAGAAACTAAGCAGTTTGGATGTGACTTCCCTCTTCACAAAAGTACCTACCAAAAAAGCCATCGAGGTTCTACGACGTAAAGTCAACCAGGACCTTAATCTTCCTTTACCTCCCGGAGATTTTGTTGACTTGATTGAACTCTGTGTTAACTTCAACTGTTTTTCCTTCAATAACAAGCTCTACAAACAAACCTACGGCATGGGAATGGGGTCCCCAATAAGTGCCGTCCTAGCCAACTTATACATGGAACACCTAGAGTCCGAACACTTCGCCAACATCATCCCTTCAAGCGTCACTTGGTTACGTTACGTGGACGATGTCCTCGTAATAACTCCAAAACGTTTTGATGTACGGGATCTTCAGGCAAGGCTCAACGCAGTTGAACCAGCGATTCAGTTTACACTAGAAGAAGAGTCCAATGACAAGCTACCTTTCCTCGACGTCCTCATTCACAAAGTAGACAACAACCTAAGATTTCAAGTTTATCGGAAACCCACCAATAAAAATGATCTCACACACTTCTATTCCAGTCAAGATACCAAGACCAAAAGAGGCATCATCATCGGGTTTTTCCTAAGAGCATACCGAATTTGTAGTCCTGAGTTTCTTGACGAGGAATGTACTTACATTCACCAAACATTCACTGAGTTACAATTTCCTTCTTTTTTCATCAAAGACTGCAAGAAAAGAGCTCTTCAGATCATCAATTCTCCACGCATCAACACCGCTCCCAACAAAGTTATAATTCTTCCCAACAGCCAGGTTGCACTAAACGTCTCAAAAGTACTTTCACAAGCTAACACCAGAGTCGCCATCGCTTCTACCACTTCAATAAAGGATCTAACCAGGACAAAACCCAAGCACCACGAACCAGTCAATGCAGGAGTTTACACTATACCCTGTGGAGGCTGTGACAAGATCTACGTAGGTGAAACAGCAAGAAACCTCGACACCCGCCTCAATGAACACATATACGCATGTAGGAACGACAACTTAAACAACGCCTGTGTACAACACCGAAATTCCACCAATCATCTTATGAAATTCAGAGACGCCCAATTAGTGATAAAAGAAACTAATTTCCGCACACGCAAGTGCCTTGAATCAGCACTGATCGCTGTTTCGAATACAATTAAACAAAACAACGGCAGCTTCACCATCTCCGAAGTCTTAGCAAGAATCCTCCTGAAAACAGTAAACCCTGCCATCACATAGTCTCTCCTGTTATACTACACAAAGCACAGAGAGTGAACACTGAAACAACCTGCCTCATTCCAGTCTATATTTGTCCAACCTATTTTTATGTTACCCAAGTAATAGCTTTTATATCCTTTTACTCATGTACGAATTAATTGCTCTACCATATTGTATTACTTTTGTCACTACCACTACTACTACTACTACTACTACTACCACTAGTGAACATCGAAATGGTACCTCACTAGTATTCACCTCACTCTGAGCCTTTATATACCCTCTGTGTCCATGTATTGTTTGTAATGGCTTGATAAAGCTCCTGGAGAGCGAAACGTTGCCACAATAAATGTCACATTAGTTGCACTTGTGTCCTTTTACTTTACAGCCCTTCACCAGTATCAAAGTACCCCTCTTGAAGGGTACTTTTCAAAGTAGAAAGAGACTTTGATTATTCTTTAATCGGCAATTCTCTATGTCTAATTTGAAACAACTTTAGTGGCGGCACTCAGTACCTCGGTAATTTTTGTAGTTCTGTTTCTCCTTATTGGTGTTCAGTTCATGAAGTTATTGTAACATTGTATGAGCTCACTAAAGTATTTTCGTTGCTCTTGCACATCGGTATCTTAACAGCTCATATCCGAAGGATTCAGGTTCGATCCTGAAGTGAGTGGAGACTTTTGAGTGCGCTTCGGTATATCTATTCTCGTGTTCACCTAACAGTAAATAGGTACGTGGGTGTTAATCGACTACTGTAGGTCTCGTCCTGGGAAGGAAAACCAAATGACCACAATGGAAATAAGCTGCACTGGATTTCTCGGATTATCCTGGATTAATAATCCTCCAGGTTTAATAAACCGAGTAAAGTCTTTTAACACTTCGTCTTTCGTTGTTGTACACTTCCCACTCCCTGAACTTAATTTATAATGATCAAATGATTTTAATTGTAACAATACTCGTTAGATCATTTAAAAATTAACAATCACGTTGTTGATTACACATCAGCTTAATCATTTTTTCATGTTTAATATAAATATTTATTTTTAACTACATAAGGATGATTTCGGTGAAATATATTAATTACTCTTTCAATAGCATAGCCATAATCATGTTAAAATAAACAGAGATTCCAGGTAATTATTTACTAGTGACCGGTGTATGAAGTGTGACCTCCGGTACATTCCAGGTATATGTAGGGTGACTACTGGAATATTTCATGTGTAAGCTGCGTAACTGACAAATTTTATGTGTGTACCGCATGGCCACTGACATATTCCAGGCACGGTCCCACCTGAACTCGTGGTAATGTAGAAATATTTTATCATTTTTGATAATGATCAGCAGGAATATTTTCATCAGATGGAAAAAAATGTTAATATTTTTTTCCCGTCGACATCGCTAAAACAGTTTGACAAACTATTCGTTGACGGGTGTTTTTAGGATAATCTATTTTTTTCTCTTTCCTTTAGAAGCACACACACACACACACACACACACCATTCTCATCTTCCTTATTTTCCTCATCACTAGGCAATTTTTCTTTCAACTGTTTCTCACTTCTCCAAGTGACCATTTTATTATTTGTCACTTTTATCTGCTTTATTGCACAGATTCCCATTATTTTATGTTGCACAGAACCCATTTTCGCCAGTACTTCGCCCTCCATTTACCCTAACTCTGGCTACCTATAAATAATGACCTGACATACCAGTTAATCCTCTGAAAACCTGTACGGTTAACCCTATCCATCAATATTTTATCCTCTAATACATTGTCTAATAATCTGCTTGTATTATTCACTCATTAAAATCTTGTAAACTGATTTGTCTTTGTATCCAGACACGTATTGCACGTTACTAAAACCTCTTTTCTCAAAACAGTTAAGTTAAAGGTTTTATCCTGGCACCACAAGCCCTCACATTGCCTCCGTCACAGCTATATTTTGCATTGAGCCATTATATCACTTAAATCATCTACTTCCTTACATGGACCAGAATTCTGAAAATATCACCTTCTCGATCCACTTATACCTACATTTTTTTTAGCCTACGGCCTATGGTTCGAGCATTCAATTTTTATTTCAATATTCACACTATTTGAATTCAAACACAGACGCCCAATAAATTCTTTTAATAACTGTTCATTTAGTATGTCCACTACGCGAGCTAAATTGTGTGTTGCCAACAGCAGTGAAGGAAAGACAGGTTCCAGACGAAACACTGACCCTGTAAATTGGGACAGTGTTTCTCTCAATGTAGAGCGAAACACTCACATGTAAAACTTTTTCTGCAACCCGGGTCTTTTTTTCAGTTAGCGTGAACAAGTTTATCTTTCAACTCGAGGGAATTGAAAAGGAAACATAAAACTAAGAATAATTACTAAACGTGAAAGAAAGCAAAAATAATCGAGAAATTTATTGTTTTATTATATTCCCGTCAACACTAAGAATGAAACTATAATGTTTTATATATAATAAGATGTAGATGTTTCTCAAAATATTATAATAAAATGTATATAAATATACGTAAAGAATAAGTGAAATTAATACAGAATTATTTTTTTTTCCAATGACAGTACTTTCAATACATTTTTTTAAAAAAACTTATATAAATTACTAAAACACTACCAACAACTTTATTTCCAGTGGGAATTCTAGCAGGAAGAGATGCAACGAACTTTCTCTAGACCTGTGAATTCCTTCCTAACTAGCTAGCCATTCACACATCGCTGGACTTCGTGTAGCGAATGGCAGGGAAAACTCTGAGTCCAGGGACCTTCTGGGACTCTGTGTGGAGCAGAATTTTATAATGAAAGAGTTTGGGAAGGAAAATTTCTAGCATGAAATGAGAGGTGGAGACGATTGCTATATGTGACATATATATATGTCGTGCCGAATAGGTAAAACTAAGCAATTAGCAAGAACTCTTTAAAATTAAGTCCTTTCTAAAATTTTCTATTATACATTTAAAGATATATATTTTTTCATATATGTCAATATAAAAATTAATGATTTTGTACCAAAAGAACATTAGGAAACTTACGTAACCTAATTATAACAAGTGCAAATTAATTTAGCCTAATCCAACTAAAAATATTTTATATAAGTTTACAATAATTTAATAAACAAGCACAATGAAATATATTTTTTTCGTTTGATTCAGAATAATTTTTGCGAAATTATTGCATACAGAAATTTTCGCTTGCCCTATTCAGCAAGAAGTGGGTTGCTATTTAAGCCAAAATCGCAAGGTTTACTTTATCGGCACAACATATATGTGTGTATATATATATATATATATATATATATATATATATATATATATATATATATATATATATATATATATATATATATATATATATATATATATATATATATATATATGTCGTGCCGAATAGGCAGAACTTGCGATCTTGGCTTAAATAGCAACGTTCATCTTGCCATATAGGACAAGTGAAAATTTGTGTATGTAATAATTTCGCCAAAATCATTTTGAACCTAACGAAAAAAATATATTTCACTGTGTGTGTTTAGTATTAAATTATTGTAAACAAATCTAAAATATATTTAGTTGGGTTAGGTTAAAATAAATTGTTCTTGTTATAATAAGGTTAGGTAAGTTTTCTAAGTTCCTTTTGGTGCAAAATTATAAATTTTTACATCAATATTAACGAAAAAAATATATCTATAAACCTATAAGAGAAAATTTTAGAAAGGACTTAATTTTAAATGAGTTCTTGGTAATTGACCAGTTTTACATATTCGGCTCGACATATATATATATATATATATATATATATATATATATATATATATATATATATATATATATATATATATATATATATATATATATTTTTTTTTTTTTTTTTTTTTTTTTTTTAATAGGATGGGGTCCACCTCTGGTGTAAATTGTGGGACCCATAGCCTCGGAGAAGTGGATAAAAAGGCTTCAAGGAAGAATATTTGGATTTCTTCCTGAAGCCATTTGAATATTCCACTTCCCCTACCACCCCATCTTTTAAACTATTTTTTTTTACCAATAGGAATATTTTATTACATAATATGGCACAGAAGATTTAAGATATATATATATATATATAATGTATTTATTTATTATGCCATATATGCTAAAATATCACAAATTGTTAAAAGGAAGCAAGAAAGTGTTGAGCTGGTTCTGGTAGTGGCGGAATATGTAGCCTGAATACAGGTGGAATGTATTTGACTTCCTGCTGCCGGAAAAATTAGTCTTTCTGGAAATATTTGTGAATTTAAATGAATTCTTGCATTACCTCACAAACATCTGCTCTTTTTATAACAGCTAGTAAAAACTCTGTTAAAAGTGTCATCATCAGACTTAAATCGAGCGAAATGATTCTAAACAGCACCGGTATTTAGCGCTTAATATAATGATGAAACTGTAGGTATATAGTACTTTCGTTTGATATCTTTCAAGGTGGGGGAGGGGCGCTATGATGCTAATGAAGGGCTTTTCATCCAAGAAATTGGAGCTAGTGTCTTCTTGGATCGAATCTGATTAAGTTTCATTCCATTAACGGTTCCCAGTGAATATAGCGATAATAATTTTCGCTAGACATGGCTGGGCTGTTGCCCTCATCAGCTAATACCTATTGAGAGAGAGAGAGAGAGAGAGAGAGAGAGAGAGAGAGAGAGAGAGAGAGAGAATAGATCGCCTGACTGCCTTTTCCACTTCATCTATGCATGATGTATTATATAAATTTCCATCTATACCTGGAAAAGTATCATCTTCCAGTGAAGAAGCTCGAGTGTGTATCCTCGGGGTAACCACTGAGACAGTTCCTCTCAATCCTTGGTCTCAAAAGTTGCTAACTTTCCTCATTCTTTTGGAATTTAGATATATTCCCGAACCTGGTTGCCGCAGTGTGATCTGGGAAAATATTATGCAAATATATTGCCTCGGTTTTTACCTCTTTCTTCGTATAATTTTGCGAAGCATTCCCAATAAAGGTTGAATAAAAGTCACAATATCGTGGCTGGAGTAATTAGCACTCAATTCACAAACTGGATAAATGTATTTAAATAATGTTTCAGTCCGTCCTTACCATTATTAAGGCCGAAGACACCTGTGATTTATTTCCAATTTCCCATGGCTAAATAACTTTTTATTGAGCTTTTACGTTAAGCGCCAAGAATTGTTAATGGAGAAGTTAAGCTTCGTATGAAGAGTTAAATTGTATTTAGGAGGCTATTATGTGTAGATAATGAGAGAAGAATTTGTCGGAAGTCACAATGCATAGAATAAATATCACGAAAAGTCTCTCTCAGTTTTCCTGGGCTCTTTCATTCAATCCAATCACTCATTCATTTCCTTCATTTACCATTTTTTCTCTCTTTTACACTCTTTCCTTCTCTTATTCTTCCTTCTTTCGTCTTAGTTCGCATTTTTTCCTATAACAGTTTCGGCTTCTCATTTCCCCGCCCTATCGTGTTGCTCTTTTGAGAGAGGGAGGGAAATATCCCGAAGAATTTCATTCCGAAGGCCCTTGGGGTCTCATAGTTGTAATGAGATGCAGCGGGTTTTTACGCATAGCCAAATAGATGTCGAGGAGAGAGGTTTGCATATGACTCCGCCATGAATAAGAATGAAATGACTCACTTTCTCTACGCAAAATTTATTCATAAAGCCCAACTGGTGCATTATTGTAATGTGTACAAAAGATGTATTTAGAATTGGCAGGATCAGTATTACCAACACTCCGGAATGGGAAAGAATATGTCAGTTGAGAGACTCTTAGCCAAACGTAGTTGACTGATGAAAAACAGAAATTGTAAAAAATCTTCAAGTGTGTAGTTAACGAATCAGGAAGAGGACGTCCTGTTACTTCTCTTCACTTCTGGTGAGAGGATGCTGACTGTGTTCTGCTGTATTTATTACAGAGGGTGGAGTTCCCTCCTAACGAACCCGTGGCTGACTTTACTCCCTCCCAGCCTTGTGGACGCTATTATACAGTATCTGTTCTCTAAGCTGCGTAAGGAGTCTGAGTCCACTAACTCTTTATCTAGGTCAATACATTTTCTGACCGCCCTAAGACTGGAAGAATATTATCTAACTTCCCTGTGCCTCACACAGCTGTTTACTGCGACTTTGTGTTGCCATTTCCACTGTTCACAAGTCATTCTCTGTCTGTTCTACCAAGTCCAACTAATTTTGTTAAAAAGGCTAAAAACACTGAACATGTCGTAAGTACTTGGCAGGATAAAAAGAAGAAACAAGACCATCATATATAATATTATAAAGAATGTGAGAAAATTAATGAAGATTTTTAACCCTGTCATCAGGGAGAACAAGATGCTTTAATTAATTGTACACTGAGAGAAAAGACAGTAACGACAAGATACTTTAATTTTCTTTACTTACAGAGTGGCAGAATATTAGAATGGAATATATCTCAGATGAGGTAGTATGTACAACTACTGGCCAGGCTTAAAAAAATTATTGGAAAAACAAAACATGGAAGACTGGACTTAGAAACTAAGCTCTGCGTCTCTAACTACAAATGAACAAAGTCAGTTTTAGATTCCAGATCACCAGGACAGTAACAGGAAACAAGAGAGGAGAGGCTTTGCCACACAATGTGGCAGAAGAAATGAAAACCATTTGAAGGAATTAGATATGTGAGAGGCAATGAGAGCTGATAAAATTTCACTGTTTGAAAACGGAGAATCGCCAGATAGGCAGAAACTGCAAAGGTAATTCCAACTTCTAAGAAAGGAAACGGCCGAAAGAGAAAAAATTACAAACCAGGATCGCTGACTCACATATTCAAGATAAATGAGAAAATAAAAAATAATCAGTTAAAATAACAAGCAAACATAGAGCTGGCAATAAATAGATGACTGTTGAATAGAGAAATTTATCCTACTTAACTAATATAATTCTGAGGAATGATGACTAGGATTCAGCATGAAGGAGAAAGCTGAGTAGACAGTTTAAACAAACTGGGAAAAAAAAACCTTCCACACAGTTCCCTACAGGATATTAATATAGAGTATGTAAACAGGCTGGAGTGGAAGTAGGAATACTTTGTTATCCATATTCCCATTCCTATATTTCTAATTTTACATTACTGTGAAGTTCGAAGTTAAGTCGTTCTGTTATAATAAAACGAAGTTTCTAATTTCTTGAGATAAAAATACTGCATGACTACATCGTGATGACATCAGCGAAATAGTTGACCAAATGAAATCACTGGTCCACAGATGGCTCCAACTTCGTCCTGTTCCCTACTTTTGTCCCCTAACAGTTAAAAGGCTTTCAAATGAGCTGATGTTGGTAAAACCTCTTAGGTTGTAAATAAATTGGTAACCACTAACCTAGCCTTGTAAAACCTTGTGTAAATTTTTTTTAAGTATTTTTACCCAATTGTGAATTGTCCTATTAAATTTTCTCAGCTCTAAATAGGTTAATTTTAAATATTACTACTAGGAGTTAATAGCTCGGTATTAAGTGAAGGCAGGAGCAGAATGATGAAAAAAGGTGAACAACAGAACAGAGGATGGTAAGAGGCAAAAAAAAATTCAAGCGAAATTTCGAAGATAAATGAGGAATGAGTGGACAACACACGAGAATTTTGTGTGTGTGTGTGTGTGTGTATGAGAAAGAATTCTGATGAGAATCAGGGCCACGATTATATATATTGTTTGTTTTTATATTAATCTAATTTTGATATGAATAATTGTAAATAATGTTGATTAATGACAACAGAAGTGTAAATACGCATCTTAAAATGTGAAACGCTTGTTGAATAATGAACAACAGTGGTCACTGAAATACTTGGTAAAAGCTTGTGTGTGAAAGCTAATTAAATTCCGTTTCAGTACTTGTGTGTGTGTGTGTGTGTGTGTGTGTGTGTGTGTGTGTGTGTGTGAGTTTATTTTGTTCGTGTCTTTGCTTCTGTGGATTATTTTCTTGCTGTAATCATGGAGCTGTTCTTAAAATTGCTTATTTAGTTTTATCCCACTAAGTCTATCCTTTAGTTGCACTTTTACACTTCACTTAAAATGAAGTAGTATTTTCCAACATCTCTGTGACATACATGATTTTTTTATTTATTCCTTAAACTGACTATCTACGGGAGCAATGTGACCGTCTCTCACGGTTAGCGGATTGAGGATCAAACCTCCACATGAATGACTCTCAAGGGTGTTGCGATTCACATAAATACAATCATATAAGTGTTTCAGTATCACTCTGTGTCTTATTATCAGTTTCTTCTTATCCACCCTGACAATGCCTCTGAGTATTTTGTATGCTGTGATCATATCTTCCCTGAATATTAATGTTTGTAACAACATAATGATCATTTCTTTCATTTCTTCCCCATAGCTCATCCCCCTCAGCTCTGCGACTAGTCGAATTACAAACCTCTGAACTTTCGCAATTTCTTTCGCTTGATTATATGTTGGGCTTGACAATGGTGCTACATAATCAATAACTGGCTTAAAACATGTTGTGCATAGTATCTACGATGATATTTATATATCTAAAATCAATTTTCAAGTCCGTCAGCCTTCCATACACCGTTTATGTGACGGGATTTGCGATATTCACTCATCAATACTTTTTTCTTTTCGATATCTTCATCTGACTTTACTCTCCGCTCACACATATGTCCCCCTCACCCATTACAATTATTTTGCACATGGTGTTGAACGCAAGTAGTCACTTCTTGGAACTCATCTGCAGTTTCTCTATATTTTATTGTAGTCTTCATCATTTTCTTCTGCGTGGAAATTTGCATGGTCATGATCAAAGTAAAACAAAGGAATCTATGCCTCCTGGTAGTTCGCCTATATATAAAAGAATAAGTGAAGGGGTTAATTCTTCCACTTTTACAATTATTCTCTCATCATTACTATGTTTAGCAGTTTTCGGATATTTCTTGAATCAACATAGAGACTTTCCAATTACCGCTGTCTGTTCGTCTAGCTTATAGATATATCTATGGCGGACCCCCATCCATACTTGACCTTATTACCCCCCTTTCCTCAACCCCACCTACCTCTCCTTCACATTCCATCATTACATAGCCTTCTTCCTCCCCCATCTTACCAAACTTCCAGTTAAAGTACTGATCTACTGTGGATTAACGTGCCGAAGACGCTTCTACAGTCTTTGAATATATATTTCGCGCACCCCTCTCATTCCCGCATGTCCTCCCTGAGTCTTCAATAAAACTCCAGCATGTGCGTGAGGCAGGACCTGCGGCCCACGGCCTTTTCTTGGTCAAGTGATTTAAGAAGAAAATGCACCTCCTCCTGCTTTATTGTCACCACTGACAGTTTTGACACAGTTCTTGCAGCTAGCCAAGGAGGGGTCCCAGTTCCTAATCCAGCAAGGGACCCTCCTTGGCTAGCTGCAAGAACTTTATCAAAACTGTCAGTGGTGGTAATAAGGCAAGAGGAGGTGCATTTCCTTCTTAAATCACCTGACCAAGAAAAGGCCGTGGGCCCAGAAAAGTTGAGCCCAAGATTGCTAAGAAGATGTGCAGACCAGCTAGCAGCACCTCTAATTCGCATCTTTCAGCACTGCCTAGTACAGTGTAAATGGCCCTCTCTGTGGAAAGAGGCAAATGTAGTCCCTGTTCACAAAAAGAAAAGCAGAGCAGAAATCAACAACTACAGACCAGTGTCACTCCTGCCAATCACTTGAGAAAATAATCTCAAGACAAATGACAGAGTTTTTTGACTACCACTCACTACTTTGTGATCGTCAATATGGCTTCAGGAAAGGTTTCTCTGCTGCTGATCTGTTGTTAAACCTCTCCACTAAGTGGCACCAGTCACTAGATGAATCCAAAGTCATCTGTGTGGTAGCACTGGACATTGCTGGCGCTTTCGACCGGGTGTGGCACCAGGGCCTCTTAGCAAAACTTCAAGCACTGGGAATTGCAGGCTCTACGCTATGTCTCCTCAGTGATTACCTTCATGGTAGATCTCTAAGAGTAGTTCTCAATGGAACGGAATCAGCAAGACATCCTATTGGGGCAAGTGTTCCACAAGGAAGCGTGCTGGGACCATTGTTATGGAATGTCTACTTCAATGACCTTCTTTATCTCATCCCAGAATCCCATGCATATGCAGACGACTGTACACTGACATTCACTTATCCAAGAGAATAAATGCCAGCTGCTCTAAGCTACATCAGTCACCAGCTAAGAGCTGTATCAGCTTGGGGAAATAGATGGCAAGTAACATTTACACCTGAGAAAAGGCAAATGATGATGGTCTCTAGGCACCATGATGATAATGCTGGTGCAGTAGTAAGGATGAATGGGAGGGTGTTGGTACCTGGGGAAGAAGTTGATATCCTTGGGATGAAATTTGACTCCAAACTGACCATGAAGAACCATGTTGTAAATCTTGCAAACAAGGTAGCCAGGAAGCTTACAGTACTTTGCCGTATCTCGCATCTGTTTGACAGTAGGGGTTGCAAGATTCTATACGAGGCACAAGTACACTCACACCTTGAGTATGCTCCACTTTCTTGGTTCGCCTGCTTCCCTTTCATCTGTGACTGCTTGACAGAGTAGAGAACAGAGCAAGACGTCTCATCTCTCGCCTGGACCAATCCTGGATAGATCTGTCATTTCAGCAGAGGCTTCAACACAGGAGGGATGTGGGTGGCCTTACTGTTATGTACAAGGCCAATATTGCCAAAGTACCACACTTGGATCTACTTCGAGGACAGCGTGAAACAAGCTTTTATGCCACAAGACGGGCAGAAAGCAGCACCTTCACTCTGGCTGTACCCTTCTCCAGAACATCACTCCATCTGAGATCATATATACCCAGGATGACTCGAGTATGGAACACATTCGTATTGCATAATGATGTCAACGAGATAAAGTCAGTTGATAGCTCCAACTTCATCCTGTTCCCTACTTGTATGTTTCATAACAATAAAAATGATTTCAAATGAGCTGATGTTGGTAACAGCTCTTAGCTTGCCAATAAAGTTAGGAATCCTTAACCTGTAAATAGCTTGTCAATAAAGCTAGGGATCCTTAACCTTATCAAACCCTGTGTAAAAAAAAATCCATGTTGATTCTCCGTAACGATGCATCGTCTCTCCAGATGCTCAATCACTTTCTTTCTGATTATGTTTTCCATCACTTTGCACAGTATGTATGACAGTAAAACTGTAATTTAGGGCCTCATGCCTGTCTTCTTTATGTATTGGAATCACATTTGCTGCGAGGTGTCTGATCATGCTTTTAAGAAAAGTGGTTCTCTCTAACATTAGATAGGCCACAAAACAATGGCGCGTACATTTCAATTCTTTCTTTGAACTATCTTTTCAGTGATAATCTTAAGTTGCTTGAAAGGCAAAATTCCGATAAGGAGGTTAATGCAAAGAGACTTACAGCAGAGCAAACCTTTATCATGCAACATTTCGCTCAAAAGTGACGTGATACAGCCCAGTTCCAGCCATAGAGAGCTCTTACACCAGCAAATGACGCACTGTGAGGAGTAAAATCTGGAAACGAAGACTAATTAGGTATACGAAAAATAATACCCCAAATACTGTTCCTTTGAAAATATTATTCAGGTGAAAAAGGATGTCTGGAAGATCATGCAAATATAGGGCTTCAAATACAAAACAAATCTTAAAAGCCTTGGCGCCGGTGCAGTATCAGGACAGGACAGACTACCGCTCTAAAAACTGTGTAAGAGGTTCAGTTAGAGCGCTAGACTGAAGCAGGATTCACTGGTGTGAGTGGGAGGATAGCTAGAGTGTCAGCCACTGTCGTCACTGTGACTGATGTGAGCGAGATGACTAAAGTAAGAGCCATTGTTTTCAAGGAGACTGGTCTGAGTCAACTCGTTTCTCTCTCTCTCTCTCTCTCTCTCTCTCTCTCTCTCTCTCTCTCTCTCTCTCTCTCTCTCTCTCTCTCAAACTTGAGTTTGTTTTAAATTAACGCTGGCGAGGAAGTACTGCATCCTTTCTCCTTGTTTAGTCTCAGTTGCTGGGTTATTGCAGCTGCCGGGTTGTTGCAGCTGCCCGGTTGTCGCAGCTGCCGGGTTGTTGCAGCTGCCGGGTTGTTGCAGCTGGCCGGTTGTCGCAGCTGCCGGGTTGGTGCAGCTGCCTGGTTGTTCCGGCTGCCGGGTTGTTGTAACTGCCGGGTTGTTGCAGCTGCCGGGTTGTTGCAGGTGCGAGGTTGTTGCAGCTGCGGGTTGTTGCAGCTGCCAGGTTGTAACAACCGCCGGGTTGTTACAGCCGCCAGGTTGTTACAGCCGCCGGGTTGTTGCAGCTGCCGGGTTGTTGCAGCTGCCGGGTTGTTACAGCCGCCGGGTTGTTGCAGCTGCCGGGTTGTTGCAGCTGCCGGTTGTTACAGCCGCCGGGTTGTTACAGCTGCCGGGTTGTTACAGCCGCCGGGTTGTTACAGCCGCCGGGTTGTTACAGCCGCCGGGTTGTTACAGCTGCCGGGTTGTTACAGCTGCCGGGTTGTTACAGCTGCCGGGTTGTTACAGCCGCCGGGTTGTTACAGCTGCCGGGTTGTTACAGCTGCCGGGTTGTTACAGCCGCCGGGTTGTTACAGCCGCTGGGTTGTTACAGCCGCCGGGTTGTTGCAGCTGCCGGGTTGTTGCAGCTGCCGGTTGTTACAGCCGCCGGGTTGTTACAGCTGCCGGGTTGTTACAGCCGCCGGGTTGTTACAGCTGCCGGGTTGTTACAGCTGCCGGGTTGTTACAGCCGCCGGGTTGTTACAGCCGCCGGGTTGTTACAGCTGCCGGGTTGTTACAGCTGCCGGGTTGTTACAGCCGCCGGGTTGTTACAGCTGCCGGGTTGTTACAGCTGCCGGGTTGTTACAGCCGCCGGGTTGTTACAGCCGCTGGGTTGTTACAGCCGCCGGGTTGTTACAGCCGCTGGGTTGTTACAGCCGCCGGGTTGTTACAGCCGCCGGGTTGTTACAGCCGCCGGGTTGTTACAGCCGCCGGGTTGTTACAGCCGCCGGGTTGTTACAGCCGCCGGGTTGTTACAGCCGCCGGGTTGTTACAGCTGCCGGGTTGTTACAGCCGGGTGTTAACAGCTACTGATTTTTATTATTTCTCTTATATTGTCTGTTTTTTCTATTTGTGTCTATTATTTATTCTTAAATTTGCTCCTCTTTTATATTTCTACCACCCTGGACGTTGTCTATTTTATAAAAGACACAAAATAAACAAATGTGCTATAGTATTTTTAAATATCTAATCATTATAATTCTTATTTAATGAACATTGTTCGTTAACAGTTTTTATTTACTAAAATTTCTCCGTTGATCCCATAGAATAACGCGCCATCTTTTTATTCAGATTTGTTTTTGTTTACGTTGTTCCATTCTTTGTCAAAATAATACCACAACAGCTGTCGTATCGGAGGATTGGCTTGGGATATATGGGATGCAGTCAGCCATCTGGCTCATTCTTTCCTGATGAGCGTAAGCGTATTTCTTCATACACCGTCCGTTGCTTATTCGTTAGTGTATTGAACTTGTGTGTGTATGTGTGTGTACTCACCTAGTTGTACTCACCTAGTTGAGGTTGCGGGGGTCGAGTCCGAGCTCCTGGCCCCGCCTCTTCACTGATCGCTACTAGGTCACTCTCCCTGAGCCGTGAGCTTTATCATACCTCTGCTTAAAGCTATGTATGGATCCTGCCTCCACTACATCGCTTCCCAAACTATTCCACTTACTGACTACTCTGTGGCTGAAGAAATACTTCCTAACATCCCTGTGATTCATCTGTGTCTTCAGCTTCCAACTGTGTCCCCTTGTTACTGTGTCCAATCTCTGGAACATCCTGTCTTTGTCCACCTTGTCAATTCCTCTCAGTATTTTGTATGTCGTTATCATGTCCCCCCTATCTCTCCTGTCCTCCAGTGTCGTCAGGTTGATTTCCCTTAACCTCTCCTCGTAGGACATACCTCTTAGCTCTGGGACTAGTCTTGTTGCAAACCTTTGCACTTTCTCTAGTTTCTTCACGTGCTTGGCTAGGTGTGGGTTCCAAACTGGTGCCGCATACTCCAATATGGGCCTAACATACACGGTGTACAGGGTCCTGAATGATTCCTTATTAAGATGTCGGAATGCTGTTGTGAGGTTTGCTAGGCGCCCATATGCTGCAGCAGTTATTTGGTTGATGTGCGCTTCAGGAGATGTGCCTGGTGTTATACTCACCCCAAGATCTTTTTCCTTGAGTGAGGTTTGTAGTCTCTGACCCCCTAGACTGTACTCCGTCTGCGGCCTTCTTTGCCCTTCCCCAATCTTCATGACTTTGCACTTGGTGTGTGTGTATGTGTGTGTGTGTGTGTGTGTGTGTGTGTGTGTGTGTGTGTGTGTGTGTGTGTGTGTGTGTGTGTGTGTGTGTGTGTGTGTGTGTGTGTGTGTGCGTGTACTCACCTATTTGTACTCACTTATTTGTGGTTGCAGTGGTCGAGTCACAGCTCCTGGCCCCGCCTCTTAACTGGTCGCTACTAGGTCCCCTCTCTCCCTGCTCCATGAGCTTTATCATACCTCGTCTTAAAACTATGTATGGTTCCTGCCTCCACTACGTCGCTTGCCAGATTGTCCCACTTCCTGACAACTCTATGACTGAAGAAATACTTTCTAACATCCATTTGACTCATCTGAGTCTTCAATTTCCAATTGTGACTCCTTGTGTCTGTGTCCCATCTCTGGAGCATCCTGTCTGTCCACCTTGTCAATTCCTCGCAGCATTTTGTATGTTGTTATCATGTTTTCCCTGACCCTCCTGCCCTCCAGTGTCGTCAGGCCGATTTCCCTTAACCTTTCTTCGTAGGACATTCTCCTTAGCTCTGGAACTAGTCTTGGTGCAAACCTTTGCACTTTCTCTTATTTCTTGACGTGCTTGACCAGGTGTGGGTTCCAAACTGGTGCTGCATACTCCAGTATGGGCCTAACGTACACGGTGTACAGAGTCTTGAACGATTCCTTACTGAGGTATCGGAACGCTAATTTCAGGTTTGCCAGGCGCCCATATGCTGCAGCAGTTATCTGGTTGATGTGCGTCTCAGGAGATGTGCTCGGTATTAAACTCACCCCAAGATCGTTTTCCTTGAGTGAGGCTTGTAGTCTTTGGTCACCTAGTTCATACTCTGTCTGCTGTCTTCTCTGTCCTCCCCCGATCTTCATGACTTCACATTTGGCGGGATTAAATACGAGGAGCCAGTTGTTGGACCAGGCTTGCAGCCTGTCCAGTGTGTGTAGTAGTAGTAGTAGTAGTAGTAGTAGTAGTAGTAGTAGTAGTAGTAGTAGTAGTAGTAGTAGTAGTAGTAGTAGTAATAGTAATAGTAGTAGTAGTAGTAGTAGTAGTAGTACTAGTAGTTACTAGTTGTCAAGTGCACTTATCGATAGATACTTAGCTGTTATGGGTGCAAGGTTCGAGTGTGTGTGTGTGTGTGTGTGTGTGTGTGTGTGTGTGTGTGTGTAGAATAAAAAAGAAAGTTTCCTTGTTTTCTCTACTGTGGTAGTTGCTGTATAGTCCTTGTGGCTTAGCGCTTCTTTTTGATTATAATAATAATACTGTGGTAGTCTAACTTTTATTATGGGTAATTCTCATTCTCTCTTTCCTTTCCCTCTCTCTCTATCTCTCTGTCTCTCTCTCTCTCTGTCTCTCTCTCTCTCTCTGTCTGTCTCTGTCTCTGTCTCTGTCTTTGTCTCTGTCTGTCTGTCTGTCTGTCTGTCTCTCTCTCTCTCTCTCTCTCTCTCTCTCTCTCTCTCTCTCTCTCTCTCTCTCTCTCTCTCTCTCTCTCTCTCTCTCTCTCTCTCTCTCTCTCTCTCTCACGTGAGAAAATAACTTACAATTTTTCTTTTTTTTTTTTTGCATAATTTTCCTTTATGAAAGTTGTGCCAATTACTTATAATTACCAGCTGCAGAAGTGTGTGTTTGTTTTTAAAATGCTTCCGTATTTTCCTTCTCCAATAATTAATTAGGACTCTTAAATTACATTTTTACATACACTGGAAATTGTTTTCCCCGTGAAGTCTCTTCATTCGATTCTGTCTTTCTTTCATTACTATTATTAAATACGTAGTTCTGTGGATTTCTGCTAGTCTGATTTGCCTGTCTCAACATAATCAGTGGAGTTCGGTCTTCTAATATATTACTGAGCTGCTTCCACTCTCCGACCAGTAACATTTATTTATATGTCACTTATTTCCTCGGGAGCGGCGAATTTTTAGATATTTTTCTGAAATAACATTACATGCTTTCGGCCACAAGCGTGTGGGTTGGTGAATTTACGAGTTTGCCTGCTTCCGTCTCGTAAGTTGCCCCTACACCAGGAAACGCCTTCACCCTCGTATGTCTGGGGCGTCCTCGAGTTTGGACCAGTGAGCTGATGCTCTATACTTACCTGTAAACCTTACGGGAGAAATCTAAATATTTATAAGAGAATGTTTATAATACGATCCTTACGTTGAGAGAAATGTGAATCTCATAAACTAAAGTTTAGTGACACTTATGCCACTGGCATCCATTTTATTGGAGGCTTCATGGTAAAGAGGTATACTGCTTTTAATTTTAAAGATTCCTCAAGGGTGTGTCTTGATTCCGATAGTGGCTCTTGATCAGAGGAATTTGAACTACCATCCTTTTCCCTGGGTCAAATCTTATTACCTCCTATCCTTCAGGATAGGTTTATTATTTTAAATTTGTTCTGGCATACCTATGACCGATTTAGGTTCTTCTATTCTTGGAGCCTGGCTTGTCAAGCCTGGTCAACTAAGCTCCTGTTGGCAGCGGTCTGCAGTCCTACATAGGTACTCACCTATTTGTGGTTGCAGGGGTCAAGTCTTAGCTCCTGGCCCCGATTATATAACTGGTGACGTTTCGCCAACCAGTGGTTATTTTCAGTTTAATATAGAGATGATATACGAATACAGCAGAAGATGAGGTAATCAGTCCCTATGCCTTTCAGAACAGTACAAAGATAGTGGAAGATGAGGCAATCAGTCCCTCAGCCTGAAAGGTGGTGTTCATTACCTCAGTCTTCATGGCTTGACATAGTTATTTCATAAATATATTAAAATATACTTTACCGGTAAGCAGATAGATAAGACACCTGACCGTCGTTGTAGTAGCTTCGTTTTCAAAATAATCTGGAATAATTTCAGAAATAAATATATTAAATGACTGTAAATCACAGAACGGATGGGGATCAAACCCACGGCAAGCGAACCCAAAAACTCGAAGGCCAGGATAATTTTTTATTGTAGTCGTGTTATTACGATTTCTTAAGTCAAGATATCAAAGAGTTACACTGGTGTTTTATTCTCTATAGCTAATACAGCTTGGCTGAGCTGACACGTTTGGCAGGAACGGGTCCAGTTTACTCTACCATTCCCCCGGCAATAATTCTTCAACTGTGTGTTTAATGATGAAAAACAAAATTCTCTCTTGTATTGTCGTCAAGCTTTTTCTTCATGAAAACCATTAAGTTGAACTTTTGGTTAAGTTTATGTATCTGATGCTGAAAGTCTATCTCAAGCTTTGAAAGTTTACTTTTTTTCAAGCTGAGATTATCTTATTTAGAGAAGTTGTTTGTCTCGCTACGTCAAAGGATAGGTAAAATTTATGGTAAGTCCTAACTTCCAATCCTCGACCAACATTTGTAAAAGGAGTCAGACTGCAAATTTACACGAAATAAGTTGTTAGATTTTCTAAAACAGTTTTAAGTCATTTTTGTATATTAATCATAAAGTATATAAATATTGTGCGATTCTTCTAATATAAATATAATAAAAATAAATGACATTTAGGTCAGTGTTCTTTATCGTTGGGAATTAACTTGATAATGCAACTGTGTCGGTGAAACGTTATTTACATTCCAACTTGTTGGCATTTATAACATCCCAGTTACATTAATTATAAATTCCCGGTATTATATTTTTGCTTATTATAGAGAGCTTAACATTTTTGCAAGCTCTGCATTTCGTAATACAAAATTTTAAATGAATGATGTTAAGTATTTGCAAATATGTAGGCTAAAATTTCTAGCATTATATGAAGGTAAATAACGTCTGTAATTGTAGCAGTCTTTCATGACCTTTCAGTAACTAGACTTTGCTTTCATTTTTCAGGGATAACTTTGAAAAAAAAATATTTTATATTGAAGAGGAAGACATTTTCTGTCAGCTAGTCTTAATATTTGGAGAACAAATTCGTTCTACGACTTCCTTATATAATAATAAAATCAGACTAATGCAACATGTATTGAAGGCCAAAGAAATTGTGTATTTTTTTTTAACGATTTGTGGTGACATTTTGTGGTTGCCTCAAGCGTCCGTGCCAGGATTCGAACCGCTGGTATAATACACGTGGAGTTCATGATTATCTGGGCCACAACAGACGAATGCTGAGAAATTACTCTGTGGTGTTTGTTTAAACGGGATGGATAACCTACCCTCATATAATTTAATGTAGAGGTGATAATTTTTTTTATCAGCTCGGATCGTGAAAATTATTGAAAGTCCTCCATTAACCGGGTGATGATGAGACTAAGACACTTGTCAGGAGAATTTTTCATATTTCCCCTGACACCTAAACTCTCACCAAAAACGAATCCAGACAGTGAAGCTCAGGCATCGGTTTTGCAGGCATTGATAACTAGGTGAGTATAAATCGGATGTGTATTTGTCCCGCGATCAACAGACGGAGGAACGAGCCTCCACCACTTCTGGTTCTGAATGACTCACATGGGTTTAGCGCCTAACGTGAATTATTTATTATTTCTTAAATGCATTATAAATTCAGTGAAATCATGTTGGAACCTTAAGATTTGTGCCTCAAGTTTGAGGTTTTCTCCTATGGGTAAGAAAATTTCTGAAACACCTTGCACGTTCCCTACACCTGCTCACCCGTCACCCACACCTGCTCGCCCGTCACCCACACCTGCTCACCCGTTACCCACACCTGCTCGCCCGTCACCCACACTTACTCACCTGTCACACCTGCTCACCTGTCGCTCACGCCTGCTCACCTGTCACCCACGCCTGCTCACCTGTCACTCACGCCTGCTCACCTGTCACCCACGCCTGCACACCCGTCACCCACGCCTGCACACCCGTCACCCACGCCTGCACACCCGTCACCCACGCCTGCTCACCCGTCACTCACGCATGCTCGCCCGTCACCCACGTCTGCTCACCCGTCACCCGCACCTGCTCAGCCGTCACCGACGCCTGCACACCCGTCACCCACGCCTGATCACCCGTCACTCACTTGCACACCCTTCATCTACACCTGTAGGCCCGACCTCCACACCTTGCATGTCCCCCCAACCCAACTCCCCTGTCCCCTACACCCGCTCGCCAATCCCTCACACCTGCTCGCCGGGCGTCATCAGCCGCTATCTGACATCCTCCTGGGAGGTGGTGTGTCAATGATGAGAGTTACTGCCACACCGACAACTTCTTCCCATATTGGAAAAGTTATCATCAGATGTAAGCAATGATGGGAGCCATGCTGCCCTTTTTTGCTTTCTCGTGATGTAATGTGCACGCAGCCGAGTGTGAGGTCAGGTGGAGATGGTGGGTGTTTATCCGCTAGGTAAATACTGTCTCTTGTTGATCCTAGGTGACAGCTGCTTGTATTAAAATATTCTCTCCGTCTTGAGTTTCTCCTTCACTCCAGAAACAGCTTATGTGAGGGAGGATTGGCTGGTATGAGGGTGGTGGAAGAATCACCTGGTGAGGGAGGATCAGCATATGTGAGGGAGAGTCAGCTGGTGTGAGGGAGAGTCAGCTGATGTGAGAGGAGAGTCAGCTGGTGTAAGAAAGAATTAACTGGTGTGAGAAAGAATCAACTGGTGAAGGAGAATCGGCTGGTGTGAGAGGGACAGCTGGTGTAAGGGAGGATCAGATGGTGTGCAAATTTCTCAAGAATCAAATGCATGATAAATTAGACACATGTGCAACTCTTGGGTATCTTTATTGAGGAAACGTTTCGCCACACAGTGGCTTCATCAGACCATACAAAGGAGAATCTTGAAGAACAGGAGGAGAATGAGGTAATCAGTCCCTCAAGAGGGACTGTCTAATTTGTCAACATGTCGGTTCTCTGAACCATTCATCTACAAATCAAATGCATGTTGACCTCTGCTCACGGAGATGAACGTTCACGTACAAACACTAATGGAGTAATTTCTCATCAGTTTCTTCAGTACTTGAGAACAAATACTGTACTTGTGCATCAGTTGGTACTTATGTGATTGAATGTAAATAATTATAAAGTTTAAAAACAAGTAATTTATATTTATTCTCTGGTTACATTACATACATTTTTATTAAGTGTTCTGAAGCTCACTCAGAAGTTACTGGGAAATAAAAAATACACCGCTGTATTTTCCAAGATTAAGTTTACGTTTAGTAAAACACTTACGTATTTCTGATCACAAGAGAAATTTTCCAGTTCTTCAGATGAAACCAGTTTATTTAAAAAAATAAATTAAAACTTACACAATTTAGAATCAAGAAGAAAGCTTACTCTGAGGAAAATGTATCAGCACTTTAAGTTTGAAGTCGAGCAGAATATGTATTCTCCAGGTATAGGACAGAATTAAAAATCTAATGTTCATTAATATGAGGCCTTCTGGAGTTATAAGCAAAATATTAATGAAAATGTGGAATCCTTCATGGATACCTAATTAAGAACAGAAAAATGTTAATAATAATAATAATAATAATAATAATAATAATAATAATAATAATAATAATAATAATAATAATAATAATAATAATAATAATAATAATAATAATAAGGATATCGATATTTTTTTAAATTTTTGTCATTTCACTGTCTTCGGGCTGTAAAGGAAATATTTCTTAAAAAAAAATATTTGTAATAAATTCTGCGCTTTCTTATTTTCAAAGGAAGAACTCGCTACATGCCAAGAGTGCAATTCCCAGGCTTTTATATATTGAAAATTTTCAACATTCCTCCTCCGATTTTCTGACTGCAATAACATATTCAACTAAAGATTTAGCAGAATACAATTTTTTAAAGGCGGTGTCCGCAGTCGCCTTCCCAAGAGTCTCAAATGTCTCACAAAATGTGAGACGGCATCTCTACTCTTCCGCTGATTTTGAAGGATTTACAGTAAAATTCACTTCTTCTTGGAGCTGTAAGGATCACATTGATGAGAATATCTGGAGCTATCTACCAAGGACCGAGGAGAAGGAGGTTTCTGCTAAGTGTTTGAATTTGAGACATTCGGGAACCAGTGGTTGTTTGGGTGTTAACGATCTACCAATCTTCATGGTGTTCATGCACATGAGTGTGTGTACTCAACTAATTGTGGTTGCAGGGGTCGGTTCATAGCTCCTGGCCCTGCCTTATCACTGGTCGCTGCTCAGCTTTGTCATACCTCTTTTTAAAGCCATGTATGGACCCTGCCTCCACTACGTCACTCTCCAGATTGTTCCACTTCCTGAAGACTCTGTGACTGAAGAAATACTTCATAACATCCTTGTGACTCATCTGAGTTTTCAACTTCCAGCTGTGACCCCTTGTTGCTGGTCCCATCTCTGGAATATCCTGTCTCTGTCCACCTTGTCAATTCCTCTCAGAATTTTATATGTTATTTTCATGTCCTCCCTATCCCTCCTGTCCTCTAGTGTCGTCAGGTCGATATTCCCTCTCCTCGTAGGGCGTGTGTGTGTGTGTGTGTGTGTGTGTGTGTGTGTGTGTGTGTGTGTGTGTGTGTGTGTGTGTGTGTGTGTGTGTGTGTGTGTGTGTGTGTGTGTGTGTGTGTGTGTGTGGGTGTGTGCGAGCGTGCGTATGTGCTGGTGTTTGTCTCAAATAAAATATAATACACAGTAAAGGAATGTTAATTACCCTGAAGTGTGTCTAGCGTCTAGCATTAGGAATATTTAAAGAGAAGTAAATAACGATTCTGAGTGTTATAGGAGTGCAGAAGAAGCCTGAGTAGATCTATAACCTACTACGATAACATGAACGTAGATTAATAAGTACGCTTATGGAACAATTTATAATGTAAACAGACTGACTGATAGTGTAGTAATAAGGCTTAGCCTTGGTAACAAGTACTTCTAGCAGTTTGACAGACACTCAGATGATGACAGTAACTGTATTGAACACTGTGTGCTTTATTTCCTAAATTTGCTTGCAACAGATAATTTAACTGTAGATCGAAATCCTGTTTATCCTTTTGGGGCCAAGTTCCTAGGCCATTTGTATATCCATCTGCTCTTGCGCTACCCTCCACAGGATGGATATGGGGTGCATAATGAACTAGCCACTTCGGAGGCAAAATCTAAATCATGTATATCATGCAGTTTTATGTCCGTGTGATCGTTCTGAAAAAGCAGTGGTAAAGGCTCGCTCCTCAGTTCGCTGTTGTGAAAATGAACTTGCTCGACTTTCCTGCTCTAGTAACAGGAGATGGGCAGAGGTAATTACAAGAAAATCCTCGTAATAGTCACTCTCATAAGGATTTCTTTCACGAGCGCATTTATGATCGTTTGTAATATTAACTGCTGATTATACTCGTAATTAGCATTCTCAGGTGTAATTGTACCATGTATGACTCGTTTCACAGAGACTAATGATAATTACGGTGATGAGTTTGATGGGTGTGACCAGTGGCAGACACAACACACACACACACACACAACTACATGCAATAAGATCACAGTAAACAGGTAATATCACAATATGCAGAACAGCCACAGTGAAAAAAATAGTGAATTTCCAAGCGATATATATATATATATATATATATATATATATATATATATATATATATATATATATATATATATATATATATATATATATATATATATATATATATATATATATATATATATATATATATATATATATATATATATATATATATCCGAACAATGTTACTAGACCAATTCCTTGCATATATATATATATATATATATATATATATATATATATATATATATATATATATATATATATATATATATATATATATATATATATATATATATATATATATATATATATATATATATATATATATGCAATAAGATCACAGTAAACAGGTGATTTCAGAATATGCAAAACAACCACTGTGAAAGAATAGAGAAGTTCCAAGCGATTTCGTGACTACTCACATTATCCTTGATAATGTGAGTAGTCACGAAAGCGCTTGGAACTTCTATATTCTTTCACAGTGGTTGTTTTGCATATTCTGAAATCACCTGTTTACTGTGATCTTATTGCATATATATATATATATATATATATATATATATATATATATATATATATATATATATATATATATATATATATATATATATATATATATATATATGTGTGTGTGTGTGTGTGTGTGTGTGTGTGTGTGTGTGTGTGTATTAAAATTTATGAAAGGAGTCAGGGGAATCGATTGCTAGATTTAAGTCTTCAAGATGGAAAGAACAGTGCCCGCACTCTGAAGGACGGGTGAGGATGTTGCAGTTCGGAAGGTCACATGAAGTGTGACATGTGTACACACTTCTGGTGAGGGAGCTATTGAATATATGATTCTGAATGAGTTTCCTTTTATGGTTCATCTTCCCGTGGCTAGGAACGGCCGGAGTGCTGAAAAAAATAGTATTTTATTTAAATTGGTTGTATAGAGTCTGATTTATGATTAAATCATTTTGATATGTAAATCGTTATTATTCCTGGTAATGGGATGAAAATAATACAGACTCTTTTGTTTGTTTTTTACTTTAAAATATATTTAGATTATATTGAGATATACGTATTCCTATGTAGACTTCACTACCTTTGAACCATACACACGGAACACGCTGCCGAAGTTCAGCCTTATAAAAAATACTTTGTGCATCAGAGTTCGTAACGGTTTTATCTTGTGTTTGGAGATAAAATGTATGTATAGTACACACTTTCAAACTTTAATAACAATCAATACGCTTCCAAAGTTAAAAAATATATAAAAAGTTGTATTTCGGCATCTGTGTTGGCCGCATTTTTTGCCAACAAGAGTGAAAGAAAAACCAAACTGAAACTTTGATTTTTTCGTTGATATTACAATGTGAGAATTATGTTTATAGGAAATTTCTAAACAACGTAAGGGTCATAACAGTGTCAAAGGAATAAGAGATAATCAGGTTTGAGCCGAGGAAAGGAAGATTATCCCCGAATCACTGGATCAATAACCTTCACTATCAAGGCACAGCCCGCACAAGACAGGACAGTGTGAGACTGAAGCTGTCAATCCCCAACGGTAACTTGTTCATGAAATGGGTGAGCTTGGTACCCAGGGCTATGTCTGCTAATCCTCTACTTTACTACTCTAATGTAACATCAATAATGCATAATTATTTTTCAGGCATTGTTTTTGGGCGCCACTAATTGCTGCCACAACTACCCTCGACATCAACTTTCGAGTGATAGATCAAGCATTGCTTGGTATTCTATCTTTGTAGAGACGGAATGAGCCCGAAGATTGGCAGAAAACATTCGCAATTGTTTTGTAACTTAATCTGTTTGGTATACACGGTAAAATGTATGGGAAATTACTACCGAAAGAGTTAGGGCGATAGACGGAGAAGGAATGCAGAAGAACAAAGTAAATGGTTTTATTCGTATGATTAAGCATGATCTACAAATAACATTGGAAATAATGGAAATAAGTCACTCTGTCTGACTTTTTTGGGTTATCCCAGGTTCTCTACACATCTGCTGCTATGTATGATAATTCTATGTAACTGTATTTGTGTATACCTGAATAAACTTACTTACTTACTTACTTAATCACTCCAAAGGCCGCGGCGGAACGTAAACACTTGACCAGTCTCACTGTGTCTGTGAATTTGTTTTCTCTTAGAAAACTGCATAACGAATTGCTACGGCTTTTAATGGTATTTGATATAAAGGGACCTGATCAGATTTACGAGAGATGCTGAATTATCGGCCTTTGTAAGATTAATTAAACCTGAAAAAAAATGAGTTGCCTTTCGTCCACATACCAACTCCGGAAACGCGTGAACCAATGGCAGAAATTCTCGTTCAGCTAAGAGAAGTTTTAACTAAATTCTGGTTGGTACAAGCCGAGTGGGATGGTTCCAGGGGAACGATGCACTGCATTGTATCAAAGTTCTTATGAAAAATTGCAAGTTAACAACTTAAAAAGTTACGGACTGTTTGCCCGCCACAAGGCGTCAGTTAGTCAAGATTTTGTGATGAAATTTACCTTACTGACCACCTTTTATTTCTTTACCTCACAGAATATAAATTTTGGCTATATTATGATTCATTATTACGTTGAGCTGATTTTACCATTTGTATTATACTAATTTTTGTATTGATTTTGTTGCTGAAATTAAGTTAAATAAAATTTCACAAAATTCAAATATTTTTGTCTAGTGTGTATGAGTATATATATAGTATATATATATATATATATATATATATATATATATATATATATATATATATATATATATATATATATATATATATATACGAATAGGCAGAATTTGCGATCTTGGCTTAAATAGCAATGCTCATCTTGCCATATAGGACAAGTGAAAATTTGTGTATGCAATAATTCCGCCAAAATCATTCTGAACCTAACGAAAAAAATATATTTCACTGTGCTTGTTTATTATTAAATTACTGTAAACAAATCTAAAATATATTTAGTTGGGTTAGGCTAAAATAAATTGCTCTTGTTATAATAAGGTTAGGTAAGTTTTCTAAGGTTCTTTTGGTGCAAAATTAAATTTTTTTACATTAATATTAATGAAAAAAAATATATCTTTAAACGTATAAGAGAAAATTTTAGAAAGGATATAATTTTGAATGAGTTCTTGCTAATTGACCAGTTTTACATATTCGGCACGACATATATATATATATATATATATATATATATATATATATATATATATATATATATATATATATATATATATATATATATATATATATATATATATATATATATATATATATATATATATACTACCTCTGGAACTGTCCTGGGAACCCTCATTCTCATATATGTAAAGATTTTTAATCAAACCCATTATCAAGGTAACGTTGTAATGGAGGTGTTCTAGTTGTCAAGGTGCCTTCGTTATCATGGTTTCATCGTTATTAAGGCGTCCTTGTTAATACTATCACCTCGTTTTCAGTGTCACCTCATTATCAAGATAAGATCGATACCAAGATATCCTCGTTATCAAGATATCAGATTTCTGAGATGATTTTTTTCTTCCTAAACTCAGCACAATTGAAGTAATTAAAAATTTAAAGCTGTGATTGCAAATACGGTAGCAAATTTTTCATCATTAAGTGCTGTTCAAGGCTGAGCTCCACTACTTGATGATCAAATGTCATTAACTTCATCAAAAGATTAATTAAACTGTTGGGTATGGCAGCTTTAACCTGCTCCGCTGACTTGTCGAGTCAAGCATGATCAAAACTCTGTTGCTGATTTGGTTACTTTTTCCATTCAGAGGGGCGATCCTTGAAGCTGGTGCTCTTAATCCAGCCAAGGTGTTGGAACTACCCCCCTCTCTTACCTTGGATCACACCTGATAACACCTCTTCCCCAGGCGTTGTTTGCTCCCATTAGGCTCAACATTTTCTCATAATAATAATAATAATAATAATAATAATAATAATAATAATAATAATAATAATAATATTATTATTATTATTATTATTATTATTATTATTATTATTATTATTATTACTATTATTATTATTATTATTATTATTATTATTATTATTATTATTATCATTATTATTATTATTATTATTATTATTATTATTATTATTATTATTATTAATATTTTGACGATCTAATACATAGGTGACGTGACCTTAAACAACTTCTGTAATGAACTTTAGCAATGAACGTTTTTTGCTATTTTCAGCTGTTGAGCTTTATTAGAAAATAGCCATTAGTCAGCCAAATCAGCGCTAGCGTATCCTAATGTATAGTAAACGAAACCAATAATGGTCTACCTAACCTATTGATGAATAAACCATCAAGCTTCGTCAAGAGACAGGTCTGAGATCTTGAAGCAGACGCTGGTTACTTCACCAAAACCACGCTCATCTCACACTAAACCAATACAAGCTGTCATGTACAATTGAGGAAAAAAGTTCCTGTACTGTCTCTGCTGGGCAGAAGTGACATCTGGCAACGCAGACGGAGTAAAGAAAATGTTCATAAATGAATTAAACGAGCTCGTAACAACGATGGAGTATGGTTGACAAAATTAAGTGCCGGTACTTTCTGTGAATCTATATAATAGAAGAGTTGTTACTATTGCTACTACAATTATTATTACTACTACTATTACTACAGTTATTATTACTACTACTGTAATTACTACTATTATTACTACTACTATAATAATTCTAGTTTTACTACTAAATCTACTACTTTTATTACTACTACTACTCTTACTTCTACTATTACTACTCATACTACTACTTTTATTACTGCTGCCTTACTACTATTACTCTAATGCTACTACTACTATTACTTCTAATGCTACTATTACTACTGACACTATTAGTTCTACTATTACTACTACTTCTACGTCAGCTTCTGCTACGACTATTACTACTACTACAGTTTTTCTGGAGATTTAAACTGGGGTCCTTACAATGACAGTCCCCCGTCGCTTCAACTCGAATACTAGTGTGTGGTGGGGTTGAAGAGAGTATTGCTGCCCCCAAATAGTTACGACGGTGGACTGTCATTTCACAGAACATAGTTCATATCTTCAATAATCCTGTGGATTGTTAAAAGCGTTCTTTTTTTTACACTGTTCATGGATGATATATAGGGACGAGAGCTTGATTCTGGCCTGGATTGCACCGGTGTAGGTTGCTTACTGTTATAATAGCAGTTGAGCGACTGTCCAACTCTCCAGTGCTTCAGCATGGGGCGGATCCAAAGTATACCTGGAGAATACCTGGAGAGGGCTTCAGGGGTCAACGCCCCCGCGGCCCGGTCTCTGACCAGGCCTCATACCAGTATACTGATAAAAGTATTTCAGAAACTAATTTACTCTGAACACTAACATAATATACCTATATTATTTGCCAAAAATATGTAATAACCATTCTTTATGGCCTATTACGATTCAAATAAAAATTATGTGTATGCTTGAACAAACACTTTTTCTTAAAATTAGGCCTAAAATCAGCTAAACTCTTGTGTAGAATTTTAAGTCCATTGTCTTGAGGACATTTAAGACCTACCTGGAGGGTATTCCGGGGATCAACGCCCCCGCTGCCCTGTCCACGACCAGGCCTCCCGGTGGATCAGGGCCTTATCAACGAGGCTGTTACTGCTGGCCGTACCCAGTCCAACATATGAACCACAGCCCGGCTGATCCGGCACCGACTTTAGGTATCTGTGCTACTCCCTCTTGAAGACAACCAGGGGTCTACTGTCTGTCTGTCTGTTTCTGTCTGTCTGTCTGTCTGTCTCTGTCTCTCTGTCTGTCTGTCTGTCTCTGTCTCTCTGTCTGTCTGTCTGTCTGTCTGTCTCTCTCTCTCTCTCTCTCTCTCTCTCTCTCTCTCTCTCTCTCTCTCTCTCTCTCTCTCTCTCTCTCTCTCTCTCTCTCTCTCTCTCTCTCTCTCTCTCTGTCGCTAGTTTCATTGCATAAAATGTAGCACACCTTCAGTGGTGGAATATTTTTTTTAAGTTACATTTTATATAAATTACCAATATTGTGTAAAACATTATGAAAACCAAGCCTCACACATTCACTCAACTGGTCCATCAAAATTATTCTTCACCTGAGTAGATGTGACTGATGTATAATGATTTTGGACCTGTCATCATAACAGTTCCCTATCAATATATTCTTTGACCTTTTAAAATAATTTTTGTTTTAATAATATTGAATATAATATCTGAAAGGTAATTAATTCATTCCTGTATTCATAAACCTTCTTTTATATAGATACACAGAAAGTACCGGCAATTAATTTTCTCAACCAATCACCATCGTCGTCACAAGCTGAGTTAATTCATTCATAAAAATAGTCTTTCCTCCTTTGTTTACTACGTCTGAGTTGCCGGATGTCACTTCTGCCCAGCAGAGAGAGTATAGGAACTTTTTTCCTTCAACTGTACATTCCATTGACGGGCACTTTGAAGTCAACAGATTCCAAATGTCTGTTCAGCGATTGCATCAGGGAGATCAGTTGACAACGAGGCAACCGGATCAATAATAGTAGTTCACGTAGAGCGTTGTGACAATCATAAAAGAACTGGTGGTAGAAAGAGGTGGAGCCACTGGTACACACAGTTCTGTGAGTAGCATTGGAGTAGTTTAAGATAATAAGAATGCTAAATTGGTAGAGGTATTGTAGTTCTCGTTTTTCATGTAGTTTCATCTCTCTTGAAAATTTCCATGCCATATTTCCAAAATGGTGTGGGATATTTTTTCCACAGTTTTCTGATAATTTACTATAGTCCTTAATATAGCAAAAGTTATAGTTCTTGTCAGTAAGTCCTCTGCTATCTCTCCCATGTGCTCCCATGCATAAGTCATGATTTGATAAAGCTCACTTACAAAATCACGTAAAATACAAACTAAATAAGAAAGATGAAAGCTGTAGTAGTACTGAGGATACAAAAAAGGCCTGAATCAAAGTATTGTGATTCTAACGCTTTTGTGTTGAACAGTGTGGAGACATTGAACATTGTAATATCATTGAGTAGTGTGAATAATATGCAGAGAATAAAGAACGAAGAATTAGAACGTTTGATGGTACGAAAAGTGTAATTCAGTGATTAGAACTATAATTCAGTGAGCAATGTTGAAATGGTAAGTCACGTAGAACAGACTGAAGCTAGATAGCTTGATTTAAAAGGAAGAAAAAATTTTGAATGATTGATGGAAGGTGTAGGAAAAGTGAAGATTCTTTAATTATCTCAAAGGTACAGCAATGCCAAGTGAAACCAATTATTTTACAGTATGTCTTAATTTCATATCTAGAACTGAAGATGACTGGAGCATAATATATAATTGAAGTTGCACTATAAGAAAATCTGTATTAATCGACTATATACAGATAATCGTCGTCACCATCAATAGATCAGTAATCATCGGTGTTATTAGCATCGCCATTGTCACAGCAAAATGCACTATTATCACTAAGTTATCTCTGACAGTCCTACCCATTTCAGTTTCCAGTCTCACAGCAGTACAGTTTCTCTAGAGATTGTATGCTGCAGCGTCAGGGTTCAGGGTTCAGCACTCGAGTAACAAGCTCACCCTCTGAATCATTAGCGAAGAGCGTCCTGCGCCTCTTCACGGGAAGGTAAAAACGCGTGAAAAAGCTGAACGGACACGACACCGAAGAAAAAAAAATCTACTCTATTTTCGCTGCAGCAGAGAGTGTAGTTTCTGGTCGCGAAGCCCATTCTTGCAGCACGAGTGATAATCTTACAGATTTAAATGTTTCCTGACTATTTTCGGCCACCTCGTTCCCGTCCTTTCAATTTTTGGTTAAATATATGCTGTTATAGGCTTGTGTAGCCAAACTGAATCCAACCTAGCCTAAGCTAATTTGAAAAACAATAATTTTATCTTTACGGGAAGCGTTAAGAAACTGACGTTCGGCACCTGTTAGGAAAATCTAACTCGGTAAAATGAGGCAACATTTTATAGGGAGAAAGAGAATGGCAGTCGAGGAATTTAAATTAATGTTTCTTTTTTATTCACCAGCATCTGCTCTCTTCTATAATGAGGGCAAGAGCCATGGCAGGTAAGACGAGGGTCACTTGCGAGTGTGTGTGTATGTGTGTGTGTGTGTGTGTGTGTGTGTGTGTGTGTGTGTGTGTGTACTCACCTAGTTGTACTCACCTAGTTGAGGTTGCAGGGGTCGAGTCCAAGCTCCTGGCCCTGCCTCTTCACTGGTCGCTACTAGGTCACTCTCCCTGAACCATGAGCTTTATCGTACCTCTGCTTAAAGCTATGTATGGATCCTGCCTCCACTACATCGCTTCCCAAACTACTGTGTGTGTGTGTGTGTGTGTGTGTGTGTGTGTGTGTGTGTGTGTGTGTGTGTGTGTGTGTGTGTGTGTGTGTGTGTGTGTGTATGTGTGTGTGTGTGTGTGTATGTGTGTGTATAACGCATTCAGTAGCGTCCACTTAGCAGTTCTGAAACGAATTCTCTCAACGTTACAAAGTTTTGGGCAGGTGGTACTCGAACCTCTCTGTGGCCCATAATGTTGAAAGAGAAATATAAACAATCCAAAAAGTTCCCAAACTGCTTATTGCCTATATTTAGACAACATTTTTCTCGGGGAATATTTCTCGTTTGAGAAAACAAACAATTGAATGTTTTTCGCACTTGCAAAACATACATACACACACACACATGGTATAAACCTTGGTAATAAATACCGACAAGTTGGTTTAGAAAGACACGTAAGCAAACACTATAACATATTTATTAGAAAACGTTTCGGTCCTGAGACCTTGATCACTTCTAACATACAGAGGTAGAAAGACATTATATATATAGGCGGAGAGTGAGATGTGACGCACGTGACCTGAGGAATGTCATAAGAACATAAGAATGGAGGAACACTGTAGAAGGCCTACTGGCCCATGCGAGGCAGGTCCTTATCAAAATAACTTCTACCTATGATGAGGACGGTTAGACTTAAGCAACACCAACTCAACAACACAGGAGTCACATGATTTCATCGTCTACCCGTCCTCATCATAGGTAGAGGTTTTGATAAGGACCTGCCTCGCATGGGCCAGTAGGTCTTCTACAGTGTTCCTCCATTCTTATGTTCTTATGACATTCCTCAGGTCACGTGCGTCACATCTCACTCTCCGCCTATATATATAATGTCTTTCTACCTCTGTATGTTAGAAGTGATCAAGGTCTCAGGGCCGAAACGTTTTCTAATAAATATGTTATAGTGTTTGCTTACGTGTCTTTCTAAACCACACACACACATACATATATACATACATGCATACACACATACATACATGCATACATACATACATACATACATACATACATACATACACACACACACACATACATGCGTGCATACATACATACATACTTACACACACACACACACACACACACACACACACACACACACACACACACACACACACACACACACACACACACACACACACACACACACACACACACACACACACACGCACATTCACTCTCTCATTCACTAAAATTCCACTTCCTCCAACTATTACATTTTCCTTCGAATATCTTAACAGATTTCCCCTCTCTCATCTTCTGCCATTCTGAACTGTATCATTTTCTTTCACAAAATTCTACATATTTTGACTACTTAAATAATGTTTGTAATCACTTGTACTATTATTATACATTCCCATGCACAATTTGCAAACTAATCTTTATTTTTCTTCAGAATCTCTCTTATCTTTTATTACGTTTGATTCATTCAGAAGCTTTAACAAGCCTGAACATTATCACTATCATGCATTTTTGTCTTATATCATTAAATCTTCATGACACTTTCCTTCCTGTAAATCTTCACGCTATGGGTTCGAATCTACGAGTTCTGACACATCTTTTAGGAGCTCATAAGTTCGAACCTAAAATGCTGTAAATTTTCAACATCTCATTTTTTTAAAATTCTGCTCTTTTGTATTTGTGCTTTTTAACAAATGATTATGAAAAGAGTATTCATCTGTGAATATGCAAAATTTATGCACAGTATATTTTGGTGTTGGTAAATATGCGTTCGCGTTTGACTGTGGATACGCTTGTAAATATGCACATAGAAAGTGTGACTGTGTGTATTTGCTTATATGGTCGTGTGTGTGTTACACTCAAGCAACATTTGCGTTTATCATGCTAAAGGCTTCTAATAGTAATATCATTGTTACAGAAATAAAACACGTTTAAAACGGGTATAAGGATATGTAATGAAGAGTAAGAATTTATAAGACGTTCCGGTCAGGACAGTTTAATCAAATCTGACATAAAAGACTTGATAAAGTTTAATCCTGGGCGAAACGTGGTCTTAAATAAAGATCTGGATCCACAATACGTGTCTCTTCCCACCTGTCGACCTGTTGTTCGAGTCACCACACTGAAGACGCGCTTATGTTAAGGTACAATGTCCACCATAGACTCCGAGTAATTTCCCACCTGAATAACAAAAAACAAGATTCCTGGAGGGAGGAATTTTAAGGGACGACCAATTCGTAGTTATGGTGACTAGTCAGGTTCAGTTTTAACAAAATTTACATGTTTCCAATTGTATCGAGGAAATTTCTGACATGATCTTCCAAAATCTTCAAATTTATGTACTATAGTAGCTATGCAGGTAAATCCTAAGAGTACATAGTTATGTAGATAGACCTTAACTTCGGTAAAGAATAAGTTAGGGCATCTTGTCTTGAACATTTCACAAGTAACCCATAAATTTAATATAAAAACTTGACGAGATTTTGGACTCTTAGCTAATGATCAGACCGAAGCATCATCTTGTTTCCATTTTTAATTTGTGGTTTGTGAATTTAGCTCAAGTAAGTTATGGTACTATTGTAGAGCTAAAACTAAGATATGAATCTCTCTAGAGGATTGTAAAACGTGTGTTGTCGAGTAATTCATTCATTCATTCATTAGAGATTTGCCGGTACTTCCGGCCCGGGTCTTCTCCAGATGGTGACCCGGCGTGTCGAGTAATGAGTAAGAAAATGTTGACTAATTACCAGCTTACAATTCTAGCAAGAGAACCTCATCAAGTTTGGTGACCTTGAAAGTGGGATAAGGTTTCCAAGGAACGTGGTTGTACCGACAAACTGTGCCGATTAGTATGGCAAATTTAGAGATTAAGTTTAGAGAGCAAGTCTGCATTAAGACGAAGTTTCGCACGTGTAAAGCTTTGATAAAGCCTAACACTTAAGCGAAACGCCGTCAGAATACAGACTTGCTCTGCAAATACTTTCTCTTTACTTTTTCCAGGAAGCGAGAGAGTGCTTCCCAGACAGCCCTCGCCGACCCTCTTCCCCCTGCCACTATAATTGATCACGTAGTGAGAAAACCACCGTCTCCTTCTGGGCTTGGAATGTAACATCACTCTGCTCGCTCTCATGCCCTGAGATGACCCTTTCTGTCGTGGAGGCATTCACGAGGTGATGGAAGATGTCAGGAGGTGATAGAAGCTGTCAGGAGGTGTGGAAGCCATCAGAAAGTGAGGAAGGCTGTCGGGAACAGCAGAGACTGCATGAAGCACGCAAGAGGAAACTAAACTAGGAGCACCTAGGTGTAAAAGATGCGGTTCGAAAGAATGGGAAATATAGCAACGCAAAGAGGTAAAAAAACCGCCGGAGGAAAATTACGATGAAAAAATATGCATCGGCAGTGTCACGAAATGAAAAAAATCATCGATTGTAAAAATTCGAGTGACGAACGAAAAAATCAGAGAGAGTAAATTGGAAAACAGAGACAAGGGACTTCGAAATCCCGGAGACTGGCAGCCTAATCCAAGTTTCACTGAAGTAATTACTTGTAAGTTAATTTGATTAGCCGTGAAGGTGTGGAAAGTAGTAATATAAATGAAGGAAATAAATTATAAATGAAAGTCGGAGGAAAAAAATATCTTAATTGTTAAGAATAATAATTAAAGTATTGCTCGTTGCTATTTTTTATTCAGCAAAAGGAGACGCTATTTTATGGGAAACTGGAAAGAGAAATTCCTGAAAGTTAGTGGAAGAGTTTGAAAGATATGCAAAAGAAGGAAGCTGAGAGGAATCACAAGGCGGGAAAAAAAGGAAGTTAGCGAGGAGGAAGTAGAAGCATCGGGAACGAGAAATTGCAAGTTTGGTGGAAAGAAAAGAAGGTTGAGAAAGTGAATGTGTGGAGATGGGAGTGGATGTCAAGAGATGAGTTTAGGGAACTTAAGGTGATTCCCTGAAGTTGAAGTAAATAATATAGTGGTAGTATTGGAGATCAGTATATTATTATTATTATTATTATTATTATTATTATTATTATTATTATTATTATTATTATTATTATTATTATTATTATTATTATTATTATTATTATTATTATTATTACTATTATTATTATTATTATTATTATTATTATTATTATTATTATTATTATTATTATTATTATTATTATTATTATTATTATTGCCAAGAAGAAGCGATAACTCTGTAAGATTCATACAACTCTTGAGAAATGGGATGGGCTAGGGAAAACTCATTTGATCCGAGGATAGGAAGAGTAGTGCACATTCCTTTAACGAAAAGCTCTCTACACGTATCGAAGGAATCTGTGGACAGACATAAGTTGGTCAGTATGTTAATAAAAAGGGGAGGAATGTAGCCAGTGCTTTTGTATGTGTGAGGTATGGAGGGTGTTGCAGCGAGGATATGATAAACACATCCACGGACAGCTTGGAAGGACGGGATGAAGAGAGCTCTGAGAGGCAATGGGTTGAATTTTACACTTGCATTTCTCCTCTCCCCCTTTTTTTCTCCTTATATTTTGGCTTGATGGAAGAGTTACATTATTTTTGCTAAGCTTTGCCATTTTCAGATTTCTGGAGAATGTTCTGATATGGTGAATCTTTGCTATAACGTACATATATAGTTCACTTGGCCATCAATGCTTCCAATATCTGATGTATATATATATATATATATATATATATATATATATATATATATATATATATATATTGCTGTGGTAAAAATATAAAAACATTTGTTTCACTGTACATTAGAAATAATTCACTTAATTACAGTAGCAGTTGTAAATTTAGCTATACAGATAGTTTAGACATTTTATCATAAACCTGATGACATTTCAATAAAAGTTTATTTAGCCAGAAAATGTAAGTGAATAATCGGCTTGGAAGTCGACTGGGACCTTGTTTTAAGGTCAAATGAATTATAAATAATAACAGAAAGCATCGAGGACCGATATATCTTGCAAAAAAAAAAAAAAACACGATTTGTGTGTGGAGAGTGCATCATCCCCAATGTGAAGCATGAAGGCGGATTTTTTTATATTTTGGATGTGTTCTCCATCTGGATTTGCTGTCCTTGATAGAAGGATATCTATATTCTAAAATACATTAAATTATTTGATTAAAAGCCTCACAGTCATGGTGGTCAAACTAAACTTTTCAGCACTGTAATAATGACTCAAAGTTCAATGAGGCTAGCCAGCGTTGTATGGCCCTTGTGAGTTTAGCGTTTAGTTATGAACATAAGAACATAAGAAAGGAGGAAAACTGTAGGAGGCCTGTTGGCCCATACTAGGCAGGTCCTTTACAATTCATCCCACTAACAAAACATTTGCCCAACCCAATTTTCAATGCCACCCAAGAAATAAGCTCTGATGTGCAAGTCCCACTCAAATCCAACCCCTCCCACTCATGTACTTATCCAACCTAAATTTGAAACTACCCAAAGTCCTAGCCTCAATAACCCAACTAGGTAGACTGTTCCACTCATCAACTACCCTATTTCCAAACCAATACTTTCCTATGTCCTTTCTAAATCTAAACTTATCTAATTTAAATCCATTACTGCGGGTTCTCTCTTGGAGAGACATCCTCAAGACCTTATTAATATCACCTTTATTAATACCTATCTTCCACTTATACACTTCGATCAGGTCTCCCCTCATTCTTCGTCTAACAAGTGAATGTAACTTAAGAGTCTTCAATCTTTCTTCATAAGGAAGATTTCTAATGATATGTATTAATTTAGTCATCCTACGCTGAATGTTTTCTAACGAATTTATGTCCATTCTGCGATATGGAGACCAGAACTGAGCTGCATAATCTAGGTGAGGCCTTACTAATGATGTATAAAGCTGCAGTATGACCTCTGGACTTCTGTTTCTTACACTTCTTGATATAAATCCCAGTAATCTCTTTGCCTTATTACGTACGCTTAGGCATTGCTGTCTTGGTTTAAGGTTGCTGCTCACCATAACCCCCAAGTCCTTTTCGCAATCTGTATGGCTAAGTTCTACATCATTTAACTTATAAATACTAAGGTTATGGGCACTCCCAAGCTTCAGAAACTTGCATTTATCTACACTGAACTGCATCTGCCACTTTTCTGACCAAGAATAGAGTTTGTTTAAATCCTCCTGAAGTTCCATAACATCTACGTTTGAATCAATTATCCTACCTATCTTTGTGTCATCGGCGAATTTGCTCATATCACTAGTAATTCCCTCATCAAGATCATTGATATATATTATAAACAACAACGGGCCCAAGACTGATCCCTGTGGAACGCCACTTGTCACAGATCCCCACTCGGACTTAACCCCATATTTGGACACTCTCTGCTTCCTGTCAGTGAGCCATGACTCGATCCACGAGAGCACTTTTCCCCCAATGCCATGAGCTGCCACTTTCTTTAACAGTCTATGGTGCGGAACTCTATCAAAAGCCTTACTAAAATCTAAGTAAATAATATCAAATTCTTTATCGTGGTCAACAGCCTCAAAAGCTTTACTGAAGAAAGTTAATAAATTAGTTAGATAAGACCGGCCTCTTGTGAATCCATGCTGAGTATCATTAATCAAGCTATGCTTATCGAGATGGCTTCTTATAATCTCAGCTATAATTGACTCTAGTAATTTGCCTACAATTGAGGTCAGGCTTATTGGGCGGTAATTTGACGGTAACGACTTGTCCCCTGTTTTAAAAATAGGAATTACATTAGCCATCTTCCACATATCAGACACTACACCTGTTTGAAGAGATAAATTAAAAATATTAGTTAATGGTTCACAGAGTTCCATTTTGCATTCCTTAAGAACCCTTGAAAAAACCTCATCAGGACCCGGAGACTTATTTTGCATCAGTCTGTCTATCTGCTTCACAACCATTTCACTAGTGACTGTGATGTTACATAATTTATCTTCTTATAGCCCACTATAAAAATTAATTACTGGAATATTGTTAGTGTCTTCCTGTGTAAAAACCGAGAGAAAATAATTATTAAAAATCGAGCACATTTCATTCTCTTTGTCAGTAAGGTGCCCATAGTTATTTTTAAGAGGACCTATCTTATTAAGGGGACCTATCTTAATAAAGAGACGAGGGGATGTTTAGTACTTACTGAAGCAAGGGGTTGTCTATAGTTTTAATGGAAGGGGCAGTCTATATTGTTAATTTGAAGCAAAGAGCTGTGTATAGTTTAAGATAAAGCAAGGTCATATATATAATGATTTCTGAAGCCAGCTTCTTTGTGTAACCGATATTCATGCAAGGAGCTGTGAATAGATTTAATTAAATTTAGCAAGGGGTTGTACATAGTGGTCACTGAATCCATTTGCTTTGTATAGTGATTATTGAAGCAAGGTGCTGTGTATAATGTTTTTTAAGCAAGGTACTGTTTATAGTGGTTATTGAAGCAGGGTGCTGTGTATAGTGGTTAAAGAAACAAAGGGTCATGCATAGATGTTATGAAAACAAGGGGCTGCGTATAGTGGATATTAAAGAAAACTATGTATAGTTTTAACTGAAGCATGGAGCTGTGTACAGTGTTTATCAAAGCAGGGGGTTGTGTATAGTAGTTATTGAAGCAAGGGTAGTGTTGTTGGGTAAATTGCTTTGTGAAACATGAAGTAAAAAGTAGATTGTCATGCTATTAAAACAATGAGCTGAGTTTACTTGTGCGTAGGTGAAGTGTTCATATCAGTATTGTGCTGGGTATAGAGCTCAGGGAAGCAATGAGCTTACTACACTGCTCAGTAAAGCAAAGAGGTGGGTAATCTGTCAGCTGAAGTAAGAGGAAGGGATTTGTGTAAAATTCAGCGAGTCTTGGGATGCAATACTGCGCAGGGTTGTGAAGAAGATAATCCGTTCAAGATGACGCTAAGACTTGCCTTTAAAGCTGTGGAAATTCTCTTGACATAACGTTAAAGGGTGTGTCTGAGAGAGACACGTACCATATGATAGTGTGTGAAACCTGTCCTCATGGTTTATTAATCAACGTAAAAATATCAGCGTGCATTGCAAATTTTATTAACGAGAAGAGATGTTCTTCGCCAACTATCTAAAACCCTTGTGACGGAAACACGCCGTTAAATGACGACAGAGCAAGCTTATATTCAGACAACGTTTCGCTCAAAAATGAGCTTCTCATGACTTGAAATAGCTTAACCAGTGAGCGTAACACTGTTTAAATAAAATTTGCTCAGGCTTTGTGCCCTTGTGTAATGCTACTTGTACGAATTTTTTTATACCAAGCACCACAGTGATGTAAGAGTCGAGAGGTACTGGAGAGATAGAGGTGCACTCTGGTCAGAGTGCTAATCAGCGTAATAGGATGTTGAGTGACTGAATGAAAAATGTAATGAAGCAATGTTATTGTGAATAATTCCTGTGTAAAATATGTCTCACAAAGTATATTAAATGGTCAAAGAACAATTCAGTGCAATATATCTGAAAACATAGTCTCACACTTGTGAATATGTGTGTGTGTTTGCGTGTGCATGTTTGATTGCGTGAGCGTACGCATGTGTATGTATGCAACGAGTCCGTATTCAACCCTTTTGTGCAAGATATATAATGCAAACATAAAAAAATCGAGTGAATAAAGCCCTTTAGTAAAAAAATCAAAGGCAAGGCCAAGAGAGCAATAAAAAGCAGCTACAATATTTGGTGTCGAGTAAGGAAAATGTTGTGTGAATTGGCAGGGAAGGAAGTAGACACCAAGAAAAATACTTCGAGAAAGAGGGGCAAAGTTGAGTCGGCTTGGATTCGAAAATTTAGAGCTAGTTCAATTTATATGCAATTGCGTTGTCTGTCGTGTTTTTTCCAGGGGAACAATTCGGAATTCTGATGAAGGTTTTTTTTTCTTATTTCTCTCTCTTCTTTTCGTTTCTCTGTGGCTGTTTTTTTGATCTTAAACTCGTCTTGTAAAAAGAGAGAAAATTATTAATTATTCTCGGAAAGATGAGCTCTAATTATGAGACTCAGAGATAAAACTGTAACGTGATTTATTTAATGAATCTTTATTTGTGAATTATTTCATCATCTCGTTGCCGAAAGCCAATACTGAAATTAATTTCCTGCGTTGATTTTTAAACCAATATATGAATAATAATCTTGCAATTTATCTAATTTTCTAGTACGTCAGTTATAGATTTGAATCAGTTTCATTAACAGAATTTCTAGAGGGGTTAATGGTTCACGACTCTTCCCCTGATTAGTGTTTTTTCAAGTCAAGAATTCGCTCTAGATAGAGTTTTGTGTAGTCATCAAAGCTTCTCCTAGAGAGGAACTTCGTCGGCAATATAGATTTGCTCTATACTAAGTGTTTTTCTACCAAAATATTTTGGTGGAGTCGAAGATTTCTTCATAATACCCCCGTGATTTGAGCCTGTTATGACTTCTAACCTCTTCAGGTAAAGGAATTTCTAGGTTGGAAGGTCTCTTATAACCCTAGATGTCGCACGCGGCAGACCGTTGGACTGGTAATCATAGAACCAACAAATCATGAGTCCGAGACTCGGCACTTCATTAAATCACCAATTACACATAAATAGTCTGAAAGTGGAATGAGTTTCCGGTATTTTAATTATTGCAGCTGTCGGCCGGTTGGTTACATTCTAATGGTTTCTGTCTGGAAGGTCTGAGGATTAATCCTCAGTGTTGAACTAATGTAGTTTTACATATAAATGGTATGAATGGCCCGCATATGGAAAAATGATCGTATTGAAACTGGAAGACTGAATAATGTGACCAGAGGTAAATGAAATATTTTTAATTTAGAAACGCTATGCTCGTAGGGGGTCATGCAGTGCTTGTGGAATGGGACGTTAATTAGGTTTGGTCCAAGAAAGGCGAGGGCAGCTCCAATTCCTTGAATCATGAGCTCTTCAAAATAAAAATGGTGGTAAAAGCGGTGGTTACAACTGAGGGAAAAAGAGAACACTCAGAGGAACTCTGTTAGTGGAAGAGGCAAGAGTAATAGGAATGAAAGAAGCAACAGGAAGAGAGACCTATTAGGCATGGGGAATATAAATGGGAAAGAACCCATTACCCTTGCTACGACGTCTAAAGAAAACAGCATTACTGACAAAATTCTTTCCAGACCATCTACTTCACACACACACACACACACACACACATACACACAGTTATACAGTTATACTGAATGGTTATGCTGGAATACGTACGTACGTACGTATCTCAGCATAGCCACTCAGTATAACTTAATGGTTACACTAGCGACTCTCATCAGAGAATCATAGTTATCAGTTCGTAGGGGGGTTTATATATTTATAATTCTTGCAGAAACGATGGATATTTTAAGTTCGAAAATAAAAAAAAAGAGCTTTGGTGTGAAAAGAAGCTATATAAAGGAATGCTGAGAAATGTTGTGATGGAAAGGTGAATGGGAGAAGATATGATGGATGGGAGAGGAGGAAGAAGAGTGATGGGAGAGATGGAAGACAGTGGGAGGAGAGCGGAGAGTAAAGGGTGTGGAGATGGAAGGAATGAAGGTGGAAGGATGAGAAGGAACTAGAAAGATGTGGAGAAACGAGGAAGTAGAGGTGGAACGGAGTGGTGATAAAAGGAAGAGAAAGTTAAAGGAAGAAGAGGTGCATGGAAGGAAAGATGACAGAGGAAAAGAGGTGTTCGAAAGGGAAGGTGGAAGAAAGGAAAAAGTGAAAGGGAATCAGAGGTGGAAGGGAACGTAACAGTAAGAATAGGTGTACAGGAAGGTAGATGGTAGGGAGAAATAACAGGGAGAGGAGGTGAAAGGGAGAGACCGAGATAAACTAATTACGCTAAAAGGTGCTGAGTGCAGATCTGCCTTATATTTTAAAGATAAAATATATGAGAGTGAAAGAAATGCGGGAATAAAGAAAATAAAAAAAATACCATTTTAAAGCTGCTCTTACAGCCAAATGTTATACAAATAAAGACTTTCTCCTCATACTTTTATGTCTGTCTAAAATGTCGACGTTTCGCCTCCCTCTCAGCGCTACTATCTGCACTATTTTAGCGTAGATGAAAACCTCACGAGCTGCTAAATGTGAGGTGAAATGAATTTATTCCTGTACGCCGTCTCCCACG
Organism: Cherax quadricarinatus; assembly: GCF_038502225.1. NCBI lineage: Eukaryota > Metazoa > Arthropoda > Malacostraca > Decapoda > Parastacidae > Cherax > Cherax quadricarinatus. The sequence goes on from NC_091338.1 coordinate 8,894,719, forward strand.
ATCGTTCCCAGTGTTGAATTAAATATATGACGGGTAAAACCACTGATTCAGTCTTAAAGGGTATCGACATTGTAGTAGTGCAGTCCATTACTGACGAATATTTCAGCTTGACTGAGATACTGTCCTTCGGGTTGGAGCTTCACTCTCGGCTATGAAGTATAATAGTTTGTAAGCATGACTTATAAACGTTTTGAAGAGCAGGAGGCTGGAGGCACAGGAAATATCATGTTCAAGAAGCAATGTGTGATGTGAATACCAGGCAGAAAATTCCGAGTGTAGCAGCTGAAGGCTTAGTGAGGTTACGAGAGGAATAATTCAAAGAGCTGAGGAGGAGTTGTTGACGAGTTTTTTCAGCATTTAAAGAGAATGGAGCCGTACTGAACATTCGACTTTATTATCTCTGTTTCGTTATATATTGTTAGAACGAGACCTGAACAGCTAAATTACACCTTATATGTTGCTTACACAATAATGTATTTATGTGATAATATAAAATTTATTAAAATAAATGCAGGTTAAATATTGTAACAATGTTAGAATTATTTATGTAGTTTAGTTATGTTTTAAATTTAATGAATTTCTTTGAATAGAACCTTTTTGTATATTAAAAGATATATTTATATATTAAAAGATGTTTTGCACAGGTTAAGTATTTCTCTGCCGTATATATATATATATATATATATATATATATATATATATATATATATATATATATATATATATATATATATATATATATATATATATATATATATATATATATATATATATATATATTTGGGGTCCGCCTCTGGTGTAAATTGTGGGACCCATAGCCTCGGAGAAGTGGATAAAAAGGCTTCAAGGAGGAATATTTGGATTTCTTCCTGAAGCCGTTTGAATATTCCACTTCCCCTACCACCCCATCTTTTAAATTATTTTTTTTTTACCAATAGGAATATTTTATTACATAATATGGCACAGAAGATTTAAGAGATACATTGTTAATATAAAGGTGGCATATACGGTACATGTTGTTACGTGTGTATCACTGATTATAGGGCGAAAATCTCATCCAGCTCCTCAGAGCTGGGGCGTGTGCCCAAAATGCAGCAGGCATTACCCCTTTGAACAGCCGCACTGAGCCGCTGGAACAGAAAACTAGCTGCCCTGGGATCCCTAGTTACCCTGATGAGTCTTTTTCCCAGCTCCTTAAGGAAATTAGATGCACTCTTTCCCCATGAGCCAAGGGTCTCTGAGCCTATGGGAACAAACATATAATGATGGGCAAGTTCTCCATATTTTCTAGACTTTTGGGACTCCCTGAAGCTGGCAGCTGCCCCTCCTTCCTCCTTGGTGTATTGGAGAGAGGTATCAGCCAAGGTAGATGCACATGTATAGTCCCACACCACCTGCTTCCCATCTGTCCAGGCTTGAAGGGTGATACCATCTGGACGCTTCTGGCTGCCATCAGATCTGCATAGTTGGGGTGGCTCCCTTACTGCTGGGCATCCAGCTGTTGTGAGGCTCCTCTTGATAATGTTATTAACCTCCTCATGTCTTGCAATCTTTCCCTCGGATTTACGGCACACAAGACCATGGTACCCGAATCGGTCTGCTGCTTCACTGCCACAAATACACCTGTGTTCGGCGAGAATAGGGGCGGCAAGTCGAAGGGCAACACCGATGCGGATGGTCTGTGGGTCGAGACGTGTGCCAAGGCTGGAGTTGGGAACAGCCAACAGAAAGTCCCCAGCATGAGGGGCTCTCACTGCCAGGAGGCGGGCTCTATCCTTCCCTGACACACTCTGAAGCATTGTTGAGGCAATATTTTCCACTATTTAACCATCCCAGCGCGATTGTTTGTAGTTGTTGGGGGGAGCAGGTCTGGTTCCAGAGCCCGTTAGATTATCCCAGATCATTGCTCCGTCAATGAATTTTTGGTCCTGGACTCCAATCTTGTCCCGAAGATGTTCAGGGAGAATCGCTGCTACAAGCTCTCTGGATGCAATACACGAGGACAGAAAAGCAGGTAACGCAATCTGTGATGACTTGCGGACACCAATGCCTCCTAGTCTGACTGGAAGTGTAGCTTGGTTCCACTGCCCGTCTTCTAGAGTAAGGTTAAGTACTTTCGTAAAAATCTGCCTCAGAATACTGTCATATTCGTGCAGTATAGGGTTATCATATGAAGGTGCACATCTTAGGAAATATGTCAACCTGGACAGACTCAAGCACTTTGTGAGAAGGTACAAGGCACGATGTGGGTGTCCAGATTGCCTATTCGTTGTTCCATTCTCCTTAACTCTTCCAATTTCTTCCTGAGAATTGTGTCAATGGCATTGCTTCCCAGAGGTGCTCCTAGCAAGACACTATTTGTGGGGGCAATGACTGCTGCTCCTGGTAGTTTTGATCTCACTGCATTTATCACTTGTTGACTGACTGAGATGATTTCACATTTGGATGGATTCAGGATGAGACCCATTTCCTTTCCCTGTGTCATTACCTGTGTAAGGTCATGTAGGAGGGACTCTTTTGTACCTGCTAGTGTGCCATCATCTAGGAACCAGATGTTTAGCTCGCTGGTCAGTCTGACTGTGATTTCCCTAACTTCTATACAGAAGAGAAATGGTGCAAGAGGATCTCCTTGTTGGACACCCTCCGATGATGTGATTTCATGCTCTCCAAAGAGAAGCATTGATTCCTTGCTATACCCAGCTGAAACAAAAGGGAAGAGACCAGGGAAATGTTCTTGTACTGCTGCTAATACCACGTCTCTTTTCAGGAGATTCAACGCATTCTTGAAATCTAATTTTACCACTGCATTGTCCTCAGGCAGGTTGTTGATATACGCCCTTGTTGCATGAACCGCTGCTTCACTTCCTTGAGAGACCCCAAAGCCAAGCTGGTTTGGTTGAAGCATCATGGCTGCCTGTGCACGAATACTTCGGACAGCAGCTTTGGATACGAGGCGGCGTAAGGTGTTGCCTACTGCAATTGGCCGAATTCCTCCATCCTTCTTTTTAAGTGCACAAAGTGTTGCACCAAAAAAGAAAGGTCTAATTTCATCAGGAATCAGACCAGCCAAGGAATTGTTGACGAACCTTGTGATCTCTGAAAGCAGTGTCTCTGCAATTTCCCTAATAACTGGATTAACCATATATATATATATATATATATATATATATATATATATATATATATATATATATATATATATATATATATATATATATATATATTCTGAAATAGACTTTCCTCGTGGGACTCTAAAACTAATATGGCAGAGAAATACCTGACCTGTGCAAAACATATATATATACTGCATATACAATATGATTGGTGTGTAAATTAATTTGCATTTATGCACTTGCCCTCGTATAATGAGTAATATAACTTTTTCAAAAGTTATTGTATCTCTAATAAAAGAAACCATTAGAATTATTTTCATTACGTAAACTGTGCGTCTCCCCAGGACTCACCTCTCCCCAATAAAAGAAAAAGTTAGTGAAAGAGACAATAGCCGTTTCCTCTATTACCCTGTGGAGTTCGGTTTGGCACGAAAAGACCAAAGCCGATACCCTTCATTGTTTGGCAACCTTCAGGCTTATAAAAGATTTGAAGAATTCCTGCAGATTTCAGGCTGGCAAATAAAAGGACAAAAATGCCATTTCGTTCGTGTTAAATTAGACAAGAAAATATATATGTAAAAGATTTCTGAAGTTCTTATTGCTTATTATCACGTAGCATTTCATGACACAGGAAATAATATATAAATAAATAAATATATATATATATATATATATATGTATATATATATATATATATATATATATATATATATATATATATATATATATATATATATATATATATATATATATATATATATATATATATATATATGTATATATATATATATATATATATATATATATATATATATATATATATATATATATATATATATATATATATATATAAACACACCTGACTGGTAGCAGGTCCAGCGCAGTACGACTAACCTACGAAGCTCACAATAGGAAAGCTTGACAAATTTCACTGCTGTGTCATGTCTGTGTCTATCTCCACCATCTGTGACTAAACTGTTCTTTCCCAGACATGGCATAGCATTGCCACGTAGCCAAGTGGTACAGCAATGGACCTGCTGCTAGTCAGAACTACGATTCGAGTCTCTTTTAGTTCTTGTGTTTATAATATTTTGCGAGCACGAGTCTCTTGGATTGTAATTGATTGGTATATGCAATAAACTACCTGATATCATCCAGGAGTGTTCTTAAGGGGTCAAGTTCGGCCTTCGTTCTCCCTTTCTTTGTTTAATCCTTCATTTTCCTCCATATTTATCCGTCCCCACTGGAACGATGGTTTCCTCACGTAGAGCTTTTTTATGTCATGGCTTGATAAAGCTCTAAATGAGTGAAACGTTGCCCCAATAAGAGCTTGTTTTTTAACATGTCATTACGAAGTTTTTTCTCCTTTTCCTCTTCGGGATACGTGCAGTGTGAGAGAGCTTTCATCAGCAGTATTTTACCTGTACCGAGGTTACAATAATGCCACGTGTACACATTACGCTGGCACAGGCACACGAATTCGGGCAACAGCCGAATTCCAAAACATATTTCTTCGAATAAAATATAAATGACAAAATACAAAACAATTATTTTGGGCGAAAGAAAACCCCGGGTGCATTTTAAGCTAACATTACCCGTCATTTTCAGCCGGTGTCCACGACTTAGTGTATAAAGTTAAATCCTAAGAGCTAAAGTCCGGATACATTAAGAAATATTAAGTTTCTTTTGCCTCCTTTTATACTTTCAGGAGCTTAGACTCAGTGTTCATAAACGACGGTATCATACGAAACTACGGTAAGTTGTGAATGTTGGAAGTTTAAAAAAATAAATAAAACGTACTTTTGCCACATTTTTAGCTACAAATTCATAAGTAAGGAAGTATATTAAGTAACGTTAGAAAAGTGTAACATTGCGCCTTCCTAAGGAAGAAAAGTTAGAACAACGTGGCTGGAAGAATCCATAAAAATTTAACTTTCAGAGGAAACTGTAGATGACGTTTCATTAGGGATTGAAACATTTTTTTTTTTTTTTGATGAAGTGTTTATTTCATAAACATTAAAAACAGCATGATAATTAAGAGGATCAATATTGTATATAAAATAAATGATTGCTAGATATCACGATTTTTTGTATTAAGATCTGACTGAAAACAAGCGATAGCGCAGTTTTAAATTTTATTCATCACGTTACAGCAGATTAATGGACACCAAACTGGAGCTGACTGGTAAATTCTGATAAACACCTCTGGACTACATTACAAAAGCATTATACATATTTCTGATGATTGGATCCTTTACAGAATACATTCCACACCCATTTTGTCAAATATTTCATTATAATCTCATGTTTTAAGGCAATATTTGTGAGCATCGTATTCAGGTACACCCGACTGGTCCACATGTTGCTTCCTTGCCTAACAAACCACATAAACAATAGAAGTGGCTCGAAGCAGTCTGCCAAGAGAAAGGCAGACACCTTCATTATACTTCCTTAGTTGTTTAACTGAGAAGATTAAGTTTCGGACAATAGTAAATGACGATTTAGTCAAAGTCAACGTTACGGACACTATCACAGAAAACCTAACATTTTTTTTTTTAGTTACAAATGTAATGCGATCAAGGGGAGACAATTTAGAATACCCACCCAGAGTGTAGCACTTTTCGACTGTTCTTAATTTTTGTCAAATTTCACAATTGTTTATTTTTCATCATACGTAAAACACTGGAAGGTTGCGATATTTCAAAATGAGAACCATCCTAAATTGCATACACAATGAAGAAAGAACATTGGGTGGATAGTAAGCCTGGAGTGTCAGCAATCACTGATTACCACCACACACGTCTCCAGTTAAGACGACAACACACGTCACTGGTGGCAACCACACACGTTCGGCACTGTCTTCGCTGAGGGAAAGAATTCAAGAAATGTGAGACGTCATCTCTGTGTAAAGTTCTTGTGTTTTACTCTGGGGAGTTACGAGGAGTTAGTTCTGTCGTCTTTCATCCTAACATCTGTCTTACAAGAAATGATTGCCTGACGGCTATGGCTCTTACTTATATATATATATATATATATATATATATATATATATATATATATATATATATATATATATATATATATATATATATATATATATATATATATATATCCCATATAAGTGAAGTGAAAAATTATTGAAATCTGACTTGAAATAAATGAAAACTTTGTTTTGTATGGTAAGCCAGAAAACACACCTCACAATAAAACTTTTGACTACACTTGCGTTATCACTCTCATTAAGAAGAATCAATACCTACCTTTCTAGGTATAGAATTCTAGCTGCAAGACCCATAGGGGTTCTGAGCTTATTTTGTAATACAGTGATAACAATAACTTACCAAATGCAGAAATATATCACGCTGGGAGTCTCCTGTCACTTAGTATTGCATAATTAATTTATAATATCGTGTAAAATTGATTGTGTACATTATTGCCGGGTAAATTTACCGAGATTTGCTTGACAGATGTCGATTTCGACCGCCATTAATTAAGCCTTTGGGAGAATGGAAAATTAAATACAAAATATCACACACCAGAAAAATAAACAGAAAGACAGACGAAAACAGAGACAGACAGGTACAGAAAGAACAAAAAGGCACAATACCGGGACTGGAACAATACACAAATAACCCGCACAACGACAACGATTCGGTCCGACTTGAACCATTTACAAAGTAACACTAACACAAAAATGAGAGGGAGCCAATATATATAAGCGAGGGAGGACAGGGACGGGACCAACGGGAAGAAAAAGTAGTGGTAGTGGTATGGATAGTAGTGAAAGTAGTAGTAGTAGTAGTAGCAATGGTGGTACTAGAAAGTCGGACCGAAACGACGTCGTAATCTTCTCTCTCCTATGTGCGGGTTGTGTACAGTCACCGAGGCACAGAAAGTTAGAGACATACGGATACAATGACAGAGGCACAGACTGCTCGAGAGAAAGAAACAGATAATCACTTACATTTGGAGAGAAATATATACAGTCAAGGAGGCACAGAGACCTTTGGAATATCACACATGTACAGTGATAGATTGACAGATGCAGAAAATCGAAAGAGAAAATGTCCGCTTGAACAGGCAGGAGAAAGTCTTAACTAATAATTTATTAAGTGCAGTAAATGTCGCATTGGCTTCCGTCGTCACGACCTTTTTGTATACGATATTTCGTCTCCCTCAGCTGTTAATTTGACTAGATACGATCCATCCCTAAAAATCTTTACTTGCTGCAGGTCCTATTCCCATCCAGTGTAGTCTCGTTAACATTGAATAGCAGTGTGTGATGCGTTACGAAACTTTGAACATCATATAATAAGTTGGCCCAAGTTTATGTATGTTTGACTTTTTACATCTCAGTGGAATCTCATTATGGAGTTGCCGTGTAGGCTAATGGACGATATCATTTGCTTTTTACACAAGAAGTTGGAGTCTTCCTGGGGTTAGATTAAATTAAATTAGTATTTTAGTCATAATACGATTCCTTTCAAGTCTGTCGTGAGCTCGAAAATTTGGTCTAACATTTCCTGGAACATATATATTTTTTATTCATATTCATAATCATCAAATTAAACACATTAAACATCTCATTTTTGTGAGGAATAGTTAATCGTTCCACACACACACACACACACACACACACACACACACACACCTGGTCAGACACGTCAAGAAATTAGAGAAAGTGCAAAGGTTTGCAACAATGCTGGTTCCAGAGCTAAGGGGAATGTCCTATGAAGAAAGGTTAAGGAAAATCAGTCTGACGACACTGGAGGACAGGAGAGTCAGGGAAGACGTGATAGCGACATGCAAAATACTGCGTGGAATAGACAAGGTGGACAGAGACAGGATGTTCCAGAGATGGGACACATAAACTAGGGGTCACAATTGGAAGCTGAAGACTCAGATGAGTCAAAGGGATGTTAGGAAGTATTTCTTCAGCCACAGAGTTGTTAGGAAGTGCAATAGTCTGGTAAGCGATGTAGTGGAGGCAGGAACTATACATAGTTTTAAGACGAGGTATGATAAAGCTCATGGAGCAGGGAGAGGGAGGACCCAGTAGCGGTCAGTGAAGAGGTGGGGCCAGGAGCTGACTCTCGATCCCTGCAACAACAATTAGGTGAGTAATTAGGTGAGTACGTATTAGAGGCAGGATCCATACATATCTTTAAGAATGAGGATAAGGCACTTGGCGCAGGAAGAGAGTGGACCTAGTAGCGACCAACGAAGAGACGGGGCCAGGAGCTGTGACTCGATCCTTGCAACCACATATAGGTGAGTACACACACACACACACACACACAAGGCGGACACGACGAGTCTATTTGAAAGGCAGGTACACGAAGGCACAGCTAGAAGCTAATCTCAAGGTAATGCCGAAGCCACGTCCGAATGCATGGCAGCGAAACAGGTAAGTTCTATTCTATTTGATTCGCCGGTATGGTATCCCGCCCCGGGTCTCTTCCATTTTGGTGACCCGGCAACAGGTAAGTTTTATTAAGTAACTATTTATATCATTGCTAGTTATTATTTAACACCCACACATTCATGACACTGACCTACTGTTATTCCAGCTTTGCCATTACCAGGACCTAATGTTAGATTTACGCTAGTGAATATATCCATAACCTATGTTAGGTCAGTGTTAGTATTTTGCTTAGCTCATGACCAAGACCTAATGTCATGAGAAGTTTAATTTAACATTGTGTCTGCTTGCTTTTATATTATTATGCTCAATCTCTATTTCCTGCTATCTCCATTGTTTTCATACTTTTATTTGAAATTATTACATTTGTTATTTAACAAAATGGTGATAACCCAAAGTATGCATGACGATATTTTAAGTTATGGTTTAATTTTAGATCTGTACTCCCCCATTTCTTAATCATTAAAACTCAAACTTTGGGAATTTCAGAGCCTGCCGTCGCCTACATCGACCCAGAATTAGAAGGTATCAAACGCACGCAATAATAACATGCAACGAAATGAAAAATCTATGTCTGTCATGAACCTTTTCTTGTCTCCTGCAACTATAATATTTTTGTTCTCGTTCAACCTTCTGACTTGTCACTGACGCTGCCTTGCTGAGGATGTTTGCTGTGTGGAAGATTTATGTCATGCACAGCTGTCTTGAAGCCTTCAACACAGAGCCTTGTTCCACGCATCCTAGAATGATTAAAATACACTTCAATGGCACACGCTTTATGTATAAG
>NC_091338.1:8906540-8931540 GCF_038502225.1 Cherax quadricarinatus
ATGTTAATGTAAAAATTTTTAATTTTGCACCAAAAGAATCTTAGAAAACTTACCTAACCTTACTATAACAAAAGCAATTTATTTTAGCCTAACCCAACTAAATATATTTTAAATACGTTTACAATAATTTAGTACTAAACAAACCCAGTGAAATATATTTTTTTCGTTAGGTTCAGAATGATTTTGGCGAAATTATTGCATACACAAATTTTCACTTGTCCTATATGGCAAGATGAGCGTTGCTATTTAAGCCAAGATCGCAAGTTCTGCCTATTCGGCACGACATATATATATATATATATATATATATATATATATATATATATACATATATATATATATATATATATATATATATATACATATATATATATATATATATATATATATATATATATATATATATATATATATACACATATAAAATATCGTGCCGTTTAAACCGAATCGCCGAGTTTGGCTTATTTGGCAAGGGTGCTCTTTGCCGAATTACTAGTATGAATATTTGTTTTTGGCATAAATCAGCGAAAATCGATTTGAACATAACCAAAAAAAAAATATATATATATAATTGACTTTAAGAAAAAATTAATTATATTTATCTTATCCGACGATTTATTTCCCAGAAATTAGTTAAAAAATATTGCTTTAGTTTCTTAGTTTGGGTTGAAAAATAAATATCTCTATATCACTGTAAGTGAAAAAAAAATTATCAACCTTTCTGTAAAATAATTTTTTAAGGGAGTTCGGCCTATTCGGCAAGTTCGGTTTGAATTGGTAAAACTTGCGATTTTGGCTTAAACAGCAACGCTCTTCTTGCCGGATAAGGCAAACGAAAATTTGTGTTTGAAATAATTTCGCAAAAATCGTTCTGAACCTAACGAAGTAAATATATTTTATTGTGTTCGTTTATTATCAAATTTCTGTAAATTTATCTAAAATATATTTAGTTGGATTAGGCTAACTTAAGTTGCGCTTTTTGTAATAAGGTTAAGTAAATTTTCTAAGGTATCCTTGGTACAAAATTATTGATTTTTACATTAACATAAATGAAAAAATATATATCTTTTAACGTATAAGAGAAAATTTTCGAGAGGACTTAATTTTAAATGAGTTCTTGCTAATCGACCAGTTTTACCTATTCGGTACGACATATATATACATATACATATATATATATATATATATATATATATATATATATATATATATATATATATATATATATATATATATATATATATATATATATATATATATATGTATATATATATATATATATATATATATATATATATATATATATATATATATATATATATATATATATATATATACATATATATATATATATATATATATATATATATATATATATATATATATATATATTAATCAATGTGTTTCTTCTTTTAAAAATCCTGTAAATAATCCTTAGACCCATACAGCAGGAATAGTTTTTGCGTGCTTGTGGATAATTAACAAATACAAAACAGCAGTACTAAAAATTAAATACGTAAAATGAAAAAAAAAAATGCAACTCCTAGCTTGCAATAACCACATTTTGTAATTACCCATAAACATTCACTGATCCCATGGGTTGCGGTAAATTTGGATGGCGGTCGCCAGCGTATGATTTATTTAGTTATCCGACAGGAGTTGCGTTTTGTGTATTCTCCTGTAATGAGTCGTACAGGGATTAAAAAAATGGAGAAGTAAAATAAACTATGAACACATTAGTATCATGTTAGCCTCAACCAACACCCAAGAAGTACACAAACCACGGTGTTGTGTGTATCGGGGTTATAGCACACAAGGCCCAGGAAACACATATGCCGTGGTCCCAGCAGCAACATGATGGCAACACAGCACTCATGAACTTTATCTATCAGCTCATAGTAGCAACATGCTGGTGACACAACACTCATGAACTTAATCTATCAGCTCATAGTAGCAACATACTGCAACATACTGGTAACACAACACTCACGAACTTCATCTATCGGCTCATAGTAGCAACATACTGGTAACACAACACTCATGAACTTCATCTATCGGCTCAAAGTAGCAACATACTGGTAACACAACACTCACGAACTTCATCTATCGGCTCATAGTAGCAACATACTGGTAACAGAACACTCACGAACTTCATCTATCGGGTCATAGTAGCAACATACTGGTAACAGAACACTCATGAACTTCATCTATCGGGTCATAGTAGCAACATACAGGTAACACAACACTCATGAACTTCATCTATCGGGTCATAGTAGCAACATACTGGTAACACAACACTCATGAACTTCATCTATCGGGTCATAGTAGCAACATACTGGTAACACAACACTCATGAACTTCATCTATCGGGTCATAGCAACAACATGCTGGCTGCACCCGGACATACTGGGCCTTCCAATTATTTTTGTTTAGTTTGGCAGTTGTACAATTCCAATAATAGAAAATTAAGAATAAAAACACAGGAACATTTTTGTAAAAGTGCACACATCGTATATATATATTTGTTTTAAATGACGCCAGTGTGTACATTGACTCGCACATGTAGAAATTCCTCTATTTCATTATATCATGCAGAGTAGAAATAGTCAAGAATTTGGTTTATGTAATGAGTAACATCACACAATATTTCCCACAGATGTAGTCACAAAAATGTATCCTATCAGTATATATATATATATATTTATATATATATATATATATATATATATATATATATATATATATATATATATATATATATATATATATATATATATATATATATATATATATATATATATATATATATATGTCGTGCCGAATAGGCAGAACTTGCCATCTTGGCTTAAATAGCAACGCTCATCTTGCCATATAGGACAATTGAAAATTTGTGTATGCAATAATTTCGCCAAATTCATTTTGAACCTAACAAAAAAAACTATATTTGATTGTGTTTGTTTAGTACGAAATTATTGTAAACATATTTAAAATATATTTAGTTGGGTTAGACTAAAATAAATTGCTCTTGTTATAATAAGGTTAGGTAAGTTTTCTAAGATTCTTTTGTTGCAAAATTAAAAATTTTTACATTAACATTAATGAAAAAAATATATCTTTAAATGTATAAGAGAAAATTTCAGAAAGGACTTAATTTTAAATGAGTTCTTGTTAATTGACCAGTTTTACATATTCGGCACGACATATATATATATATATATATATATATATATATATATATATATATATATATATATATATATATATATATATATATATATATATGTACATGTATATATATATATATATATATATATATATATATATATATATATATATATATATATATATATATATATATATATATGTGTGTGTGTGTGTGTGTAATATGTATATGTGTATAATAATCAGTTCTCCGTCATCTAAAGTTGCGTCAAATAAATATCACGTCTTATTATTTCAAAACTTTGACAATTAATATTTGACTGTCAAAACAGGTGCTTATAATTAAATAGGTAGTATTAATTAGAGAGAGTATTCTTAAACTGGGCAAGCCCCAAAATAAACACTATTCATTTTGGTATATTGCTAATATCATCGTGAATTAATACTAATATAGCTCATTCTGAATTTAGCTCTTAGTGTCTGTTGATCATTTCGAACACTGTATTCCAGATATTATTTATGGGATCTGTAAATCCGATTTTCAACACACGCTCTACCCACAGCTTTTATGAGCTCAGTTTAGTGAATCATGAGCACCAGCTACAAAATCGTGAGCTCCCTAACGCTCCCCCTCTAAAATCATGAACACTACCTCCAACATCACAAGTCTTACAAGCTCTTTGCCAACATCGCAATGAAACTCAGCTCACATCACCACAGTCATTATCTTCAGAAGTCTTAGGCCCTACCATTAAAGGTTATGCCTCGATCAACGCCATCACCGACCTAAACATTTTAAATTGTTTACATCATTATTGTAAAGATCAATCCCAGACGGCAAATTCTTTCGTCGACCTCTTAGCCCCCTTTAAAGCAACACAATTTTGATTCTCAGACCTTCTCTACACTTTACACCGAATTGAGCCCTACCTCTCCACCTTTCTCTCCATGTGACAAGAAATCGCTCCCTTAAAACACACCCAAACTGGTAAGACTGCTTAACCTTTCTTGCCTCTCTCTTCTTGTTTACCCTCGACTTTATCTGCTCTTTCTTAAGTCAGTCCTTTCCCTTCCCATTCTTGCCACTTTTCTTGTAGGTTAACCGGAAAAAAACTCTACCACCAGGTGTCTGGACAGAAAATATTCCCCAAATTTTGGAAGAAATAAAAAAGAGAAGAAGTGTTCTCAAAGGAAAAGGTGGACTTTCTTTCCTAAAGCTAAGACAGAGCGAGAAACCATAAACCATACCTGACAGGGTATGGAAAAGGTAAGTTTCCCAAGAAATGAATAGGGATAACTTGATACCGATGCTCAGGGCACAGCGAGACGTCCATACCCACCAAGGTCAGGGCAGAAGTCTAACGAACTTGACCTCAGTCATCAAGCTACCCGCTCATCGAATCGAAAGGTGAAGCCGTAGCATCAAGAGCATCAACATCTTGCAGAAAAAAATGTTTACTCAATCCAAATTAAACTCATCGTGGTGAAGAGTACGAGCTTCAGAAACCTTATCCAGTGAATGACAAGTTCAGTCTCAGCATCGAAAGTTTCGCCTACTGAAAATAACCAAGATTAACCAGATATACGACGAGGCTGGCTGTTCTGGATACAAATGGTTGGCGAATTAGGTACGAATGGCTGAATGTTGTCCTAACACTAACGTCTTCCCCAACTTCTGTATTATCCTCATGGAAGTGTATTGCTAAAACACTTACATAATTTTGCAGAAATTATCACACTACAGTCTTGGAGGTATTACTCGGATTTTTATTTTATAAATGGCATGTCTATATTTGTGTGTATATTATCTTTTTCTGTTTGCTTTATGATAAGCACATATATAAAGTGTAAATCAAGTACTCTTGTAAGTAATATTCCAAGTATGTCATTAACATTTAATTAACTGACATTTAGTGAAAAGAAACAACACACAATTTATTTCAATTTTCGGAAAAGATAAATCGCTTGAATTTAAAGTTTTATGATCCTGTTAAAGACGTGTAATTGTCTACAGCTTATTTAATATTTTAAAAGCATGACTGGTTTTCAGGATTTGCATTTTCGTGTAAAATTCAAGAAGTGTTATGAGTTTTCTGCATTTTATTCGCATGAAATGCATGGGAACATGAAATGTTGTGTGTCTACAGATCAAATTTTATGACTCTTTGATGTTTGGTATATTTACTTTATATAATATATGGGTCCCCATTAATTGCAATTGGACTATTATATACAATAGGGAAAGCGCTGACACCGTAGGGACCATACACGGTATGGAAAACCCCGTTCAGTGTTTACCTCACATTTTGTGTTGTTGCTCGTAGTCAGTAGATTCTGAATAATAAAAAATGTGAGATGTCAATTGAACAATGAAGACTTATACTCCAACCTTGCTATTGCTCTTCGTTATACGTCTGCGCTTTCCATGCTACAAGTTTATTGCTAGTATGAATGTGTATGTATGAATGTATGTATGCAGAACAAGCCACATGTGTCTTGTTCTGCATTGTTAAGATCGCCTGTTTGCGGTTGTATTGCAATATTATATGTGTATTTATTATACCGTACATATATTTCATGTATCATATTATGTAACATGTATATTATATGTATGATTTAGTTTATGTTACTTACGAGGACATCGGATGTGGGAAAAAGTCAGAGGTTGACTTCATTCGTCTTCTGCCTCTGCCAGTGAAGTCCATGCTGCAGGTCTTCCAGTATTACCCCAACAGAAGGTTTGTAAATATGTATGCACCTTATTCTGCACTGACACAAAATTTAACAGTTATTTCTTTTCAAGGAAATTCGAAAGGGACGTTACACTTAAATATTTTTTTCAGATCTTTTTTATTTAAACATAAAACACTGAGGTCTGAAACTCATCCATTAAAAACTCGGCAGTTTGTTTATGATTTTTATAAATAGGTTTATGAAATATACTTAATGCATCTCGTATATATTTCAGGTAATTCATTGTTCTTCAACATTCTTTGTGAAAAAAAATAAAACAATTCCCGAATGGCGCTCATCTCATGTAAGTACAAGTTATTTGTTTATTTTAACGCATTTCGTGTCTTTTTAATACATTCTTTTATACCTCTGAGCTTCGAATTTTCACATTTGTAAGTGTGACATGATGAAATGGAATACCTTTTCTTTGGTAAGTACTAGTGCATAAATTAAAAATATATAAAATATAATATTTATGAGTTAAATACTCTGATATAGAGAACTTCAAAGAAGATTTTTAAAAACAGGCTACAGTAATGAAGCTGGTTAAAAACACAATTTAAAAATTGGAAAACAGACATTAGGAATACTGGTAATGTTTGTGAGAGCATAACACCAGCATCTCGAACACCTCGTCCAGATTCCCAGAGTGAAGCCGTGTGATTACGATGCAATAAGAATTTACTCTTCCGTTCACGACCCCGAGTATCTGGAAGAGGAAGTTGGTTCTTATAGCGTCTTTGGTTTTCTTAGATATGCATTTTCCCCAAAATCCATTTCCTTGAATCTGGCTTCACCACCTACTTTAACTTCAGAATATCGGAGGCCAGTATCTGTAACGGCTGACACACATTGGCGTTAAAAAGATGACAAGAATGGTGAGGGGAAGGACAGGGAATAGTACAGAGTAGTGCTAAAGAGTGTGGGTAAACAGAGAGAGAAAAGAAAAGTTAAGTTGATATCACATCTTGCATGATGAACGGAAGTGATTTTTATGATTAGTTTATATTCTCTCTCCGAAGGTATATTCTTTCTGCACGCTTATGGCTGACGTAGGATTCACCTAACTGAGCTTCTGATACTGAGGAGCAACGGGGTGTGGCCAGACTTTATTTGATAATGTTGATCCATTCGTGGCGTGTGTTCTTCACTTTTGATCTTCCTTCAGATAAAACCACGGAGACTAAATTATTCTGTCGATACCCTTCGGCCAATTCAAATGTGTTTGGTGAGGTTAGCGGATACTAGTACAAGAGGGGCACTAATGTGAAGAAAAGAATAAATTTATTTAGGGTAAACTCAAGGTTCTCCCCGGAGCTGTTTGAATATTGTCTTCTCCTACCACCCCCTATATTCCATATTCTATGTAGACTTTATATAAAGACAAAATACATTGACAAAAATGCAATAGGGAGTAGAACAACATAGATAACATCTCAGAGCTACATCTCGAAAACTTCGTCCAGCTCCCCGGCGGTGGGCTGTATGCCCAGAATGCTGCAACAATCTCTGAAAGACGAAGCTGGCCGCTCTGTGATCCTTGATTTCTGTGATGTGTTTTTCACCCAGCTCTTTGAGGAACTTTAGAGCACACTTGCCCCATGCCCCCAAGGGTCTCCAACCCCACTAGGATGAAATTATAGCAAGGGGGCAGGCCTTCATATTTGCGGTTCTTCTGGGTCTCCCTGTAGTTGGCGGCTCCACCCCCTTCAGCTTCAGAGAATGGCAAGTAGGTGTCCGCAGATGTGTCGGCACAGGTGTAGTCCCAGGCAATCTGCTTTCCGTCCTTCCAGAGTAGCATAGTGGCTCTTTCAGGACGCTTTTGACTTCCGTCAGACCTCTGTACTTGGGGTTCTCGTTGAGTTGGGCAACGGGCTCTGGCGAGGCTTCTCTTTATGATGTAGTTGACCTCCTCATGTCTAGCATACTTTCCTTCTGATATGTGACACATGAGACCATGAAGTCCGAATTGATCAGCCGTCGCCCTGCCGCAAATACACCTATGTTCGGTGAGTACGGGGGCGGCTAGGCAAAGAGCAACAACAGTCCAAATGGCTTGGGGGTCGAGTCGAGTGCCCAGGGAGGAAATGGGAACAGCTGAAAGGAAATCTGAATGTGGTGCTTTCACTGCTAGGATATATATATATATATATATATATATATATATATATATATATATATATATATATATATATATATATATATATATATATATATATATATATATATATATATATATATATATATATATATATATATATATATATATATATATATATATATATATATATATATATGTCGTGCCGAATAGGCAGAACTTGCCATCTTGGCTTAAATAGCAACGCTCATATTGCCATATAGGACAAGTGAAAATTTGTGTATGCAATAATTTCGCCAAAATCATTCTTAACCTAACGAAAAAAATATATTTCACTGCGTTTGTTTAGTATTAAATTATTGTAAACAAATCTAAAATATATTTAGCTGGGTTAGGCTAAAATAAATTAATTTTGTTATAATAAGGTTAGGTAAGTTTTCTAAGATTCTTTTAGTGCAAAATTAAAATTTTTTACATTAACATTAATGAAAAAAATATATCTTTAAACGTATAAGAGAAAATTTTAGAAAGGACTTAATTTTAAATGAGTTCTTGCTAATTGACCAGTTTTACATATTCGGCACGACATACATACATATATATATATATATATATATATATATATATATATATATATATATATATATATATATATATATATATATATATATATATATATATATATATATATATATATATATATATATATATATACATATATATATATATATTTATTTATTTATTTATTTATATATATATATATATATATATATATATATATATATATATATATATATATATATATATATATATATATATATATGCATATATATATATATATATATATATATATATATGCAGAACAAGCCACGGGGGTGAGGTGGAAATCTTTAGCTCAAGTACTTTCACGCTTCTCAGTGCGTCATCAGGAGCTGTGACATGTTGCAAGGGAGCAACCAAAGCAGGGAGAGAGGTCTCAGAGTAGCGTAGGTGTCACCGTCCACGGTTACCCTTAGACTGCTTTGGTTGCTCCCTTGCAACATTGCACAGCTCCCGATGACGCACTGAGAAGTGTGAAAGTACTTGAGCTAAAGATTTCCACCCCCACCCCCCAGTGGCTTGTCCTGCATAGTTAAGATCGCCCGTCTGCAATTGTTTGCATATATATATATATATATATATATATATATATATATATATATATATATATATATATATATATATATATACATATATATATATATATATATATATATATATATATATATATACAGGTATGTGTATGTTATATGGTTTCTATCTTGTGCCCTGACTCCTGTGAAGCGCACAAACTACGAGATACATCAACGTTCGAAGCTTCTCGAGCGCATGTATGTACATACGATGAGTGTGAGAAACCCAACACTGTTGATCAAACTAACATTTTCCGAGCACAGTTTGTATTGACTTTATGCAATGCATATGAACCACATTGATGTGGGGTCGCGTTGGCTTCGGAATCTCCATACAGTGAGTTAATGCAGGGATTTAAGGCATCTTATATATATGAAAATATCTGAGGGCATTCCTTAGAAGTCTCGAATATGTAAAACTGGTCATTTAGCAAGAATCCATTTAAAATTAAGTCCTTTCTAAAATTTTCTCTTATACGTTTAAAGATATATTTTTTTCATTAATGTTGATATAAAAATTTATTAATTTTACACCAAAATGAACTTAGAAAACTTACCTAACCTTATTATAACAAGCGCAATTTATTTTAGCCTAACCCAACTAAATATATTTTAGATTTGTTTACAATAATTAAATACTAAACAAACACAGTGAAATATATTTTTTTCTTTAGGTTCAGAATGATTTTGGCGAAATTATTGCATACACAAATTTTCACTTGTCCTATATGGCAAGATGAGCGTCGCTATTTAAGCCAAGATTGCAAGTTCTGCCTATTCGGCACGACATATATATATATATATATATATATATATATATATATATATATATATATATATATTTTTTTTTTTTTTCAACAAGTCGGCCGTCTCCCACCGAGGCAGGGTGACCCAAAAAAGAAAGAAAACAATTTTCTTCTTATTCTTTTTAGTAATCTTTACAGGAAAAGGGGTTACTAGCCCATTGTTCCCGGCATTTTAGTTGACTTTTACAACACGCATGGCTTACGGAGGAAAGATTCTTATTCCACTTCCCCATGGATATAAAAGGAAAAGTAATAAGACCAAGAACTATTAAGATAAAATCAAAGAAAACTCAGATGAGTGTGTATAAATAAATGTGTACATGTATGTGTAGTGTGACCTAAGTGTAAGTATAAGTAGCAAGACATGCCTGTAATCTTGCATATTTATGAGACAGACAAAAGACATCAGCAATCCTACCATCATGTAAAACAATCACAGGCTTTCGTTTTACACTCACTTGGCAGGACGGTAGTACCTCCCTGGATGGTTGCTGTCTACCAACCTACTACCTACATATATATATATATATATATATATATATATATATATATACATATACAAACACCAGTCTCTCTCTGAATTCAAGAAAAAAGTGATATCTAATATGAAATTTTACGCACTTTGTAAGGGAGTTAAATTCCAAGCGCCTTTATGAATGTTTAATCACATTCTCAAGAATCAGCTTACAGCTTACAGCACTGGGAGGCTGTCACATAATTTCTTTCCTTTATAAAACAAAGATTTGCTCATCATTGGATAGGTGATCCTCTGCCGCCTCCGTTAAGTCCAAACTTTATCTAAGATCACTAACAATGTAATTTGACCAGTGATCGAGCCATGACTAGCGGACGGTGGGTTTTAAGTGTCCATTACTATTGCTTGCCGTCATGCGTCAATACGTTACAAGTACGCTCTCCCGATGTCTTCCTAAGACACAGGAAGATTAATTGAGAATATATTGTCCCGGTTATTTTACCAGGGATGCCTGAAGCTAAGTTAATTTTAGCCTCCTCACAGGCACTGTCTACAAGAATAAGGATTCATCCCTTACTCTCTGACATTCTACTTGTTGGTTGCTCTCTGTTATCTCGCTAGACAAATATGAAGCTTCATTCGAATATAAAAGTAACAGTGGCTGTTAATGGAACAAATGATGTCCTTAGGAAAAACTGATAGAGTAAGACAGGTGATGAAAACGGTTTTGAAAACCTACAAGTTGAAGAATGAGACACTTATGCAACATTTAGGAACCTTTATTGAGGAAACTTTCCGTCAGCCAGTGGCTTCTTCAGTCCTGAACAGAGAAAAACAAAGTAAGATGAGAAGGAGTATGAGGAAATCAGTCCCTCAGCATGGAGTCAAACGTTCTCTCCATCAGTTAAGAGAAGTACTATATATTTCATTTCCCAACTTACATTTTTTCAGCCAATTTCAGTCTCAAGATTGATCTTTCAGCGTGGCCGTGATGGATGACCTGTCAACATTACGTTAAAAACTGGAAAAGTAAGAGGGATATAACTTTGTGTGGTGTTATGAGGAAGCTTGGAAAACTACGGAATTATAGTTATGTATACTAACAGGAAAACTAATCAGAATGTTAAGGAATCTAAAGGCTTTCTCCTACATAAGGCCGTTAAGGCTGCAAGGCACTGTTTACCACCTATCAAGGATAGTGTATTGCCTAAAAGAGATTATTTTTATTACGATTACTACTACTATTCCTACTATCACGACTACTAAGACTAGTTATACGACTACTACTACTAATTACACCATTACTACTACGATTACTGTAACTACTACTACGACTACTGTTGCTGCACTACGACTACTAATCATACGACTACTACTACGATTACTGTTACTACTACTACTACGACTACTGTTACTACTTCTACGGCTACTGTTACTACTACTGCGACTATTATTACTACTGCTACTACTGCTTCTACTACTGCTATTATTATACAGTCCTAGAGACACGCTAATTGCATAAGGACAGTGCAGCTCCTGGGGACTGGGAGGTAATCAAGGTTGATCCAAGAAAGTGGATGGTAACATCAGTTCCTTGAATGAAGAGTACTTTAATACCAGGGTATTTCAACCCCACTGAAAAATGGAAGGACGGGTCGTTGATACATGAGATGACATGAGAGAGTTTAATTAGCTAGTACAGGAGGAAACATCTGAGCGACATAAACAGTGGATTGTGACACAAGCTCTTTAAACCCTAATTTATGAATTAGTCTGCATGTATTATGAAAACAGACAAGAATTTAATTTTACTTTTGTTCTGTTAACTCAGTGTTAATGAGTGTTGGAATGCCTCGTCCCTGGGGAACAATTAGTGCAATTGGCCCAATTCTTATCTATTTGCTTGTTCATGCACATACTCAGCCCCAGTTTTTTCCTGTTTCTTCAAGCTACAGTGTTCTGACACGTATATTATAGGTACATCAGTATATATAGTTCTATGGAGCCCCTTATGCACTTGCTGGTTTGTCGACCGTACGAAGATCATTTGTGATCCTCGTGCAGTCGACAGCAAACCAACAGAGAGTACATCCAGTTTGTATGCATCGAGTGGTGTGTGTATATCTGGGTATATGCACTGAGAATTCAATCTTCATTTAAAGGGATTAAATCATTCTTCATTAGGGATGTACAAATTAAATGCACGCAGCTTAAAGGCTGCATTTCATCAGTAAACCACCAAGGAAGAATACTAGTATTTTATTCTCCTAAAATGAAGATTAAAGATTTTTTTCCAATGTAAATACACTGCGGAACATACACCTTAAAGTGTATATAACCCTTGTTGCACTCACAGCTGAGGGACTCAGATTTTTTTTTTTTACATTGCATTAAGTACCAACATTTATTCGGTATATTGGGCGAATTAATGACATTATTCAAGGATTTTTAAATAAATTATTCTTCTCAGATATAACTAAACTATTAAATCAGGCTGAAGAATAATATTCGAATCTGAGCTTACTTGGTTTTATTGAGTTATATATTTCCTCACACAAACATAGACGCTAATACTCTGCTTATTTTTACTGAGAACCAATCTCCTGTTTAATGTAAGATGATCTTAGGTAATTAGGAGTTATTTTCTTGATTCCAGTCTTGGATTGATTTAACTCAGTTACTTGATCCTTACCACTTAATAGTGTTTTTTTGACAAAATATGGTGCCGCTCATTTCATGTACTCTATAGCAGTGTTCATATTAATTCAGACAGTAATGAAGTAAGATATATTTGGAAAAATTATTGTTTTTTTTTAAATGGCAATGATATGATAGATAACTTTTATAAACATTGCTACTCGCTTTGGCATAGAATCGAAAAAATGTTGAACACATTTTGGCAAGTTCTTCGTTGTGGTACCAGGTCGTATTAGCAGCAGCAATTAGCTTCTCCACAGTTGAACAGTCCTGTTCCGCAATCCTGCCTTTGGTTATTGCCAAAGATTCTAAATTGGGTTGAGGTCAGGAAAGTTTTCAGTCCAATTTAGTACGCTTAGCCCAATTTCTTCGAAGAATGACAGCATTTTTCTAGAAGTGTGGCATGGAGCAAGATCCTGCTGGAAAATGCCTTCTCCATCAGGAAAGTCTCTATGCACAAAGGGAAGCACGTGAGTTGCCAGGATTACCTTGTATTTGTCACTGTTCATCGTTCCCTCAAAAATAATAAGCCATCCAGGGCCTTTACAAGTAAAACTACCCCAAAACATCTTGGGTTGGTGTATTGACGCTTGTTGAATGTCTCTGTTCCAAAGAGGTTCACCTATGCTCCGTCTCACTACCACTTATCTGTACCTGTGTATTTCAAAATGTGCCTTATCTGAACATATAACTTTTCTCCATTCGTAATAATAATAATAATAATCTCTTTCATTCACCACGCCTGGATCACCTTCCATGAAATTACTTAATTACCGGTGGTATATCAGTCAGCGGTCTTGGTGAATGGGACGAACACGACTCACGAAATCGTAATGACACGACTGCAAGCAAACCATACCACGGGTGGGGTTTGAACCCGCGGTCCTATGCTATCCTTCCTATGGTGTAGAAATATATCTAGTTGGATGAATCTTATTAAGCTAGCTGGCCCAGTGGCTAACACGACAGTCTGGAGTTTTGAGACTCTCTGACCGCGGGTTCAAACCCCACCCGTGGTACGGTTTGGGACGAACACTAAACATTTCCACCGTTGTGTCATCATTTGTAAACCCTAACCATTTTTATTCTGGGTCTTCAATTGTTTCTTTATGTGAACCAGCCAATATTGTCAAATTGAGTGGGAAAATACTTTACTTTGGGACTGTGTTTTCTTTAACATATCAGCCGTCTCCCACAAGGTTATTTATTATAATAAAATCCGCTCAAGATATATAATCATTGTACACAGAACATGGATGGAGATATAGGAGGCTGAGGTGCGAGGAGAGGGATCCAGGGAACATAGATTATAGGAACAGAAGACGCAGTTGTGTCACAGGAACTTTAGGAAGATTTTAAATATTATCTTCCCTGGTGAGTAATAAACCTTAAGGCATTTTACAGAGCCAGTGGTTTGAAATTCAATTAGATTGGATTAAATGTGGGTACATGCCGCTCCTAGGTCAAATTCTTCCCTTTCTTCCCAAGGACGTCTTGATTTCCAAGGTCATATTTTTTCCTTTCCATGGATATGTTCCTCCTTTTCCAAGGTCATTATCTTCCCTTTCCCAAGATCATCTTCCTTCATTCTTTTCTCCTCTACAAAATTATTTTTCTCCTTCTAAAGATCATCTTTGTCTCTTTCTTCCCAAGGCCATCTTCCACTCTTCTTTCAGAGAGCCTTTTTCTCCCGTCTTTCACAAAAAAAATCGTCCTACCTTCTTTCACAAGGCCATCTTATTTTCATTCTCAAGGCCGTCTACCTTATTCCCCTCTATAAGCCATCTTCCCCATTTCCCTTTTCTAGGCTGTCTTCCTCATTTTCCTTCTCTATGCTATCTTCCTCATTCCCCTTCTTAAGACCATCTTCCTCTCGCTGTGCCTCACTCCCTAACATTCCTTCCTACTACCATTAGAGCAACTCGCCTGCATCTTGAACGCCTAAATAGTCGCTATTCGCCACCTGTCCCACTCTAATTGTCTGGGCCTGGTAAGGGATGCTGCATCTTGTGTACCTTTATACACCCACCAATCCCAGACCCCGGCTGTTATCCTGGCTCTCCCTCCCCCATCCCCCAGCCTCGCTAATTTATCTGTTCCGCTCCGTTTGCTTCTGTAGCTTAGGTAATACGACGGAGTAATTATCTTGTCTCCAATTATTATTCTCTCTCTCTCTCTGTCTCTCTCTCTCTCTCTCTCTCTCTCTCTCTCTCTCTCTCTCTCTCTCTCTCTCTCTCTCTCTCTCTCTCTCTCTCTCTCTCTCTCTCTCCTTCTCCTTCCCGACCCAGAGGCCCAGGTCATCCCCCTCCCTAAGTACTTATAATAATTTCTCGCCATTTTTAAAGTAGGCTTAACCATTTACACCAAAAATTCCAAAATCGAGCAGCCTGTCCGGAAACGCTAATGGGGACATGGCTTACTTGGCGAAAAATCAACCATTAATAATAAGGGTAATTTACATTTCTCTTACCATAACTTATCTGCCTAGAGTTGTTATACTATATGTCATTAATTTTTTTTTTTTTTTTTTTTTTTTTTTGGTAATGGTGACTGTGTGTTTTGGTGTGATCTCACAGAGCAGATAGTAAGTGTTCATAAACTGCAAGAGCTCTAAAATTATAGACTACACAACCCCATTAGCACAGCTCTAACCCTGTAATTACCTAAAAGCAATTACATATACACTTGCATATATATATAATAAGCTCGCATGCGCGGAAGCGTGCGAACAAAATCTTAGCTGCAAGCACAACGTAGCATTCCGGGAAATGATCCCCGGTATCTCGCTTGAAGAAACTTGAATGCTCTTCAGACGCTGGATATATTAAAGGTACTCACTCTCATGCCATGACCGGGGAGTGGAGAGGAACATGCTCGCCTGCATGCTCCTTTTGCTGCCCAGGTTACAGTATATGGTACTCGCCCTGTATTTTCCTGATGAGTTTAATTAATTCTGTCCATCACCGAGGATTCAGTTTTGAATCAACAGTGATGGCCATTCTGAAAGTTCCCTGTTGAGATCCTTAATGTCGAATCTGGTGATATTTTCTCATATCTCTGCTGTAAGGAACTTCACTCTATGACCCGCATAGTAATAACATGTTGGGAAGAGCTGTCTGTGTTACCTCTTTTGGGTTAGTTAAATACCGGAAACAGAGCGAGGAACGTTTTGCGGTTATGACGAGGTTACCTCGTCCTTTCACGTTTGAATGGGACTACCCTCTTGGATTATTGCCCAAGTATATCTACAGTCAGGAAGGGTGTGTTCTTTCCCTCCTTCGTTGGACAGTGAATGAAGTACATCTTTCCAGGTGGTGTAGGGGAATCCATTAGTGTCTGGCTCCAATAATGACCTTGAGTGGATGGTAGGAGAAAAGCTGCTCTATGAAGCTTGATCTGTAGTGGAAAATAGAATACTCCTTGGGAAGTGGAATGCTCCTGCCCCTCTCTATGCGTCTTGGGGCATGCTGCAGAGTGCAGACTGTGGAACTCACTTTATCTATTTGCCCACAGTTTCACCTCTCAGAAAGAACGTAATTATAATTCCCGGAGTATATGTAGGGACCTCGGGCAAATTTTAAGGGTCCCCAAAATTTGCACTTGGGGTGAAGATCACTTATTTAAAAAAAAAAAAGCTGATTTAATAGTTTTTACCTAATGCTGATGGTGCAATAATATAATATACTGCTTGTTGAGCTAGTACACAAACAGGGAGTAGAATGAAATTAGCTCAGAGGCGTCCACACCACCGTAACACCTTCGATGGTGGGTACAACATCTAGCTTGGGTGGCTGCACCATTGTTAAGGATTGTGTGGTCTAGTGGTCTAAAGCGTCATGCATTTTCTCTCACCATGAGGCGGGCCAAAACAGCATGGGTACGACTCCTTGGCTAGTGCATTGTTGTTATTGATCAATACCACTTGTTCCGCGGGTACATATATATATATATATATATATATATATATATATATATATATATATATGTTCGTAAATTCAAAAACATGTTTCAAGCTCTTCACGAACCTTATATTTCCTACTGACATGTTTATCCTTTGCAACTTTCTCGACTTCCCTTCTGCCCTTCCTTTACGTCAGTGTTTACTCCCTTCTCGTTAGCTGATTTTTCTTCTAGTTTTGAGTATTATTTTATTTTTACCAGCTGTCTGTCTTTTGCTTGTCAAGTTTCTCACTTTGTGCCCTCTCTAATCAGTTTTCCATTACTATCTTTTCAACCTTCCGGTTTTCTCCAGTTTTCCCTCACAGCATTTCTCTTCCTCCGTTCTTTCCTTATCTTCCACAACGACAACCATTTACCTTCCAAGACAAGAGAAAGACAGAGGTTGTGTGATGCAAGAGCAGCAGATAGCCACCGTAATTAATAGTCTCTTTCTCTTAAGAAAAGTGAAAAAGAGTTCTCTCCACACCTGTCATTCCCCAACAGGCGAGTGAGCAAGGTTGCGACACAATTGCAGTTCTCTTTATAGTGGAATCCGAAAGTTTTTTTCTAGACTTTGTGTTTTGTTAGTTTAATTTTTTTTTAGCTGATATTTACAATTCCACCTCTTCCTACCGACCACATACGAAGCAGTAAAGACGGATGAGAGTGAAGTCAACCTTACCCAGGAAGGAAATGAGAGTGAGGGTACCTAGAGAGGATGGAAATAAGAGTGAAGACAGACTTTACCAGGATGGAAGTGGAAATTGTTAGCCTTGCCCAGGATGGCAGTGGGAATGAAGTTAATTTTACCATTAACAGAAGCAAAAGTAAAGTCAGCCTTACCTAGGACTGAGGCGGAAATAAAGCAAATCGTATTCAGTCTAAAAGTGAAAAAAATCAGACAAGCTTTGTCACAGTAGAAAGTGGGAGTGAAGATAAACTCTCCCAGACTGGGAGAAGTGAAGTCATCCTTACCCAGGATGAGATGAAGCATCGTGTCTTATATTACACAGCGCCTGTGAAAAAATGATCACATCTCCTGGTCATAGACCGAGGCGCGGGGGCGTTGACTCCCGAAACTCCCTCCAGGTAAACAGGTATTTCCCAATACACGTTTCTCCCAAACTAGTGACACCACTTTCACAACTGACATTTCCACGACTTGGCCTAATCATCAAAGCTCATTTTGCCATAAAAACCAAGCTCTCTCTCTCTCTCTCTCTCTCTCTCTCTCTCTCTCTCTCTCTCTCTCTCTCTCTCTCTCTCTCTCTCTCTCTCTCTCTCTCTCTCTCTCTCTCTCCCACGAGGCCAGGAGTTGTGAATCGACCCCTGCAACCACAACTAGGTGAATGCACACACAAACAATACATACATGCGTATCAATTCGCAAACAGGGGAAATTATGTACAAACATTACTTCTGCGCTCACAACAGGACTCGAACCTGCAAACTCTGCATCAGACTGTATATATATATATATATATATATATATATATATATATATATATATATATATATATATATATATATATATATATATATATATATATATATATATATATATATATATGTCGTGCCGAATATGTAAAACTGGTCAATTAGCAAGAACTCATATAAAATTAAGTCCTTTCTAAAAATTTTCTCTTATATGTTTAAAGATATATTTTTTTCATTAATGTTGATGTAAAAATTTATAATTTTGCACCAAAAGGAACTTAGAAAACTTACCTAACCTTTCTATAACAAGCGCAATTTATTTTAGCCTAACCCAACTAAATATATTTTAGATTTGTTTACATTAATTTAACACTAAACAAACACAGTGAAATATTTTTTTTTGTTAGGTTCAGAATGATTTTGGCGAAATTATTGCATACACAAATTTTCGCTTGTCCTATATGGCAAGATGAGCGTTGCTATTTAAGCCAAGATCGCAAGTTCTGCCTATTCGGTCCCTCCTACATGACCTTACACAGGTAATGACACGGAGACAGGAAATGGGTCTCATCCTGAATCCATCCAAATGTGAAATCATCTCAGTCAGTCAACAAGTGATAAATGCAGTGAGATCAAAACTACCAGGAGCATCAGTCATTGCCCCCACAAATAGTGTCTTGCTAGGAGCACCTCTGGGAAGCAATGCCATTGACACAATTCTCAGGAAGAAATTGGAAGAGTTAAGGAGAATGGAACAACGAATAGGCAATCTGGACACCCACGATGCCTTGTACCTTCTCACAAAGTGCTTGAGTCTGCCCAGGTTGACATATTTCCTAAGATGTGCACCTTCATATGATAACCCTATACTGCACGAATATGACAGTATTCTGAGGCAGATTTTTACGAAAGTACTTAACCTTACTCTAGAAGACGGGCAGTGGAACCAAGCTACACTTCCAGTCAGACTAGGAGGCATTGGTGTCCGCAAGTCATCACAGATTGCGTTACCTGCTTTTCTGTCCTCGTGTATTGCATCCAGAGAGCTTGTAGCAGCGATTCTCCCTGAACATCTTAGGGACAAGATTGGAGTCCAGGACCAAAAATTCATTGACGGAGCAATGATCTGGGATAATCTAACGGGCTCTGGAATCAGACCTGCTCCCCCCAACAACTACAAACAATCGCACTGGGATGGTCCAATAGTGGAAAATATTGCCTCAACAATGCTTCAGAGTGTGTCAGGGAAGGATAGAGCCCGCCTCCTGGCAGTGAGAGCCCCTCATGCTGGGGACTTTCTGTTGGCTGTTCCCAACTCCAGCCTTGGCACACGTCTCGACCCACAGACCATCCGCATCGGTGTTGCCCTTCGACTTGCCGCCCCTATTCTCGCCGAACACAGGTGTATTTGTGGCAGTGAAGCAGAAGACCGATTCGGGTACCATGGTCTTGTGTGCCGTAAATCCGAGGGAAAGATTGCAAGACATGTGGAGGTTAATAACATTATCAAGAGGAGCCTCACAACAGCTGGATGCCCAGCAGTAAGGGAGCCACCCCAACTATGCAGATCTGATGGCAGCCAGAAGCGTCCAGATGGTATCACCCTTCAAGCCTGGACAGATGGGAAGCAGGTGGTGTGGGACTATACATGTGCATCTACCTTGGCTGATACCTATCTCCAATACACCAGGGAAGAAGGAGGGGTAGCTGCCAGCTTCAGGGAGTCCCAAAAATCTAGAAAATATGGAGAACTTGCCCATCATTATATGTTTGTTCCCATAGGCTCAGAGACCCTTGGCTCATGGGGAAAGAGTGCATCTAAATTCCTTAAGGAGCTGGGAAAAAGACTCATCAGGGTAACTAGGGATCCAAGGGCAGCTAGTTTCCTGTTCGAGCGGCTCAGTGCGGCTGTTCAAAGGGGTAATGCCTGCTGTATTTTGGGCACATGCCCCAGCTCTGAGGAGCTGGATGAGATTTTCGCCTTATAATCGGTGATACACACGTAACAACATGTACCGTATATGCCACCTTTATATCAACAATGTATCTCTTAAATCTTCTGTACCATATTATGTAATAATATATATATATATATATATATATATATATATATATATATATATATATATATATATATATATATATATATATATATATATGTCGTGCCGAATAGGCAGAACTTGCGATCTTGGCTTAAATAACAACGCTCATCTTGCCATACACGACAAGTGAAAATTTGTGTATGCAATAATTTCGCCAATATCATTCTTAACCTAACGAAAAAAATATATTTCACTGTGTTTGTTTAGTTTTAAATTATTGTAAACAAATAAAATATATATTTAGTTGGGTTAGGCTAAAATAAATTCCGTTTGTTATAATAAGGTTAGATAAGTTTTCTAAGATTCTTTTGGTGCAAAATGAATAATTTTTACATTAACATTAATGAAAAAAATGAATCTTTAAACGTATAAGAGAATTTTTTAGAAAGGACCTAATTTTAAATGAGTTATTGCTAATTGACCAGTTTTACATATTCGGCACGACATATATATATATATATATATATATATATATATATATATATATATATATATATATATATATATATATATATATATATATATATATATATATATATATATATATATATATATATATATATATATATACATATATATATATATATATATATATATATATATATATATATATATATATATATATATATATATATATATATATATATATATATATATATATATATATATATATTAAATATTTATTCATGTAGGCATTAACAATATTAACAATATGCAAAATTACAAGAGTCGTTTAAAGCAAAGAAATGTTATAAATCTTACAATATACAATATATGATTTACAACATTTTCTATTTTCTATTATTACAGTTAAAAATTAATTGTTTTAAGCGACTGTATTTAAAATATTTGTTAATGTAACAGCAATTATTTTTACCCATTTATAACTATTTTACATGAAGTGACCGAACTTCATTGTTTGTGTGCTTGACTTTTACTATATATATATATATATATATATATATATATATATATATATATATATATATATATATATATATATATATATATATATATATATATATATATATATATATATATATATATATATATATATATATGTATATATATATATATATATATATATATATATATATATATATATATATATATATATATATATATATATATATATATATATATATATATATATATATATGTCGTGCCGAATAGGCAGAAATTGCCATCTTGGCTTAAATAGCAACGCTCATCTTGCCATATAGGGCAAGTAAAAATTTGTGTATGCAATAATTTCGCCAAAATCATTCTGAACCTAACGAAGAAAATATATTTCACTGTGTTTCTTTAGTATTAAATTATTGTAAACAAATCTAAAATATATTTAGTTGGGTTAGGCTAAAATAAATTGTTCTTGTTATAATAAGGTTAGGTAAGTTTTCTAAGTTCCTTTTGGTGCAAAATTATAAATTTTTACATCAACATTAATGAAAAAAATATATCTTCAAACGTATAAGAGAAAATTTTAGAAAGGACTTAATTTTAAATGAGTTCTTGCTAATTGACCAGTTTTACATATTCGGCACGACACACACACACACACACACACACACACACACACACACACACACACACACACACACACACACACACACACACACACACACACACACACACACACACAAAAATATATATATATATATATATATATATATATATATATATATGCAATAAGATCACAGTAAACAGGTGATTTCAGAATATGCAAAACAACCACTGTGAAAGAATAGAGAAGTTCCAAGCGCTTTCGTGACTACTCACATTATCAAGGAACAATGAAAGTAAAGCATCAAAGGAAGGTATATAAAGGTGTAGCCCACACCTCACTATCAGATCCCACAACAACGAAACACCTGACGCGAGACAGCAGGCCAGCTGGCCGAACTAGACAGGTCCTTCATACAACCCACGAACAAGTTCATAGATGAGGAAATATCCAAAATTTATGAAATAGGTAATGATCTAAAATACCCAAGAAATGTAATTGATAAATCTTTTAAAGTTGATAGAAATACTTTTTACAATCCAAAAAGGGACAACCAGCCTTATTCAACTAAAAATATGTTGATTCTCCCTTACCATGAAAACTTGGTTGATATGCCTTCTCGTTTTAAGACTTTTAATATTAAAGTTGTATTCAAAAATCTTGATACAGTAAAAAAAACTTTTGATAAAGAATTCCCCCCAAAATGCTGATGGATGTGTCTATAAGACTCCTTGTAAAATTTGCGATAAAGTTTATTACGGTCAAACTGGTAAAAATCTCGAAGATTAAAACAACATAAATATATGTAAGAGATTTTAACCATCCAATTGATTTTCAAAAAGTTGAGAAAGTAGTATCAAGCAAGTCCATGGTCGACAGGAATATAATTGAATCTTGTTTCATAAAAAGCAGTTTTCACAATAATATGAATATTTCCTTTGGTTTATATAAATTAGATCCATTTATAATTAATAGAATTTGGGAAGAATTTAATAATACGTTGGACAAATAATATTTTTTTTAAATTTCTTATTTCTAGGGTAGAGTAGTTTGCTGGTGGGTTGTATGAAGGACCTGTCTAGTTCGGCCGGCGGGCCTGCTGTCTCGCGTCAGGTGTTTCGTTGTTGTGGGATCTGATAGTGAGGTGTGGGCTACCCCTTTATATACCTTCCTTTGATGCTTTACTTTCATTGTTCCTTGATAATGTGAGTAGTCACGAATGCGCTTGGAACTTCTCTATTCTTTCACAGTGGTTGTTTTGCATATATATATATATATATATATATATATATATATATATATATATATATATATATATATATATATATATATATATATATATATATATATATATATATATATATATATATATATATATATGTATATATATATATATATATATATATATATATATATATATATATATATATATATATATATATATATATATATGTATATATGATGGAACGTTAAAGTGTCATGAACACTTGTTTCAGGTAGCATGAAACCTACATGTTGACGAAAACAGGAGAACAGTTGTATTTCTCGGTTTGAGAAGTACAAGAGTGAGAAAATTACACGATTTCTTTTACTGGTGACTGGGAAGGAGAACAGGTGGGTGTCAGTCGTAGTTGTCGGCATGACATCTCGTTGTGCCAAGTAATTGGAAAGTTGAGTAAGACACATGTGCAACACATGTGTCTCATTCAGATATATCTTATTCCTCAACATATCGGTATGGCATACCAAATATGGAATTTACAGTGGACATTGTTTCTTATTAAATTAGGCGTTGGTATGTACTGTTATATATATTCTCGAATACCAAAAACGGACGACACATTTGTAAATATTTTTACATCTCAGCCGACGTGTGGGGCTCCAGTTAAATAAAATTATTTAAACATAATTAACCGATCTCTTCCGGACGATTATACTATATTACACTTTGTGACGTGTACAGGAGGCTCGATTCTTCCTCCACTAAATGGATAGATGCCCTGCATAAACATTCCATATTTTTTAATGGAAATCAGCCGAAATATTAGAAGTGTGGTCTGTTAGCTGACAATCCCACCGCTGTACCACTGGTCCAACACCACCATACAAGGGTAAAGTTGAATCCCCGTAAAAAAAAACCTGTGAATTGTTACAAATATGTATTATGTTTTCATAATTCATAGATGATTAAAGGGGATATGATTTTGCCCCCTTTATATATATAAATAATATTAAATGATCCTGTAATGTTTATAATTATGATACCGTTATAATTTTCACACTACAATTGTTATTAAAACTTTTGACTTGCTGAAAATACAATATATTCAATAGAAATTCGTTGATTAATAAAAAATTTGTTCGATATATTTTTAGTATTAATGAGGATTCGCTTTGCTTACTTAAAACAGTGTATAGATGTATAGTGTATTAGACTGGACTCCCGGCAACACTGCTTCTGTTATTAGAATGGCAACAGTGTCTCAGTCGTTAGCCTGGCAACAGTGTTTAAGTCGTTAGCCTGGCAGCACTGTCTCAGTCGTTAGCCTGGCAACAGTGTTTAAGTCGTTAGCCTGGCAACAGTGTCTCAGTCGCTAGCCTGGCAACAGTGTCTCAGTCGCTAGCCTGGCAACACTGTCTCAGTCGTTAGCCTGGCAACACTGTCTCAGTCGTTAGTCTGGCAACAGTGTTTCAGTCGCTAGCCTGGGAACAGTATCTCAGTCGCTAGCCTGGCAACAGTGCCTCAGTCGCTAGCCTGGCAACAGTGCCTCAGTCGCTAACCTGGCAACAGTGTCTTAGTCGTTAGTCTGGCAACAGTGTCTCAGTCGCTAGCCTGGCAACAGTGCCTCAGTCGCTAGCCTGGCAACAGTGCCTC
>NC_091338.1:8936540-9041540 GCF_038502225.1 Cherax quadricarinatus
GTGTGGACACACAGGTATAGTCCCATGCTAAGAGCTTGCCATTCTTCCAAGGATAGATGGTGATCCCGTCGGGGCGGTTTGCTGGGTTGTGGGTATTGTTTGCTGCAAGTGATCGTGGCTCCCTCTCGGCAGGGCATCCAGCTGTAGCAAGGGTTCTCTTAATGATGTCGTTGACCTCGTTGTGTCTTGCATGCCAGCCCTTGGTTTTGGAACAGTTAAGACCATGTAGACCGTATTGGTCTGCTTGCACTTCGCCGCAAATACACATATATTCTGTGTGAATTGGGGCAGCAAGGCGCAGAGCCACTGCAATACGGAGGGTCTTAGGGTCGAGTTGCGTTCCCATTGCCGATATGGGAACTGTTTGGAGGAAGTCCCCGGAGTGAGGTGCACTCACAGCCTGGAGACGGGCAATCTCCCTATCTGATGTTGCAGCCCTGAGCATGTTGGCAAGCACCTTTTCAGCAATTGGGCTATCCCAGCTTGACTGTTTGTGAGCCAGTGCTGCACTAGGGTTTGGTGCTGGAGCAGCAAGAGTCTCCCATTCGGTGATGGCACTGACATAGCTAGGGTCTTCTATTCCTGCTGAGTCACTGAGGGTGTCAGGAAGAATTTGTCTTATCAACTCGTTTGATGCAATGGAAGAGGATAGGAAAGCTGGTAGAGCAATCTGGGAGGATCTGCGTACTCCTAGCCCTCCAAGCCTGACCGGAAGTGAGGCTTGCAACCACTGTCCATCGTCAAGGGAAAGATTCAATACACTCTCTAGCATGGCCTTCAGGAGAGAGTCATATTCCTTGAGTTTTGGACTGCTGAAGGCTGGGGAGCATCTCAGAAAATAGATAAGTTTTGGCGTTGACAGGCACCTGGTGAGTAGGTAAAAGGCGTCGTGTGTGTCAATGTCTTTCATCCTGCTTTCCATCGTCCGGAGGTCTGAGACTTTATATATATATATATATATATATATATATATATATATATATATATATATATATATATATATATATATATATATATATATACATATATATATATATATATATATATATATATATATATATATATATATATATATATATATATATATATATATATATATATACGTACTTCTACCTCCACCTGATGTCTTCTTCAACAGATACAGAGAGAGAGACGAGGAATTTATATAGGAAGGGATAGACGGCGGTCCCTTGCTGGTCACACTGTCTGGGAGGAACTTTTTCGAACCTCTAGGTGCTTGATGACGTCTCATAGTGCTTAGATGAATAAAGATCTTAAAATGTTGAACCTGTGTCTTATTCATCTCATAGTCTGTTATCCGTTTTTAGGGACGTGAAAGTGTTTGGATGACATTTCATATTAGCCTGTGCTCATTTGAGATTATGAAACCTTCTGGGCAAAAGTTAAACATGAGAGTAAGGAAATTGAGAGGCATTCCATCGTTATTATTTTGTTCTCAAGTTCATAATATATTCTGTCACACTGTTGGTATAATCATCGCTAAAAGAGAGAATATGTACAGCAAAGTATTAGAACATGAGCCTTTTCATCATCTTGATGCAATGTTCACTGATCTCATGAAGATTCAGATCCCTATTTCAATAATTTCTGTTATGACAAACTTAAAGCTGATTTGTTCGAAGTATCGCGGCAGCTTCAGCTTTGATACTGCTTACTGCCGCAGTTGTAACCAGGCAGCTGAGTGCTGTGATTTAATTTAGCTAAGAATATGAGATTTTTTGAAGAGGTTTGTGGTCTAAGGTGAGGTTTCAACATCAGTGCCGACAGCTTCTTTAGCTGTCACTCTGAGGTTTTTCGCCTGTATTCGAAACAGGAGAGCCTGACCCAGAGTTCGCAAAAGGAGAGCCGGACTCAGCGCTCGCAGCAGAAGAGCCTGACCTAGTGTTCGCAACAGGAGAGCTGGACCCAGTGTTTGCAGCAGGAGAGCCTGAACTAGTGTTCGCAGTAGGAGAGTCTGACCAAGTGTTAGCAAGAGGCTAGCTTGTTTCTGTGTACGTGCCAGGAGAACATGAAGAACATGTACCCAGCAGGAAAGTGTGACCCTGTGCTCGCTTCAGTTAAGCCAGACCCTGTTTAGGCAGCAAAAGAACCAGGCGGGTGCGATGCACTCTAAAAACCCGATTCTTGAAGTTGTTCATAATGAAGATGGTAGTAGGATTGTTGTTCTCACGTCACTGTTTATATGCTTTCTCTCAGGGCTTCGGCTATGGCAACGTCTACTGTGGAAATTTTTCTTCTTGCTTATAATTGTTCTGCTTGCTTACATTGTTTTTCCTTCAACTCTTTCACTTTTTTTTCTTTCGCTTGCATGAGTCATGCTTTTGACGCTGTTGACTTATTTAATTTTTAGAGTGGAAAGGAATGCCTCGGCAGTTCTTGCTTTGAAGTGGAAGACAAATCGTATTATTGTTTATATAAACTTACAGTAGTGGGAATAATTTGGAGAGAAAACTTTATTATATATATTATATATATATATATATATATATATATATATATATATATATATATATATATATATATATATATATATATATATATATATATATATAAATATATATATATATATATATATATATATATATATATATATATATATATATATATATATATATATATATATATATATATGTCGTGCCGAATAGGCAGAACTTGCGATCTTGGCTTAAATAGCAACGCTCATCCTGCCATATAGGACAAGTGAAAACTTGTGTATGCAATAATTTCGCCAAAATCATTCTCAACCTAACGAAAACATTATATTTCACTGTGTTTGTTTAGTATTAAATTATTGTAAACAAATCTAAAATATATTTAGGTGGGTTAGGCTAAAATAAATTGCGCTTGACAGTTTTCTGAACACTATACATGCTGCTCAAAGAGCGTTTATCCCATATAGAGAAATTAGATCAAATAGAAATGACCCAAAATGGATGAATAATAGGCTCAAATATCTACTAGGGCATAAGAAAGGAATTTATAGGCGTATCAAAAGAGGTGAGGGTCTTCTTATGAATCAGTATATTGACATTAAGAGGGACATTAAAAAGGGGATAAGAAAAGCTAAAAGGGACTATGAAATTAAAGTTGCTAGGGATTCTAAAACTAACCCAAAAAGTTTTTTCCAGGTCTATAGAACAAAAGTTAGAGATAAGATAGGTGCCCTTAAAAATAACTATGGGCATCTTACTGACAAAGAGAATGAAATGTGCTTGATTTTAAATAATTATTTTCTCTCAGTTTTTACACAGGAAGACACTAACAATATTCCAGTAATTAATTTTTACAGTGGGCTAGAAGAAGATAAATTATGTAACATCACAGTCACTAGTGAGATGGTTGTGAAGCAGATAGACAGACTGAAGCAAAATAAGTCGCCGGGTCCTGATGAGGTTTTTTCAAGGGTTCTTAAGGAATGCAAAATGGAACTCTGTGAACCATTAACTAATATTTTTAATTTATCTCTTCAAACAGGTGTAGTGTCTGATATGTGGAAGATGGCTAATGTAATTCCTATTTTTAAAACAGGGGACAAGTCGTTACCGTCAAATTACCGCCCAATAAGCCTGAACTCAATTGTAGGCAAATTACTAGAGTCAATTATAGCTGAGATTTTAATAAGCCATCTCGATAAGCATAGCTTGATTAATGATACTCAGCATGGATTCACAAGAGGCCGGTCTTGTCTAACTAATTTATTAACTTTCTTCAGTAAAGCTTTTGAGGCTGTTGACCACAATAAAGAATTTGATATTATTTACTTAGATTTTAGTAAGGCTTTTGATAGAGTTCCGCACCATAGACTGTTAAAGAAAGTGGCAGCTCATGGCATTGGGGGAAAAGTGCTCTCGTGGATCGAGTCATGGCTCACTGACAGGAAGCAGAGAGTGTCCATAAATGGGGTTAAATCCGAGTGGGGATCTGTAACAAGTGGCGTTCCACAGGGATCAGTTTTGGGCCCGTTGTTGTTTATAATGTATATCAATGATCTTGATGAGGGAATTACTAGTGATATGAGCAAATTCGCCGATGACACAAAGATAGGTAGGATAATTGATTCAAACGTAGATGTTATGGAACTTCAGGAGGATTTAAATAAACTCTATTCTTGGTCAGAAAAGTGGCAGATGCAGTTCAATGTAGATAAATGCAAGGTTCTGACGCTTGGGAGTGCCCATAACCCTAGTACTTATAAGTTAAATGATGTAGAACTTAGCCATACAGATTGCGAAAAGGACTTGGGGGTTATGGTGAGCAGCAACCTTAAACCAAGACAGCAATGCCTAAGCGTACGTAATAAGGCAAATAGATTACTGGGATTTATATCAAGAAGTGTAAGCAACAGAAGTCCAGAGGTCATACTGCAGCTTTATACATCATTAGTAAGGCCTCACCTAGATTATGCAGCTCAGTTCTGGTCTCTGTATTACAAAATGGACATAAATTCGTTAGAAAACATTCAGCGTAGGATGACTAAATTAATACATAGCATTAGAAATCTTCCTTATGAAGAAAGATTGAAGACTCTTAAGTTACATTCACTTGTTAGACGAAGAATGAGGGGAGACCTGATCGAAGTGTATAAGTGGAAGATAGGTATTAATAAAGGGGATATTAATAAGGTCTTGAGGATGTCTCTCCAAGAGAGAACCCGCAGTAATGGATTTAAATTAGATAAGTTTAGATTTA
This sequence comes from Cherax quadricarinatus, assembly GCF_038502225.1. Taxonomy (NCBI): domain Eukaryota; kingdom Metazoa; phylum Arthropoda; class Malacostraca; order Decapoda; family Parastacidae; genus Cherax; species Cherax quadricarinatus. The sequence goes on from NC_091338.1 coordinate 8,941,251, forward strand.
GAAAGGACATAGGAAAGTATTGGTTTGGAAATAGGGTAGTTGATGAGTGGAACAGTCTACCTAGTTGGGTTATTGAGGCTGGGACTTTGGGTAGTTTCAAATCTAAGTTGGATAAGTACATGAGTGGGAGGGGTTGGATTTGAGTGGGACTTTCACATCAGAGCTTATTTCTTGGGTGGCATTGAAAATTGGGTTGGGCAAATGTTTTGTTAGTGGGATGAATTGTAAAGGACCTGCCTAGTATGGGCCAGCAGGCCTCCTGCAGTGTTCCTCCTTTCTTATGTTCTTAATAAGGTTAGGTAAGTTTTCTAAGTTCCTTTTGGTGCAAAATTATAAATTTTTACGTCAACATTAATGAAAAAATATATCTTTAAACATATAAGAGAAAATTTTAGGAAGGACTTAATTTTAAATGAACTCTTGCTAATTGACCAGTTTTACATATTCGGCACGATATATATATATATATATATATATATATATATATATATATATATATATATATATATATATATATATATATATATATATATATATATATATATATATATATATACATAATTGTGTTGTACCAGACATATTTTCCCAACATTCCGTCACTCGATTCCCTAGTAACATTGTTCATATCTCTCTTGAACTCTTCCATGTAAGGTGATATACACAATGCCGTTAATATAACCCTGAAAAATGTAATTAATGAATTCGTAGCCAGGTCTATCACAGTCATGCACGCTGCTAATTGCACTTCACGTAAGTACAAAGTGTTGGATATTGAAGTTCCGATGTTTGTGGGACTACTCGTAGCATAATTTGGCAATATTTCAGGTGGTTGGATGTTCGGTTCTCGCATTACTCCTCAGTTTTTGAACCCTAAACTACATTCTTGTTAGGTACATTTGCACAGTTACTTTATTTTAAGTCATTATTCTGAGAAGCAGTAAACAAATATTTAATTATGAGCTAGCTACAATAAGAGTTTTGTGTGTGTGTATATATATATATATATATATATATATATATATATATATATATATATATATATATATATATATATATATATATATATATATATATTGGCAATAATATGGATATTTCCTTTGGTTTATATAAATTAGATCCATTTATAATTAATAGAATTTGGGAAGAATTTAATAATACACTGGACAAATAATAATTTTTAAAATTTTGTTGGGTAGAATAGTTTGTTGGTGGGTTGTGCGAAGGACCTGTCCAGTCGGGCCGGCGCGCGTCAGGTGTTTAACCGTTGTGGGATCTGATAGTGAGGTGTTGGCCAGACCCCTTATATACCTTCCTTGGATGCTTTACTTTCATAGTTCCTTGATAATGTGAGTAGTCACGAAAGCGCTTGGAATTTCTCTATTCTTTCACAGTGGTTGTTCTGCATATTCTGAAATCACCTGTTTACTGTGATCTTATTGCATATATATATATATATTTATATATATATATATATATATATATATATATATATATATATATATATATATATATATATATATATATATATATATATATACATAAAGTTAATATATATATATATATATATATATATATATATATATATATATAAAGATATATATATATATATATATATATATATATATATATATAAATATATATATATATAAAGATATATATATATATATATATATATATATATAAAGATATATATATATATAAGTATATATAAAGATATATATATATATATATATATATATGTATTGTATATATATATATATATTGTATATATATATATATATATATATATATATATATATATATTGTGTATATATATATATATATTGTATATATATATATATATGTATGTATATATATATATATATATATATATATATATATATATATATACATATATATATATATATATATATATATATATTGTATATTGTATATATGTATATATATATATATATATATATATATATATATATAATATAATATATATATATATATATATATATATATATATATATATATATATATATATATATATATATATATATATATATATATATATATATATATATATACATATTTTAAGAAAAAGAGGATAAATAGGTATACAAGATATGATGTAGGGCGAAATGACAGTAGTTTGTTGGATTATGTATTGGTAGATAAAAGACTGTTGAGTAGACTTCAGGATGTACATGTTTATAGAGGGGCCACAGATATATCAGATCACTTTCTAGTTGTAGCTACACTGAGAGTAAAAAATAGATGGGATACAAGGAGAATAGAAGCATAAGGGAAGAGAGAGGTGAAGGTTTATAAACTAAAAGAGGAGACAGTTAGGGTAAGATATAAACAGCTATTGGAGGATAGATGGGCTAATGAGAGCATAGGCAATGGGGTCGAAGAGGTATGGGGTAGGTTTAAAAATGTAGTGTTAGAGTGTTCAGCAGAAGTTTGTGGTTGCAGGAAAGTGGGTGCGGGAGGGAAGAGGAGCGATTGGTGGAATGATGATGTAAAGAGAGTAGTAAGGGAGAAAAAGTTAGCATATGAGAAGTTTTTACAAAGTAGAAGTGATGCAAGGAGGAAAGAGTATATGGAGAAAAAGAGAGAGGTTAAGAGAGTGGTGAAGCAATGTAAAAAGAGAGCAAATGAGAGAGTGGGTGAAATGTTATCAACAAATTTTGTTGAAAATAAGAAAAAGTTTTGGAGTGAGATTAACAAGTTAAGGAAGCCTAGAGAACAAATGGATTTGTCAGTTAAAAATAGGAGAGGATAGTTATTAAATGGAGAGTTAGAGGTATTGGGAAGATGGAGGGAATATTTTGAGGAATTGTTAAATGTTGATGAAGATAGGGAAGCCGTGATTTCGTGTATAGGGCAAGGAGGAATAACATCTTGTAGGAGTGAGGAAGAGCCAGTTGTGAGTGTGGGGGAAGTTCGTGAGGCAGTAGGTAAAATGAAAGGGGGTAAGGCAGCCGGGATTGATGGGATAAAGATAGAAATGTTAAAAGCAGGTGGGGATATAGTTTTGGAGTGGTTGGTGCAATTATTTAATAAATGCATGGAAGAGGGTAATGTACCTAGGGATTGGCAGAGAGCATGCTTAGTTCCTTTGTATAAAGGCAAAGGGGACAAAAGAGAGTGCAAAAATTATAGGGGGATAAGTCTGTTGAGTATACCTGGTAAAGTGTATGGTAGAGTTATTATTGAAAGAATAAAGAGTAAGACGGAGAATAAGATAGCAGATGAACAAGGAGGCTTTAGGAAAGGTAGGGGGTGTGTCGACCAGGTGTTTACAGTGAAACATATAAGTGAACAGTATTTAGATAAGGCTAAAGAGGTCTTTGTGGCATTTATGGATTTGGAAGATGCGTATAACAGGGTGGATAGGGGGGCAATGTTGCAGATGTTGCAGGTGTATGGTGTAGGAGGTAGGTTACTGAAAGCAGTGAAGAGTTTTTACTAGGATAGTGATGCTCAAGTTAGAGTATGTAGGAAAGAGGGAAATTATTTCCCAGTAAAAGTAGGCCTTAGACAAGAATGTGTGATGTCACCATGGTTACATAAGAACATAAGAAAGGAGGAACACTGCAGCAGGCCTGTTGGCCCATACTAGGCAGGTCCTTTACAATTCATCCCACTAACAAAACATTTGCCCAACCCAATTTTCAATGCCACCCAAGAAACAAGCTCCGATGTGAAAGTCCCACTCAAATCCAACCCCTCCCACTCATGTACTTATCCAACCTAAATTTGAAACTACCCAAAGTCCTAGCCTCAATAACCCAACTAGGTAGACTGTTCCACTCATCAACTACCCCATTTCCAAACCAATACTTTCCTATGTCCTTTCTAAATCTAAACTTATCTAATTTAAATCCATTACTGCGGGTTCTCTCTTGGAGAGATATCCTCAAGACCTTCTTAATATCCCCTTTATTAATACCTATCTTCCACTTATACACCTCGATCAGGTCTCCCCTCATTCCCCGTCTAACAAGTGAATGTAACTTAAGAGTCTTCAATCTTTCTTCATAAGGAAGATTTCTAATGCTATGTATTAATTTAGTCATCCTACGCTGAATGTTTTCTAACGAATTTATGTAAATTAAAAGGACACAATTGCAACTAATGTGACATTTATTGTGGCAACGTTTCGCTCTCCAGGAGCTTTATCAAGCCATTGTTTAATATATTTATAGATGGGGTTGTAAGAGAAGTAAATGCGAGGGTCTTGGCAAGAGGCGTGGAGTTAAAAGATAAAGAGTCACACATAAAGTGGGAATTGTCACAGTTGCTCTTTGCTGATGACACTGTGCTCTTGGGAGATTCTGAAGAGAAGTTGCAGAGATTGGTGGATGAATTTGGTAGGGTGTGCAAAAGAAGAAAATTAAAAGTGATTACAGGAAAGAGTAAGCTTTGAGGATAACAAAAAGATTAGGTGATGAAAGATTGGATATCAGATTGGAGGGAGAGAGTATGGAGGAGGTGAATGTATTCAGATATTTGGGAGTGGACGTGTCAGCGGATGGGTCTATGAAAGATGAGGTGAATCATAGAATTGATGAGGGGAAAAGGGTGAGTGGTGCACTTAGGAGTCTGTGGAGACAAAGAACTTTGTCCTTGGAGGCAAAGAGGGGAATGTTTGAGAGTATAGTTTTACCAACGCTCTTATATGGGTGTGAAGTATGGGTGATGAATGTTACAGCGAGGAGAAGGCTGGAGGCAGTGGAGATGTCATGTCTGAGGGCAATGTGTGGTGTGAATATAATGCAGAGAATTCGTAGTTTGGAAGTTAGGAGGAGGTGCAGGATTACCAAAACTGTTGTCCAGAGGGCTGAGGAAGGGTTGTTGAGGTGGTTCAGACATGTAGAGAGAATGAAGCGAAACAGAGTGACTTCAAGAGTGTATCAGTCTGTAGTGGAAGGAAGGCGGGGTAGGGGTCGGCCTAGGAAAGGTTGGAGGGAGGGGGTAAAGGATGTTTTGTGTGCGAGGGACTTGGACTTCCAGCAGGCATGCGTGAGCGTGTTTGATAGGAGTGAATGGAGACAAATGGTTTTTAATACTTGACGTGCTGTTGGAGTGTGAGCAAAGTAACATTTATGAAGGGGTTCAGGGAAACCGGCAGGCCGGACTTGAGTCCTGGAGATGGGAAGTACAGTGCCTGCACTCTGAAGGAGGGGTGTTAATGTTGCAGTTTAAAAACTGTAGTGTAAAGCACCCTTCTGGCAAGACAGTGATGGAGTGAATGATGGTGAAAGTTTTTCTTTTTCGGGCCACCCTGCCTTGGTGGGAATCGGCCAGTGTGATAATAAATATATATATATATATATATATATATATATATATATATATATATATATATATATATATATATATATATATATATATATATATATATATATATATATATATATATATATATATATATATATATATCACAGTTCAAGTGTCCCGATGTACGACATCATCTCAACACATCGAGGACAGTAAAATTTTCTGACGTGTTTTCATTATTTACAGTAAAAGAAAATCCTTCATTGAAGAATTGTTGTCTTGTTCATGGTGGTCTCTTGATGCAAGGATGGAAGCGACCATCCACTCTTTCTAATTAAATCTGATTATTTCGCATTGGCTAGGCCATGTATGACCCTCACGTGATTAATGCTGCATTATGGTATAAACCTTGGTAATAGATACCAACAAATTGGCTTAGAAAGAAACCTGAGCAAATACTAGGACATGTTAGAAAGCGTTTCGGCCCTGCGACCTTCATCACTTCAGAAGTTGTCAAGGTTCCAGGACCTAAACGTTCTCTTTTTAATATGTCCTAGTTTTTGCTCGCGTGTCTTTCTGAACCAACGCTTCATTATGAATCATTATTAATAAAAAAGAGAAATGTCTCTCTGACAACCACAACAGATAATAGAGATTGAAGACAACCTTTCGTTGTTTTTTAAACAATAAATATTGTTACTAATGTATAATATTACTAGTGAAACTGCCTGTTGTTCGTGGTCGTGTTTACCTAATATAACGAGTGAACTTGCCTGTTGCTCATGAACTTGTTCACTCAGTGTAATGGATGAATCTGCTTGTGGTTCATCACCTAATGTGACGAATGACTGCTTGTTTCCCATGGTGTTGTTCACTTACTGTGACTTGTTCACCTGCTTCATCTTTTTGATCCTGCTCAAATATTTAATGTGAAGCTTCTTGTTCAGTATCTTGTTTACTTAAAATAATGGGTAAGCCTGATTCTTGTTGATCATCTTGCTCCCTAAATGTAATGGGTGAACCTGATTCTTTTTGATCCTCTTCATCACTTAGTGTTTTGGGCGACCATGATTCTTGTTCACGAACTCTTTACCTTGTGTCAAAGCTGCGTTTCTCCCACTCCTCCAGATGTTTTATGATCTCTGCGGGTTTTGAGTTTCACCATAACTGTAGCACTGTACATCTGTTACGTTGTTAAGTTGTGTTCTTCCTCTTGTTTTAGCTTTGTCAAAGGCGAGCACCCAGTCTGCACATGTATTTGTTGAGTACAGCAGACACAAAAGACGACTGCTTTGATCTTACGTTACCAGTTGGTCCATGAACAAATGAATGCTGAAACACGATGTTTGGGTAAACAGGGAATGTTGAGTCAACAGTGATTTGAGGCACCGGTTTGGGTCTAGTACTCCACAGTATGTTAAATGAGAACCCTGGCTTCAACTTTCAGTATTGTTTGACTGTTATTGTAACAGAGATTCGCACGCAAGAGATCCAAGCTGAAAACCTGCAGGGTACTGCGTCTTATTTTTAGGGTTGTTACATTCACGTTATTAGTGCTCACAACCCAAGGAGCTCTGATAAATTCTGGAATGATGGCGACATTTTACCTGTTCCCCTAACAGTAAATAGGTGCTGTTGGAGAAAAAAGTTTCCCCATACTCTTAGCTAGGCAGAGATATCTGGCAACTCAGACGTAGTACACAGAGCAGTTTAGTTTAATCTCTTGACTCCGCACCCCATACCCATCCTGTGGGTGGTAATCAAAAGAATACAGTACATAATGGGTCCAGGGACTGGACTGCAAAGTTTTGATAGCTGAAAAAGTTACAGGTAATGAACTATATACATGTTTATTTCTGGTCACACTCGTAATGAGTTATTTATGCAGACATGAATTAGGTCACACACCAAATAAATATTGGTAATGCTTTGTTTACAGTGAGCAAATTCAGGATATTTTTACCACTGTCTATAAAATATTTTGACATTTCTTGAGGAGTAAAGACTATTTTCATTAATGAATTAACGTAGCCTGTAACGACGATGGTGATTGGTTGACAAAATTGCCGGTATGTTCTGTTCTTCTATTTACACGCAGATTTATGATCTCATTCACAGTAGGTGGGTTAAATATTGATGGGTGTATTGTTGCGTGAGTTTATTTTTCTGGTTTTGGTTAACCATATCTGTTTACATACCTTATCGACCTTGCAGTTTTATAGATAGACTACTGAATAACGTGTGCAACAAGTGACTGCAGGTTAGAAACCAACAGTAGATCACACAACCAGACGATCAGCGTTAAAGAAGTCGCAAATTCAGTAAACAAAAATGCGCATTTGAAGAAAGACGCAGAGACAAGCTGACGTAGTACAGGCAAGAAATAAAAACAAAAACAAAAGTGATGTACCAACCTGACAAGACAAACTCCGTCGCCGCCCTCTTGTTTATTATCATGTATTTCCTGTTACTCCAACTCTTCCCGCCTTCAATCACTGCCACCCTCCTTCGTTCCCGCTCCTCTTTCTCACTCATTCCTCTCCTCACATCATTCTTTCCGCTCCTCTCTCCATCACTCATTCCTTCCCTGACACTCATTCGTTTTACCCCCCTCGTTCCTCCCTCACTTCCACCTTTGCTCTTACGTACTTCCTCCTTCGGTTGACTCTACGTTTCTTTCCCTTCTCTCTCTCTCTCTCTCTCTCTCTCTCTCTCTCTCTCTCTCTCTCTCTCTCTCTCTCTCTCTCTCTCTCTCTCTCTCTCTCTCTCTCTTTACACAAGGTTCTTTTTATAGGATAAAGTCGAGAGGTCCTATTTTTATTTACAAGTTACCTCAGCTAATTTTAAAGAATTTTTATTGTTATGAAACATGGAGAAGAGGACGAAGTTGGAGCCATCTGTGGGCCAACGATTTCATTTGACCAGCTGACTTTATTACATAGATGCTTTCATGCTGAACGAAATCGTTCCAGTCTGGAGTCATTCTGGGAATGGATGCTCTCTCTCTCTCTCTCTCTCTCTCTCTCTCTCTCTCTCTCTCTCTCTCTCTCTCTCTCTCTCTCTCTCTCTCTCTCTCTCTCTCTCTCTCTTTCTCTCTCTCTCTCTCTCTCTCTCTCTGTTTTTTTTTACACAGGGTTTGACAAGGTTAAGGATTCCTAACTTTATTGACAAGCGAAGAGCTGTTACCTACATCAGCTCATTTGAAAGCATTTTTATTGTTATGGGACATACAAGTAGGGAACAGGATGAAGTTGGAGCCATCTGTGGGCCAGCATTTTCATTTGATCAACTGACGTTATCTCGTTGACATCATTATGCTGTACGAATGTGTTTCATACTCGAGTCATCCTGGGTATATATGATCTCAGATGGAGTGATGTTCTGGAGAAGGGTACAGCCAGAGTGAAGTTGCTGCTTTCTGCCCGTCTTGTGGCATAAAAGCTTGCTTCACGCTGTCCTCGAAGTGGATCCAAGTGTGGTACTTTGACAATATTGGCCTTGTACATAATAAGGCCACCCACTTCCCTCCTGTGTTGAAGGCTCTCTCTCTCTCTCTCTCTCTCTCTCTCTCTCTCTCTCTCTCTCTCTCTCTCTCTCTCTGTCAAGTTAATCGCCATGATTCAGAACTCTGCAGTTTATACAGAAGGAGGATTATTTCTTTTATATTTATGGGGAAGCCCTAAAAACGTAGGGATAATCAAGTTTGATGATGCAAGAAAGGAGAAGCAGTGATATAAACATCGTTTATGTTGAAGTGAGTCTTGTATTTCATAGAGTGCTAAAACCGTTCACATAGAGTAGTGTAGACTTCATCCTCCGTCCACTAATCAGAGTACAAACTTTCAGACACATAGTGAGACACATGATATATTTACAAAACATCTTCGTACTCATACGAAAACAGTTAACTCGTTGGGATCATCCAGTATCTTGGGAATGTGAGTAAATCAGGTTTGAACCAGAGGAATGTAAGCGTAGCTCCAGTTTACTGAATCAAGAGCCCTTCCCTGGCATCAAGGCATCTTTTTGAAGGGATAATCATGCGCAAGTCTGATGAGATTTTGCAGAGATATAAGTCGCATATAAAATAAAAGATAGGAAAATAAGAGGCAAAAATATCATTGGGCTGCTTCGTTAAAATAATATAAACATGGAATTGGGCCGCGGGGGGCGACGACCCCCGAACTTGATTACAGATAAACCTGTGTAATTACAAGACTAACAGAACACAATCTGTTGTTACATTGAAGATAGCACTGAATACAATGATTTTTAGGTCTTTAACAGCTATAATGTATTTTTTCCCGAATTTAGCATACACGTTGAAAGTGGTTCATGCTAGAGACGCAAGTTTTGGAGAAAATCATAAATGTAAGAGAGAGAGAGAGAAAGAGAGAGAGAGAGAGAGAGAGAGAGAGAGAGAGAGAGAGAGAGAGAGAGAGAGAGAGAGAGAGAGAGAGAGACGCAGGTCAGGTCAGAGGAATCATAACAGGTTTGCGAATCTCATTAGGAATCCCGCGGCAAACCTGGTCAACAATTTAAACTTAATGAGCCGGGCTGATTCAAGTCCCATCCGAGCATTGGCTAAGCTTAGCGTTCTCTGCACCAGCGACATCTATAACATGATACTGGACCAGGATGAACTAATTGCTTTTCCACACTCTGCACATCCTGACATCATTTGCTCCGAAAAAAAAAACTTAAATGAACAGTTATTAACCATATGTTAGCAGAGCTGTCCATCGCTGGATACATTTTTTTTTCAGCAAGGATCGACTTTATAAAAGTGTTGATATTATCCTGTATACTAAGAATCATTTAAATTTACACAAGATACAAGAGTAGTATTAAGAATCCTACGTAATCTTGAATGTGTTATCGATATTTAAATTTTGCCGAGATAAGTACAACGAATCACGGTCTTCCCAGACCTTATGACTGTTTTCACGGTCTTCCCAGACCTTATGACTGTTTTCACGATTTTTTATAATGCCAAGTGCATAAGTCCAATGTTTTCTTCACTCCCAAATTGCTTAGCACAGCATTCCCCTTAACAGTAACCCAGTCAACATACACATTAAAACTCCCATGATTACAAGTGCTTATTTTTTTAAGATATACCCCCTCCCTCCCCCCCAAAAAGGATTCTATAATCCTATCATACTAAGTTTTTTTTTTTCTGTGGTAGATGGAAAAGGGGTTGTTATTGCAGCAATCTGGAAAAATCACCTGATTCTGTTGGCTCTATGGGTTGGGCGCGACAAGAAGCAGCCGCCGGCTTGCAAAGCTATAGATGGTGGCATCACTGAAGCCAGTTGGAAATGTGATAATCAGTGCCACCATAACGTGCCACAGCAGAGACAGTGCTCTGTGTACCGAGGGGTCTGTAGAACACACGTAAAATAAGTTTTTCACGTTCTTAAAGAAACTACATTCAGTTAGATTTTCTCTAAGTTTTCTTCCCCTCAAGGGAGGTTCCTTGACGCTGGTGAGGGCCTCTTGATTTAGGGAATTGGATCGGTGTTCCGGTTCCCTGAATTGAGCTTGAATACCTTCCATCCCCCCCCCCATGCGCTGTATAATCCTAGGGGTTTAGCGCTTCCCTGTGATTATAATAATAACAATAATCTAAATTTTCTTAACCTTGATATAATTTGTAATCCCGCAGCACACACTTTCCATAACATACACGACAGCTACGCTCATTTCCTTGTTTGTGTATGTGGCGTTGAGCAAGTATTTTCCGACTCTACATAAGACTAGATCATTAGCTTGTTTTTTCCCTCCTTTGTCATTAAAATCATTAGCATGTATCTGAAGTGACGTTCTCCGTCTTTCCCAGGCATCGTCCACAGTCGACCTTCGGCCATAATTGTATATATATATTATCATTTTACATCTCAAGGAGTATAAATAACAGGAATCCTCAGGTTATATTTTAACTGTATATATTACTGGTAAGGCCTCATTTAGATTATAATGAGTTCTCGTCACTATATTCCAGAATTAGCTCTTAGTTATGATTATAGAAATAATGTATTCCACAATGGATATAAAAGTGCTTGAAAACGTACAGAGAAGGAAGAGAGAGTTGATCCCATAAATTGGAAATCTTTCCTACGTGAATAGACTGAGGACACTCAATCTGTACTATCTAGAAATTTGTAAAATTATGAGGGGAATTTGACTGAGGTGTATAAATGGAAACCAGGTTTATTTCAAGAGAATGTAAATAATGTGCTAAAAACTGTAACAAAGACAGGACTCTCTGAAAGGGGTTCATGTTGGAAAAATTTAAATTTAGAAAGGAAATAAGAAAGCATTGGTTTGGTAATTGAGTTGTGGATGAGTGGAACAAACTCCCGAGTAGCGTCATTGAAGCGAAAACCTTGTGTAGTTTTAAAAATAGGTCAGATAAGTACATGAGTGGGTGTGGATGTATGTGAGTTAGACCCGCCTAGCCTGGGCCAGTAAGCCTGAAGCAGTGCTGCTGCTTTCTTATATTCTTATTCTCTCTCTCTCTGTCTCTCTCTTCCTTTCCTTCCGCCTTCTCTTCCTGTCTTCTATTTTCGAAAACTTTGTTGTCTCTCTTTTCATCTTCCTGGTTTTACTTAAGTTTTACTTGTTAATTTGCCTTGCCTTTATTCATGTCCTGCTGTTGGTACACATTCTCTCTCATCTGTCGCTCTCTGCTCTTCACATCACTTTAATTTCCCCTTTTCTAATATTTTTTAAAGTGCTCTCACCTCATTATTTTGTCTGTCTTCTATTTCTCCGATATTCTCATTCTTTGGTAATACCTCCTTTCCTCTTTTACTCCTCCTCTTCCTCCTCCACTTTTCTTCTTCTGCTGCTGCTGCTCCTCCTCCTCCTCTTCTTGTCTGTTCCTCCTCCCCGTCCTGTTCCTCCTTCGCTACCTTTCTGTTCCTCCTTTTCCTAATATCTCCTTTCCTTTTTTTTTTGTATCTTTCCTTCCTCCACTTCTTTCATCGCCTTACATTCACTAAGGATCTCCTCCCTCTTGTTTATCTCGTCTCCTCTGCTCTCCCTTTCGTCATTCCACCTGATACTGGGTCATGGCTGTTACAACCAAAAAATACTTCAAACTGCTGTGAATCGTCGAAAATATGCAATAAAATAACATTTGAGCATATTTTTATATTTTTTATTTCACGGATTTAAAAAAAATCATATGAAGTGTACAACAAAATCTAATAGATTTGATATACTAACATACCTCGTGGACTGACGCTTGGAACACCGTAGGAAAATACGTAGCAAAATAAAGATAGGCTGGGAGATAAAGATGAATGAAAAGTGTCATAGCTTATAGCTGTAACACTTATTATTCTTCATTATCTCCCAGCCTATCTTCACTTTACTACGTAATTTTCTTACGGTGTTTCAAGTGTCAGTTTCCTAACTTTCCACGTTAACTTACAAAAAATATATTTTATTTTTAAATAGGTCTGGCCAGGTTGGATTAGAGTTGATTATGTAAAACTGTAAAAATGTATATTTAACCACAATTAAATAAATTAAAAACAAGGCACCAACAGGTCTTGTAACGAGGTAGCTGAGTTGTATTAGGTAACGTTAAAATCTGCACGAGTTTCATTCATGGTACAAGAACAGATTACATACTCAGGAAAGTTTGGAAGTGAACGAGACATGATTTTGTCCATGAGGACGATGTGCGAACAAAGTTCTGACTGGTGTAACACTAGACAAGTTTAGCATAATAAAACGGAGAGACAAATAAAGTTTACGCTGATAAAAAAAAGAGGGGAAAGTTTTGACTGCTGACAGAGAGGAACAAGCAAAGTTTTTACTGATGAAACGGAAAAGCCTGAAAAGTTGAGCGTGGTAAAAACAGAGTAACAAACTAAGTTCATCTGGTGGTGGAGTGGCACACGTAACAGAGAATGGAGTCCAACAAGACATGTTGTCTGCCAGGATTTTAACGGGAAAGAAATTAAGAACTTTCAAGTTTTAAAATCAATTATTTTTTTATTTGGGAAAGAATACTTAAACCTGCTGATAAACAGTAAAAGTATCCTTATAACTGGTTTAAGAGTTGGATAACAAGGTACGTAATGTTCAACATGTGTTAGGGTGAACATTTAAAACTAGTGAAACAGTGAAGAATATAATACACGCTTGGAAAAATGAACAAATGTAAAAGAATGCAGCGTTACGAGACCAACTGTCGACAACATTGCATTAGTTACCAGAAAGTTTTTTTTTTCAACCAATCTACAATACCGAGCCCATGAGCGTCGGTGCTACATAACTGCCGCTTGTGTGAAACCCTCTCAGACACACAGTCATCTCACGGAGGGAGCAAGAGACTCCACTCTTCAAGATTTGTCAGTTCGTGATGATGGTCCCATTTATTTAGCAGTGAGTATTCTGCCTTCATTCACTGTTTCTTCTTTATCATCTTGACCTGATTACCCACTCTGACCTTCTATCTGTGATTTAAAAACTCAAACTGATTTACTACACTGTCTGTGACTCCTTCCGTCTTCCCTTAGGTTTCTACCACTTTCCCAGTACCGCCCACTTCACCTCTACCAGTGCAGAATTAAATAGCTCATGTGGGTTTAATATCAATAAATATAATAATAATAATATAAATAATAAAGTTAAAATTAATAATACAATATAAATAAAGCTAAAATTATTAATAATAATAATAAAATTTAAATTTTGAATGAGAAATGTGTGAGACTCTATATATGAAATCCTACAGTTTAAATTTACAGAAGAAAAGTGTTTCTGTGAAGTGTACTTCAAAGCGATGCAGCTTAATGAGGTGGATCCCTTTTGATTGTATAAAGAAGAAATTGCCAATTATAGGGGATCGACACCAAACCTAACCCTTCTAGGGTAGGGTAGGTGCCTGAGCCCGAGCTTACAGCTCAAAACACTGTCATTCCCATTAGCTCCCCTGGGGCGGGGATGGCAGACCAGAGAGGCCTAGCTTGTGGCTAGGCCTGGGGACAGTTGGTCCCAAAGATGAGGAGGTACTTGTGCCTCCTCCCATGGCAGACTTAGGTCTGAGACACTCCCTAAAGAGGGAGCCAAGGCCGGGCCACCACTTGGAAAAGGCCCGGGCCGGGAAAATTACCGGCGAATCTTTAATAATAATAATAATAATAAACCAATTATAGGATAATTGCAAAGAAATTAAGTACTAGAAACAAGCGAAATGTCACCCCTTTGCTATGAAAGAACGTGAGAATTACCTACAATTTATAACCTTCTTTGTCTTAAATCTCGGCATAGTATTGGCTACTTTCCATTTTTCTGCTATTTACCTAAAAATCTGTTATGCAAGCCCCTTCAGTTCCCAGAGAAATATCGTTTCTTTTGCTAATGCTTTGGTAATGTCACTATATAAGCAATAGTAGACTCTGTTCATATTTATCTCAAGTGTTTCCATCACCCTTTTCAGTAGGTGGTTAAATTTACCTTCGCTCGCCATTGATACCTTCTGCCTTGCCTCAGAGAATTTCCCTTCTTATCTATTGCTGTCTTGCAACATTGCATGTAGCTTGTTCTGTATTACCTTTACTGAATGACTTTCATAAAAATAATCCTGATCTTCATACGAAATATTTTATACATTTCTTCCTGTTACATTTCTTTCTGTTACAAAGCTGTAACAATTTATAATTGAATGACATTCTGGTCTGTCATGAACCGTTGTCAAGTCGTGACTTGACACACTTCATCTATTCATAGGATGTAAATAACTGTTTTCAAGTTTTCGTTTAGAATTTGAGAACGCCTCATCTGATCGGCGTCAGATTTTCATCGTTGGTATACTGTAAGTACGAAAAAGTTCGTGCAAGTTTTGGGATGTAGGAGTTCCCTCTGGTCAATTTTATGTTGACCATTCCCGGATTTAGTTTCCATGAAATAATTCTAGAAAGCCTTGTCTGATCACCATAGAAATTTTAGTGCCGGTGCATCCTACTTAGAAGGTGGTTGCTAATTTTATTTGTAAAATGGTGCACTTTTACGTAAAATACCTTGAATATGCCTTTGATGAACAGCTTTGATCTTTAGCGGGTGATGCATATTATGGATTACATGGTATCCAACAAGTTCGTTTTTTAAGATGCAGATTTCTCAGTTTTATTCCCGTTTGTGCCTACCTGTAGAATTTTTCTGAGTTTTTTATCCTCCTCCAAAGTTTCACTGAGATATCTTGAGGAAGCCCTTTCCGATCGGCTTCAAACCTTCAATACTGGTGTATCTTACTTAGAAGAGTGTTCGAATTGTTACTAGACTGTGTAGTTGCAAAGATGCTAATTATATAAACCAAATTGTGATGCAGGTTTCTCAGCAAAACTTGAGATTGCCTCGTTCGAATGACTTCAACTTTTCAAAGCTGTTGAATCTTAAAAGACAGTTTTGATTGTTTCTGAAATGTATAGTTTCCACTTCGCAACATTTTTTTAATACAATAAAAGACCTACGGGTCTTCCCATAGATCATGGTAAAAATGAATACTATCGAAGATTTGATCTTCCTTTAAGAGCAAGACTCATCGTTTCTTGCAACTAATGCAACGTCATTTTGTTGTGAACTGTTCCATCCAAGGCATTATGATATTTTTCCTAAAGTTTATCTGTTTAATGTCTACTGTCAGTGGGTCACCAGTGCTGCACATTAAGTTTACTCTATAAAATACTGATCAATGATAACTGAGTATATACACTGAGAGACAACTTTCGGCGCACTTACCTTATATTTTAGTGAAAATAATGTGACCCTGTTATCATTTGTCCTCTATTTGTCTATATTTTATTTCTTGGTTACTCCTATGTTTTGCAGTAATAAATTTATACCTCTCGGTCTAAAACTACCTTGCTCATATTTTGACAGCAATTGCAACGTGCACATATCATTTTCGTCAATAAATTCCCTGAAAAACGGCAAAGATTATAAGGAGCACAGTAGTTAAACAAATGCATTGTATGAGTGCGTGAGAGGGAGAGAGAGCATTTGCACAAGCCCTAATGCCTCCATTGTAATGAGAAAATAAACAAACGGGACTGAGAGACACGTAGCTCTTGATGAAGCCTACACCAGCAGTCAGTTTAATGTCTGTTTAGTATCGTATTTGGTATGCTATGTCCATAGTGTGTTGCAACAGTATCGTATTTACCTTCAAGAGATGAGTACGCTGATGCTGACGAGAGCATCTAGATCCAAAGACTCGAGTCACTTTTAATTTCCTGTGAATCAAAAATGATTGCTCCCTGTTCTTCAGATGCTGTAGGAACCCTACGAGTTTAGTTATTCCCAAGAATATAAAATAATAATATTAGCAATAATAATAATAATAATGATAATTAATTAATTAATTAATTAAAGTTCTGGGAATTGTCGTCCTCGTAGCCCGGTCTCAAACCAAGCTTCCTAAATTAGAAAAGAAATATAACAGATATAAGAAATATTAAAAAACGAACAAGAAAGTAAATCTTCGTGTATATTCAACATAAGTAGAAGTTGTAAGATTGTCTTTCCTCCATTACGTTTTCATGAGAGAAAGAAAATACTTGCAATCCTGCCAGATTATAAAGTGTCTGACAGGCTTTTATTTCACACTCTTATGGCAGGACGGTAGTACCCTCCTGGATGGTAGTCTTGGAACCAAAACACTTCTGAGAAAAATTAATTCCTGAAAACCTGAACTGTGGTAGGCCTCACAATTACTAATGATTACGCAAGACGTGGTGTCGCACTCAAGAGTGCAACAAGAAACTGACAAAGAATGATAATCAACTACAGCTTCGTCTCCAGGTCGTCACAGATCTTCAATGGCTGTATCCTGCCAGTTTGTGGAGCGCTCTAGTAAACACCAGACGACAATCATTGGAGGAAGTTGGTCTCTATAATACTCCCGATAGACTGAGAGGCGAGAAATGAGTACACGAGCTGACGATAAAGACACAGATGAGTCACAGAGATTCCAGGAAATATTTTGTCGATCTAAAGGTAGTCAGGAAGTGGAATGACCTGAGTGAAGATATGAAAGTGGTTCGTGAACCGAGCAACCATCAGGGTTAAGAAATGAGATGAAATCCCGCGAAACTCAGATAGGCAAGTACGTATTAAGTGGCCATCACCCACTGACACAACTGTGGGGGAAACACGTGGATATTAATGTTTGAAGCTGAGATGCCTCTTTTTTTAAACCATATAAATATATCATCCCCCGCACACAGGTGTCATATGTAAGACACAAAACAAAGATTCCTGAGGAATTAAACTAAAATGGCTTTGTAAGGTTATTCTTAAAGATGAAAGAATGACTAACATTCATCAGCATGGGAGAAAAACATTTACACTTACAGACAACTGATACAGCTCAGGCTACCAGTGAAGATGATGCTACCAGTACACAAATATCCTGCACATGGAACAAAGAAACTTATGACGACGTTTCGATCCGACTTGGATCATTAACTAGTGATTAGGTAATGGTCCAAATCGGACCGAAACGTCGTCATAAGCTTTTTCTTTTATGTGCGGGTTATTTGTTTGTTATCCCAGTAACGGTATTGTGCCTTTTTGCTCTTTCACATTATCAGAATTAACTACACTACATCCAGTAGATTTATGGTCCTTTGTAAATTTATCATCATATTTATCAGTATGATGATCGCGTGCAAAAACTGATCATAAAGTTCGACTCCTTCGTTATTTACAACGGTCTTTCAGAATATTTGCCATAATTTTATTCTTTGTCAGATTAAATCACGACTTCCAAGTCAAGTTCAAGTACAATATGTTAACATGTAAACAATCTAAAAAAAGTTAAGTGCTGAGTACAGCACAAAAATCTGCAATAAACCTAACCAGCAACAAGCAATTGTTGTTAGGGACCAGTAAATACTCAATTTTTTCATACAAGAGTTTGTACAAAATTACCAGCTAGAAAATAAATCATAAACTTGATAATAATTATAGAGGAAACAGTTAACTGGACCACCAGAGATACTCCCTATCTGACACATGAGGTCATCCACACTGTACATTAGGCCATGATTTAGAGTCCAGTATCTTTAATGTATTTTTCCTAGATTGAAAATTCTTACATGAGCATAATTCCAGCGTTTTAATAAAGAAAAATAATGAAAAGTAATGAAATTCCCTTTAGCGCTTCTTTTTTTATTTTAATAATGAAATTCCTAACGACTATTGTTTCATCTAACGTTCTTGTGTCCAGCTGCTTCAGTCTACATCTACATTCAGAATCCTCTTGAAATTGTGAAAAAAATATAGAATGAGAGCAGGAATAATGTATTTTTCCGAGGCCTTGAAACATGATTTTGATTCTCGTATAAATGTGTAAATCTACCTACGAACTGACTGGGTTTCTTTCATAAGCCAGGTTAAGGGAGGTGGTAGGTGGGGAGCAAATCTTCTATTGGTAGGGATGGTAAACTGTGAAAATACTGCTCTATGCATCGTTGATTTTAACGTCGTGTTATGGGCACCGCGGGAAGAACTCGTTTTATTGGAATAGTGCGGACGTCGTTTCGCTGTTTTATAGAGCCAGTAGGGATATCCTTCCATTGTTTTATTGAGACGCAGTGGTGGCCTCTTTGGTGGTTTATAGATACAGTTTGGTCGTTCTTTAGTAATTCATCGTCGCTGTGACTTCCTTGACCATTATAATTGGTTTGACAGGGTGAATTTTTCTTATTATTATGAGGACGTTTTCTTTATAAAGAGAAGAGTGGCGCCTATCATTTTCTGCTGTCAGATACATGGAACAAAGTTGAAGAAATATAAGAAATATGAATAAATGCCCCCTATACAAATTCCTGCAATCTTCACGGTTTTTTCGTAACCCTACACTTTCTAGCAGGCTTGTGTCTCGTCTGGTTGTTCTGCTCCAGTTTATGCCAACATGTTCTGGTTGTTCCCATTTCAAATAATTTCTCTTTATTCGCCCTGTCAATATCCAAATGCATCGTTGGTGTCGTGAATACATTTCCCTGATCCTTAGCTCTTCCAATGACGTCAGGTGTACGACTTTACTTCCTTGTTATTTTACCATTTATATCTTAAGCAAAGTTAGCTGAAACTGCGTGATTTTTTACAACTTCTGTGTGTGATTGACAAGGTTTTTAGCTCCACACTAAGGAGATATATTTAAGGTTTGGTAATGCCCACGAAACTCCGTTATTCCTTGTAGACAATACCATTCATAAACCTTATTTTTTCGTATTAAACATTTAATATCTTCCCTTAGGGATAATTATTTATTTAATGATGACCTTAATATAAAAAATGCCTATGCTAAAGGTATAATATCGAGATTAGCAGCTCGAACACGGCACATGATCCGAGTGAGCATCATGCCTCAGTATGATGTGCGCGTGCAAAAGCTGATCATAAAGTTGGACTCCTGCGTTATTTACAACGGCATTTCAGAATATTTGGCCAACGACAATCTCGCCCCCAATAAATTCAACACGAAACAGCCATTCCCGGGACAATAAAATCAGAGCAATATTCATACGAAGCCTCGATGTAGATTAAAAATAATAGGAAATATGGAAAATGTGACAGAACATCAGCTTGATGTTTAGTTTATTTTATTGTTAGGGCGCGGTTCCCCCTCCCCCCATCCTTAAAAATTGCCAGTTATATTCTAGGACATGAAAAAGTTATTCGATTCGGAATCTTCACTGTTAACTGAATAGCACTAGCACGACAGCTGGTGTCTAGTACTTGAGGATACTCCGCACTGGTAAGACAACTGAAAGGGTCATTAGTTAACAAAGATCTGTGTCACGAGTCGCTTTCCTTTCTTCTAAAGGTAAAAAACTTATCCGCCTTGAAAATTAAGAGTATTTTATAATCTAGACAGCATGTTTTGAGGTTTATCAAGTCATGACATGATAAAGCTCTACATAGAGCCAGCTCTCTCTACAACAGATTCGTTCTGCTACATTTGCTAGTCAAAGCAAGCCTCTGTTGCAAATATTTTATTCGAAGAGTAATAAAAATGTGCTCTCTCTCTCTCTCTCTCTCTCTCTCTCTCTCTCTCTCTCTCTCTCTCTCTCTCTCTCTCTCAGTATGCTTAATGTACTGTTCCTCAACTCGTGTTCTGTTGTCCATAAATGAAATCACTGGTTACGCAATTTGCTATTTTCCTTGGTTAATATCAGTTTCCAATGTATTTGGTTTTCATTCGAATAATGGTTACTAAAAAATAAATAACAGAGCCTTCAGCTTTATTATTATATCATCATCTGACTAGACAGGAGAGGCAGTAGAAGTTCACTTACTCTGCAGATAACTTAGATGTATTCCGTAAGGTCTTCTGGTTGCTTTAGAAGCAATAACAGGGCTTCAGTTTTATTATCAAGTCCTCGCCTGCCTAGACAGAAGAGCTAGCAGAAGTGTAATCTTCCCCATCAGGTAACCTGGATGTATATCTAAAGGTCTTCTGTCTGTTTCGTGTTGACGAATTGTGGCTATGTGCCTCGACTCAACTTCTGCTTCTAATGGCTTTAGTAAAACTTAAGGAAATATGGAGGCTTTTTTTTTTTTGAATGGGGAAAAGGGTGAAAGAAAAAATATCGATTGAAAGAAGAAGGCTGGTATTCATCTTTTATGAGAGAACATGTATGGCCAACAAACATAACATGGTCAACATTTAATATATCGAAAACAAGGTAACAGTTGAGCTCAGGCGGCCTCCAGCGACCTTCTGTATTTCAACATTTAACTAACTTCCTTCCACATTCTGTTTCTCTGACTCTCGCAAGCTACTGCCCCACTCTCTCTCTCTCTCTCTCTCTCTCTCTCTCTCTCTCTCTCTCTCTCTCTCTCTCTCTCTCTCGTAAGCAGTTTTTCTTGTCATTCGTTTTGTAATCTATCCACTCAGCTTGGGTTACATGAGGATTCTTTATTCAAGTAAAAGGCCAGAAAAATATAACTTGTGCAGAATGTATTTAATAAATCTTTTATATTTTTTTTACTGATGTATGGAATATGTTGAAAACTGTAATAACAAAAATCGGGGAAAAAATCCAGCCCCCCAAAAAAAAGTCAAATCTTCTATGCAAAAGAGATATAATGACATTTTCATTTCTGAGAAGATTCCTAAATATCGAGAAATGTGAGCTCTTTCTTTCCAATTTCGTCTTCCAAATTATGGTCCTCTAACAAGACACCAGATATCAGAAAGACGAAATAAGCCGTTTTTAAAAAGCAAGCGAAAAGAAGTCTTGGCTCGAGTACATTTGATGAGGCTCGAGCAGGGGACAACACGACCCCTGACCTCTTCACGTGATGACCCTGGACTTTGAGACGGGAAGCACGCGTCAACACATTATTAAACGGATAAGCTCAAGTGCTTCTTTGTAGCCTCAATCCAGGATCAAAGACGTGAGTTTTTTTTCTTTCTCTCTCTCTCTCTCTATCTTTCGTGTTGCGTAAAAGTCAAAGTGAAAGACTGAAATCAGTGAAAAAAGAGACATGTAGATTTTGCATTAGAGCAAAATTTTTATTTTATACTTTATACGTAGGCTGATGTTAATATTTTTATTTTAGAATCAATTCAAAAAAAAAAATTGCTGTTTTCTTGCCTGTTTCTTTTCATTAGACTGGTCTTAGATATTTACTTTAAAATCCGGAAGACTTTTTTTAAGCTTATAATATCTAAAAGAATTTGGTCATTATCTTCTTATATTTGAAATATCTAGTCTTTTCATACACGTTTAAATGTTCACTGAAAGGTTTTGAAATGTGTAAAAAAAAAAAAATCTGTCAATGAATGATTATTTGCCAACAAAAGTAGTAAAAAGTCACTTTTAGTTAAGATATTTTTTATTTAAACAACGTTCATAAAGCCCCAGGTGAACCGTCACATACCACAAATAAAAGTTTAAAAATTTGATCATATTTTGCTATTATTTAAAATGCCTTTATGTTTCATAACATTGCCTTCGAAAGTATTCCCGTGTCAGACTTTCATTTTTTTTTTATTCTCATCCCCGACATCTGAATATTAAAAAAACTTGACTTGTGAAACAAAATAAAAAATATTTTGCCCTATGCAATTATTTTGCGCTGAATTTAATAATGTTAACGACAAGGTGATGAATATATCACCTTAAACAGCGTCCTTGTTCTCAGGTAAATCAGGTCAAACTGGATATTGTATGAAAATCTATATAAGCTCTATAAAAATGATCATAAGATGATCTAGAAATTAATATATCTCCAGTTTAAAACACAATTGTAAAATATATTTATTCTAAATAATACCGGAACATCTCGCTCAACAGTAAATAACCCGGAACAGTGATAACAATGTTAACGACAAGGTGATGAATATATCACCTTAAACAGTAAATAACCTGGAACAGTGATAACAATGTTAACGACAAGGTGATGAATATATCACCTTAAACAGTAAATAACCTGGAACAGTGATAACAATGTTAACGACAAGGTGATGAATATATCACCTTAAACAGTAAATAACCCGGAACAGTGATAACAATGTTAACGACAAGGTGATGAATATATCACCTTAAACAGTAAATAACCTGGAACAGTGATAACAATGTTAACGACAAGGTGATGAATATATCACCTTAAACAGTAAATAACCCGGAACAGTGATAACAATGTTAACGACAAGGTGATGAATATATCACCTTAAACAGTAAATAACCCGGAACAGTGATAACAATGTTAACGACAAGGTGATGAATATATCACCTTAAACAGTAAATAACCTGGAACAGTGATAACAATGTTAACGACAAGGTGATGAATATATCACCTTAAACAGTAAATAACCTGGAACAGTGATAACAGGTTTAATAAGTTTATATTGTTGAAGCTTGATCTGTATTAAAACTTTTCACTCTTCTTAAGAAGAACGGTGGTAAGGGGCCATGCGTGTGTTTCATAAACCTGTGAGGTGGCGAAAGCACCTTTCAGCTAAGTTCTGTCTTGTGCTGAATAATCCTTACAGGTTTAGTGCTCCATATAAGAAAACACGATTTAGAAATTTCCCAAATGATCAGGAACCATTCGGATGCAGGTGCAACATTAGTGTCATTCGTCGTTGATGTAACAAGTACTGTGCAGCAGTGTTATTAGTCATTGTTTAAAAGACAGCAAATTCTGTATAACAATGTTATTTGCTGTTGATGCAATAACTGCAAAATGCAGGAGGACACAGCGCACGCGGACACCCTATCTGAACACTTATGGTAGGAAGCCTAAGGCCAGTAATGCATTTAAAATATATAACAGAGATTGTAAGCATTTTATTGATAGGTAATTAATGTGCTAATATCCTATTACTAATTTCCCCTTGGCTTGTCTGTCATAAACAGCTTTATTGATCAGGATATCAACTAGGAAACAGGGTCGCGAGGGCGGTGATACCCAAAATCTAATACAGGTAACCTAACTCCTGTCTATAATCTTTCTTATTTCTGGAGAAGTGACTGGTCTCGTGTCCTTCAAAGAAGGTGAATCGATGCTCATGAAGAACTCTTGATTAGCGGGGTTGGAGCTAACCTCCAATCTTCAGATCGAACCTCACAACCTCCCTTCCTCCAAACCCTGTTATAGGTTGTGTGTGTCTAGTGCCAATCCATGAATATTATTAATGATCCTTTCAGTTAAAGTCTACTGATAATTACACTTCTTGATTGGCGATTTGATTTTGTGAATTTTTTTTCACTTTTAACAAAATATGACATTTAGTGACTTACAAAATAATCATAACACGATTTCAAACAAATCGCAGAACAGGTCTGGCTTGAACCCATGGCAGGTTAGTTCTAAGACTCGCCTGTTTTGAGTTCGATCCCCAGCCAAGGAGTCTGCGTTTTCTTAACTGCTTGTTGGGTCTGAAAGTTCCTAGGTTAGCGAGGTAAACCAATCCACGAGAGAGACATGCCCCAACAGGAAGGGTGTTTAGTGTGTGCGTGTCTTGGTGAGAGCACTTCACTTAGTTCGTGATACTGGTGGCGATATGTGTTTACAACGATCAAAGTGATTTTGATAGCAGTGGTAATGCGTGTAACATAGTATGGTCTATCCATCACATTAAATAAGTGTAGAGAGAACGTGAACCAGGCTCGTCTTACCAGTATTGAACAAGCGAACGTTAACGTGCATTTCTATGATCACATTGATAAAATGATGATTTTTTTTTTTTTTTTTTTTTATTCGCCGGTATTCTCCCGGCCCGGGTCTTTTCCAAGTAGTGGTGACCCGGCCTTGGCTCCCTATCTGGGGAGTGTCTCGAGACCTAAGTCTCCCATGGGAGGAAGTACAAGTACCCCCTCATCTTTGGGACCAAGTGTCCCCAGGCCTAGCCACAGTCCCCGCCCTCACGGGGCTCGTAGGGAGAAGCTAGGCCTCTGGTCTGCCATCTGCCCCGCCCCAAAGGGGCTCGTGGGGATGGCAGTCTTGTGAGCTGCAGGTGGTAGCAAGCTCAAACCTATAAATGATGATTAACTCATGTAGTGTAATTTTTAAGAGAAAACTGAAAAATCTAACATTTCACAAATATTATGTAAGTGTTTTAATGAATATTTGATATTGTGGGCGATAATGATTTTTTTTTTTTTTTGCTGCTCGTTTTTTTATTAGATAAATCCTCAAAATTAAATGGATTGTGCAATGAACAACAATTATTTTGGGTAAATAGGAAAAAAATGTTTTGGTAACAAACCTTAACAATATAACCCAACTTAAAACAAATTTTTCTGGACTATGCTCAACATAGCTAGGTATATAAAAGTGTCGTGTACCACAGTTTAATGTAGCCAAGTGTACCTACCTGGCGTCTAACTTGAGGCCATTCCGGGGATTAACGTCCCCGCTCCCCGGTCCATGACCGGGCCTCCTGGTGGACGAGGACCTGATCAACGAGGCTGTTACTGCTGGCCGCACTCATCGCCTGCAACAGGATAGGAACAGGATAGGAGCGAGTACTGTACCTTGTGGAACAGAGCTCTTCGCTATGGCAGCTTCCGATTTAACTCTGTTTACTACTACTCTTTGTGTTCGATTGATTAGAAAGTTGAAGATCCATCTTTGCCAGTTATCCCTTTAGCACGCATTTTGTGTGCTATTACACCATGATCGCACTTGTCAAAGGCTTTTGCAAAGTCTGTATATACTACATTTGCATTCTGTTTGTTTTCCAGCGCATCCAAGACAATATCATAGTTGTCCAGTAGTTGCGAGAGGCAGGAGCGACCTGGTCTGAACCCATGTTGCCCTAGATTGTGCAATTTTTGGGAGTCCAAGTGGTTTGCAATCTACTTCTTAGAACTCTTTCAGAGACTTTTATGATGTGGGATGTTAAAGCTATTGGTACATAGTTCTTAGCTTTGCTTTTCTGTCACCTTAATGGAGTGGGGCTATATCCGTTGTGTATAATAATGTTCTGGACCACTGCTCAGTATAGCCATGCATGTAAAAATGTTGTGGGTCACTCCTCAGTGTAGCCATGTATTTAACAATACTGTGTTGTATACGTATGTATATAATGATGTAGTAAGATCACCTTCACTAATATTTAATAAGAATAACCATGCGCGTTTACTGATATTTTTTCACAATAAAATATATATTTTTGTTTTCTGTGCTTTGGCATTAGAAGAGGTATTAGAACCAAAATTTGGAGCACCTTAAGCCTTAATTATAACTTCGTTTAACCCGAGGAGAAGCTTTACAAAAAAAAAAAACTTGATAGAGGAGAGCGTTATTAAGGCATATTTTCATAAAGCTCTCCTTGAAGAATACATCGTCATCTACTTGCTTGATCGTTGCCTTTTAATCCCAGAAGTAATATGTATCCAGAGGTATGTATCCTCTCATTATACATACACGGAGTTTTTTTTATCTAGTCTTACGAATTACAATATATTTTATTAGTATCTAAGTGGATTGCTGCATTAGGCGCTTTTATATTCCCGTCGAAAGGCCTTAAGCCTAGCAAATGTATCTTCCCATAGGAGACTTTGGCTGTACAAGGCTGATACTGGTTATTATTAAATTATAATATCCATGTGTTATTTTCTGGCCAGTACCATTCACGACTATATTTCTAGGATGGTTCCCTCTAAGGTGTTGCTTTGATGTCAGTTAAGAAGTACTTGATCTATGAAACCGATTTATTCTCTCCTTCCTTGCAGTTAAGGAGAGGTTTAGCGCTTACCCCTAATTATAATAAAAATTCAAGGCTCGTACTGCAGTGTCCCATATCCGAGAAATAATGAAATAGTTATAATCAGAACTATAATTTTAAAGGGGATGTACCGGCAAGCCAGCGGCGGGTCATCATATGACTAAGACCCTCGTGAGGAAACACTTGTCCTGTTTCCTGACAAATCTTACCTAACTTAACCGATGAGGCAAAAAAAATTGCAATTGCTTCTATCCGTTATAGTGTTTAAAGTCTAGTAGAATATATATCACAGTATCGTACCATCTTCACTCTTTTAAGCTGGTGAGTCATACTTTAGGTAAATATATATTTTTGTAACGAGGAACCCCGTGTTGTACGCTGACTTTTGTACCACGATCTGTCTGACACGTTAATGTTTCTCCGAAAACGGGATGCATTTAGTGATCAAATTCTTCGTTTTCTTGTTGTTTTCATGATCCAGGTTTTCAGGGCAATGACTTGAGAAGGTTTTTCTCTCATGGGCTTTAAAAAATTCCATCGCTGGTGTATCTTAAATATTCTGACTGGTTTTCAACTGTCTAGTTGCCAGTTTTATTGAACATATTGGAATGCTCGTATTCGTTTCCGGGTGCAGGTGTTATGTGGTAGAAGGTTGATCCATCTCACGTCGCGCAACAACTAAAACAAAGTTATTATTAGGTATCCCCAAAAAGAGGATACTTAAAGTAGTTGGATTTTTCCTTCATTTTTTTCATGTGTGACTGGTCTGAGTTCCAACTTCAGGGCCTCTTACACATGTTGCTCTACAGTTACTCGGCCTTTTGAGTGTTACACTACGGATACTAGACTTCCTTGGCCACCTGCAGATGTATATATCCAGATCTTGGGCCTCTTGGGTACTGAGTTATAACTTTTATGCCTATTGAGAAAGCTGAGCTGCAGCTCCTTTACTTCTCGAGGGATTTAAAACATAACTACTAAGCCTTTTACGTGCGTGGCCGGGATTACGTCGTGCTAGGGACACTTCCATCGGATTTTTCAGCAACCAAAATATTTCTGTTCTGTTCTGAGTTTATGGTTGTTGTTGTGGTTATTACGTCTGTCGTTATTATAGTTATTTTATTGTAGCTGTGGTTATTCTAGTGGATGGCTGGCAAGGGTATCTTATACTTTTGTTTCATTCACTGCTTCGTTGACTCTCTTCATTTATTCAACAGGGAAAATGAGATAGCGAGTCATTTAATTTTTTGAGGACACACAAATGTTTGTAGGTTTTCGGTAAACATAATGTTTACCGAAAACCTACAAACATTTGCTCGTACATAAATTATTACCCAATTCAGAAAATAGAGTTAAAAATGCTTTTTTCACTTTTCCGTTTCTGAAAGCACTGATAATTTTACCTTAAAGTTACTTTAAAAAAGATAATATATTGAATAAGGCTATTGATTAACTCTCCCCATCGAATAATTGGGTTATGTATATTTAATTCCGTGCATAAGCTGAGCGAACTTTTATATAGGTCAGACCGGGAAATGTCATGAGAAGAGAATTAAACAGTTTAAATATGATATAACTACTCGGTAAGAAGCTCGTTAAGCTGACCTACAGTGAGTCAGCAGTGATGTGATGATTTGATGGAATCGCTGAAATGTAATGATAGTAGTAAATATTACACAGAATGAATGTAATTTTATGTTCGGTGTGTGTGTGTATGTATGTGTGTGTGTGTGTGTGTGTGTGTGTGTGTGTGTGTGTGTGTGTGTGTGTGTGTGTGTGTGTGTGTGTGTGTGTGTGTGTGTGTGTGTATGCCACGGCCATAAACTAATCAGTGATCGCATGAAATAGAATTCTCAAAAAAATGAACTGGAGAGATAGACTGACAAGCCAACTGACATAACCGACCACTAGACACTCAGCAGTGACCTCTGAAAAAAAAATGAATCAGTTCACTCAAATTTAATCGCAACAAATAGCAATTACCACTGCAGCAAATCAATATTTTTTGCTCAAAATATGTGAAGGCATCTCAGCAGTCAAACAAAGTTAGTGTTTTGCATAAGAGAAAGCTGAAAAATCCAGATAATGAACTATAGAAACTAAAAATTCTACAAAGTTCATGCGAATAAAGTTGTTTTTGTGTTGGTGACAGCAGGCTGTTACTCCCAAATCTTTCCAAGCCATTCCCCACGCTGTTGTCTCCACGGCCCCTCTCCGTGTTGACAGTGCGGGATCCACCACGGCTTTACACCGATTCATCCAGGATATTTTTCAGTTAGGCGTTACTCCAGAATGTTTTGCTTTACTATTCAGTGGTAAGCTTACTAGCCAAGTAGCAGAAAGCTGAATGCACTTACATTCACAGCTATACTGTCAACCGGTGGAGGAACACCATCCGTACCAATCTTCCTGTCCATTGTCTCGCTGTCGTTCACTGTCGGGGTTCCTGCCTCTTATATTAAAAGTGCAGGGATGGCAGGCGGATCCAGGCTTTCCGTGGAGGAGGGGTGGGGGGAGGGGAAAGAAAGGGCGTGAAACGAGGGAAAGGGAGGCCGATAGAGAGAGGGAGAGAAATGGAAGGAAAGAACGGAGGAATGGGGGGCTGCTCTAAACGGTGTGGAGCAAGAGCTTTTGAACAAAAAATGAATTACTCAAAGGAAATCTGAATAGAACTTTGTGAACACCCTTAATATAAATTAAAAAGATAAAAATTTTACTCTTACCTGTGAAAAATAAAATAATTGCACACGAGCTATGAACTTCAGCTAATTTTCTTGTCATTTTCCCGGAAATGACAGACCTCAAACTGAAAGTAAACTGGATACACATGTTTAGGCGATGCACATATGGCAGGGCAATCAAGTGTATGTATAAGAAAGGAAACTTGAAGCACCAGCGACGACATGCACGCTCACGAATGCCTCGTGGTTTCGGCGATATATAAAGCCATATAGAGTGGAAAAGTAATCAAAGCCCAGAGTACTCTTTTCTTTTGTACCTAAACAAGCCACCTCCTTGAGAATACGGTTAGACAACCTGTATTATTCCTTGTGCTCAATGACCCACACGGATTTATCACTTCAAATAAAATGAAATATGGACAGATATACACTTGCACTTACGTATAACTGTTTCGTCTATTTTCCGAAGAATGGTTTCCAAATATCGAGTTACAGTCCATGTTATTATCTTAAATGTTCATTAGAAACACGTGTTTTAGGTGAAATTAATCAACATAAGCTGTGGATACTTTTGTTAAACCTTTCAAGGCGAGTGCCTTGATGCTATTGAAGGACTCTTGAACCGCGGAACAGGAATTAGATCCTGCCTTGGCTCAAACTCGATTATCTCTCATTTCTTTAGCGCTGTATAATTGCTATTGACTTAGAGCTCCCCAATAACTTTTTAAAATTCTGCTTCTCATGAAACATAGAGGAGCATTCCGCAGTGATGCATTTTAGTTATTTTGCTTCTCTAATAATTGCAGAGGACTCACGTGGTTGCAGAGAACATAATCAGCTTTGAGTCTGGTGCAAGCCTCTCCATCTAAGAAATTGGAGAAACCCTCCCCGTCTTTGATCAAGTGTGATCTCCTTCCATTCCCCAGGCGTTATATGGTCCCAGCCGTTGGATCCAAATGGCTTACTGCCCTCTGTTGTGAAAGACACATTGCAGAAGCTGCTTTTATTTCGATAATGTTTCTCCCCCACATTCTTCTACGATAAGTAGATCCCTACAGTCTTAATGCTTCCTCTGAAAGTGATATTAATTATAATAGTTCTTGATGTCGAATATTTTTCAGGCCTCTGGCTTAAAGTGCCACATTAACAATACTATATATTTTTGATGTTCTACCATGGAAGTCGCATTGTAACTAATGAAGGTTTGGGATATTGGCTTATTGGTAATGGATATATCGTGATAACTGCAGGAAAAAGTTACAATATGAGGAATTTAGTATTATTATTCTTATTATCATTATTATTTTTATATTAGCTTATGTTTAATAATAATAATATAATATTATTATAATGATATTATTATTATTATTATTATTATTATTATTATTATTATTATTATTATTATTATTATTATTGCTGATTTTATAATTCATTATGTTTTTGTATCTATTTTTCTTATAATTTGTGTGAAAATTTGAGAGTAAAACTGAAGTGAACTTTTAAATATGTGTGATATCATGTCTCATATTAATAATATTGTCAAAATATGTGCTGTGTTGCTTAGAATGTGTTATGTTGCACAGTATGTGTTGCACCATTATGACTGATTATTCCACACATTTTCTTTCATGCTGGCTGTTTTCTACCTGGGCAAAATGATGGAAAAGAAAAAAAACACTTTCACCATCACTTTTCTCTTAGCTGCCTTTTCAGAAAAGTGCAGACATGATTTTAATTGGAATTTTTTTATTAACTGAGAGCAGGCTGAGGGTTTTAGGCCCATTTCACGTTATTTGTAAGCAACTGCTGTGTTTCTCGTGTGATATTCTAGTATCGGAAGAGATCTTTGATGCTGGTACAGAGCAGCGGAAGAGATCTTTGATGCTGGTACAGAGCAGCGGAAGAGATCTTTGATGCTGGTACAGAGCAGCGGAAGAGATCTTTGATGCTGGTACAGAGCAGCGGAAGAGATCTTTGATGCTGGTACAGAGCAGCGGAAGAGATCTTAGATGGTAGTACAGAGCAATGGAATAGATCTTTGATGCTAGTACAGAGCAATGGAAGAGATCTTAGATGGTAGTACAGAGCAATGGAATAGATCTTTGATGCTAGTACAGAGCAGCGGAAGAGATCTTTGATGCTAGTACAGAGCAGGGGAATAGATCTTTGGTGCTGATACAGAGCAGTGGAACAGATCTTTGATGCTAATACCGAGTAGTGGAACAGATCTTTGATGCTAGCACAGAGCAATGGAAGAGATCTTAGATGGTAGTACAGAGCAGTGGAACAGATCTTTGATGCTAGTACAGAGCAATGGAACAGATCTTTGATGCTAGTACAGAGCAGCGGAAGAGATCTTTGATGCTGGTACAGAGCAGGGGAATAGATCTTTGGTGCTGATACAGAGCAGTGGAACAGATCTTTGATGCTAATACCGAGTAGTGGAACAGATCTTTGATGCTAGCACAGAGCAATGGAAGAGATCTTAGATTGTAGTACAGAGCAGTGGAACAGATCTTTGATGCTAGTACAGAGCAATGGAACAGATCTTTGATGCTAGTACAGAGCAGGGGAACAGATCTTTGGTGTTGGTACAGAGCAGTGGAACATATCTTTTATGCTAGTACAGAGCAATGGAACAGATCTTTGATGCTAGTACAGAGCAGTGGAACAGATCTTTGGTGCTGGTACAGAGCAGTGCAGCAGACCTTTGTTGCTAGTACAGAGCAATGGAATAGATCTATGATGCTGGTAAAGAACAGTGGAATAGATCTTTGGTACTGGTACAGAGCAGTGGAGCAGATCTTTGTTGCTAGTACAGAGCAGTGGAACAGATCTTAGGTGCTGGTACAGAGCAGTGGAACAGATCTTTTCTGTTAGTACAGAGCAGTGGGACAGATCTTTGGTGCTGGTACAGAGCAGTGGAACAGATCTTTGATACTGTTACAGAGCAGTGGAACAGATCTTTGGTACTGGTACAGAGCAGTGGAACAGATCTTTGGTGCTGGTACAAAGAAGTGAAACAGATCTTGTGTGATGGTACAGAGCAATGGAACAGAGTTTTGGTGCTGGTACAGAACAATGGAACAAATCGTTGGTGCTGGTACAACACCAAAGATCTGTTCCACATATATTTGGTGCTGGTACAAAGTAGTGAAACAGAGGTTTGGCGCTGGTGCAGAGTAGTGGAACAGATCTTAGGTGCTGGTACATACCGGTGGAACAGAGTTTCGGTGCTGGTACAGAGCAGTGAAACAGATCTTTGGTGCTGGTACAGAGTAGTGGAACAAATTTTTGGTGCTGGTATAGACCGGTGGAACAGAGTTTTGGTGCTTGTAAAGAGCAGTGGAACAGATCTTTGGTGCTGGTACAGACTAGCAGAACAAATCTTGGGTGCTGGTACAGAGCAGTGGAACAGAGCTTTGGTACTGGTACAGAGCAGTGGAACAAATCTTGGGTGATGGTACAGAGCAGTGGAACAAATCTTTGGTGCCGGTACAGAGCAGTGGAACAAATCTTTGGTGCTGGTACAGACCGGTGGAACAGAGTTTCGGTGCTGATACAGAGCAGTGGAACAGATCTTTGGTGTTGGTACAGACTAGTGGAACAAATCTTGGGTGTTGGTACAGAGCAGTGGAACAGAGCTTTGGTGCTGGTACAGAGCAGTGGAACAAATCTTGGGTGCTGGTACAGAGCGGTGGAACAAATCTTTGGTGCTGGTACAGACTAGTGGAACAAATCTTGGGTGCTGGTACAGAGCAGTGGAACAGAGCTCTGGTGCTGGTATAGAGCAGTGGAACAAATCTTGGGTGCTGGTACAGAGCAGTGGAACAAATCTTTGGTGCTGGTACAGACCGGTGGAACAGAGTTTCGGTGCTGATACAGAGCAGTGGAACAGATCTTTGGTGTTGGTACAGACTAGTGGAACAAATCTTGGGTGTTGGTACAGAGCAGTGGAACAGAGCTTTGGTGCTGGTACAGAGCAGTGGAACAAATCTTGGATGCTGGTACAGAGCGGTGGAACAAATCTTTGGTGCTGGTACAGACTATTGGAACAAATCTTGGGTGCTGGTACAGAGCAGTGGAACAGAGCTCTGGTGGTGGTATAGAGCAGTGGAACAAATCTTGGGTGCTGGTACAGAGCAGTGGAACAAATCTTTGGTGCCGGTACAGAGCAGTGGAACAAATCTTTGGTGCTGGTACAGACCGGTGGAACAGAGTTTCGGTGCTGATACAGAGCAGTGGAACAGATCTTTGGTGCTGGTACAGACTAGTGGAACAAATCTTGGGTGCTGGTACAGAGCAGTGGAACAAATCTTTGGTGCTGGTACAGAGCAGTGGAACAGATCTTTGATACTGTTACAGAGCAGTGGAACAGATCTTTGGTACTGGTACAGAGCAGTGGAACAGATCTTTGGTGCTGGTACAAAGAAGTGAAACAGATCTTGTGTGATGGTACAGAGCAATGGAACAGAGTTTTGGTGCTGGTACAGAACAATGGAACAAATCGTTGGTGCTGGTACAACACCAAAGATCTGTTCCACATATATTTGGTGCTGGTACAAAGTAGTGAAACAGAGGTTTGGCGCTGGTGCAGAGTAGTGGAACAGATCTTAGGTGCTGGTACATACCGGTGGAACAGAGTTTCGGTGCTGGTACAGAGCAGTGAAACAGATCTTTGGTGCTGGTACAGAGTAGTGGAACAAATTTTTGGTGCTGGTATAGACCGGTGGAACAGAGTTTTGGTGCTGGTAAAGAGCAGTGGAACAGATCTTTGGTGCTGGTACAGACTAGCAGAACAAATCTTGGGTGCTGGTACAGAGCAGTGGAACAGAGCTTTGGTACTGGTACAGAGCAGTGGAACAAATCTTGGGTGATGGTACAGAGCAGTGGAACAAATCTTTGGTGCCGGTACAGAGCAGTGGAACAAATCTTTGGTGCTGGTACAGACCGGTGGAACAGAGTTTCGGTGCTGATACAGAGCAGTGGAACAGATCTTTGGTGTTGGTACAGACTAGTGGAACAAATCTTGGGTGTTGGTACAGAGCAGTGGAACAGAGCTTTGGTGCTGGTACAGAGCAGTGGAACAAATCTTGGGTGCTGGTACAGAGCGGTGGAACAAATCTTTGGTGCTGGTACAGACTAGTGGAACAAATCTTGGGTGCTGGTACAGAGCAGTGGAACAGAGCTCTGGTGCTGGTATAGAGCAGTGGAACAAATCTTGGGTGCTGGTACAGAGCAGTGGAACAAATCTTTGGTGCTGGTACAGACCGGTGGAACAGAGTTTCGGTGCTGATACAGAGCAGTGGAACAGATCTTTGGTGTTGGTACAGACTAGTGGAACAAATCTTGGGTGTTGGTACAGAGCAGTGGAACAGAGCTTTGGTGCTGGTACAGAGCAGTGGAACAAATCTTGGATGCTGGTACAGAGCGGTGGAACAAATCTTTGGTGCTGGTACAGACTAGTGGAACAAATCTTGGGTGCTGGTACAGAGCAGTGGAACAGAGCTCTGGTGGTGGTATAGAGCAGTGGAACAAATCTTGGGTGCTGGTACAGAGCAGTGGAACAAATCTTTGGTGCCGGTACAGAGCAGTGGAACAAATCTTTGGTGCTGGTACAGACCGGTGGAACAGAGTTTCGGTGCTGATACAGAGCAGTGGAACAGATCTTTGGTGCTGGTACAGACTAGTGGAACAAATCTTGGGTGCTGGTACAGAGCAGTGGAACAAATCTTTGGTGCTGGTACAGACTAGTGGAACAAATCTTGGGTGCTGGTACAGAGCAGTGGAACAGAGCTCTGGTGCTGGTACAGAGCAGTGGAACAAATCTTGGGTGCTGGTACAGAGCAGTGGAACAGAGCTTTGGTGCTGGTACAAAGCAGTGGAACAAATCTTGGGTGCTGGTACAGAGCAGTGGAACAAATCTTTGATGCTGGTACAAAGTAGTTGAACAAATCTTTGGTGCTGGTACAGAGCGGTGGTAGCAGTCTTTGTTGCAGATACAAAGCAGTTTATGAAACTCTTTAAGTTCGAGCTTATAAACTCCGACAAGGGAGCAGAGATTTTCTCGACCCAGGAGTCTTGAGTACTCTTACACAGCAGCCGGAGCCGTGTTTCATTCTGGTACTATCAGTGATAGAAACCTGTATACCTATATATGTAAGACATCCTGAGTCCTGGTAAACGAGGAAGAGAAGCTATTCATTTTCCAGTAGTTTCTTTTAAATGTTTTTAACCATATGCTGCGAAATATTTATGAATATAAATGAAAACACTGAGCATATTATTTTAAATGACGCTGATTCTATTAAAATTTTATCATATCTAACTAGTGGTATTTTTAATATTTAATACTATTAATAGTATTATTTAATTATTCATAGAGAAGTGTTAAAACCGCAAGGGTCATACAGATTTAAGCCGTTGAGTGGGATGGTCGTTGTAATTCTTCATAGGTTAAGATTCCTACATACTTATCAAGGCGCTCTTCTCTTTGGGACGAGCCAGAATCATCACGGCCGAGACCTCTTATAAACATATCGATTTACTCCCAGACACCACAAAAGAACGTACATTTTTGTAAACAGCAACACATATATGTAATAATTATTAAGCTAATCTCTCAGGAACACCTGTGTCGTCCCCCCCCCCCAAAAAAAAAAAAAAAAAAAATTAACGCTGGGGAAAGGTTTATGGCTGAAAAGTTTCTTTTATATTGCTTTTAAGGGACGATCAGAACCCGAAACGCTTCCTTGACAGGGATTCCGAGGCAAACTTTACGAGCTGAGTGGTTTTTTTTCCTCCCCATCCCACCCTGCCCTGTTCTGGCGCACATTTATTGCAATAAAGACAAAGTTTATGTTGCATAAATTTTACAAAAGCTTTACCGAGAGTCCTGGGAAAATTTAACAGTATAAACTTTTACTCTTTCCTTATTTGTTTATCGAGAGTATCAGTGAAATTAAAGATCTGTATATTTCTTACATGTTCAGTTATCATTTTAGTCGTGTTGGTGTCTCAACCAGGGCTTTCATCCACATTGTTGGTGTCTCAACCAGGGCTTTCACCCACATTGTTGGTGTCTCAACCAGGGCTTTCACCCACATTGTTGGTGTCTCAACCAGGGCTTTCACCCACATTGTTGGTGTCTCAACCAGGGCTTTCACCCACATTGTTGGTGTCTCGACCAGGGCTTTCACCCACATTGTTGGTGTCTCGACCAGGGCTTTCACCCGCATTGTTGGTGTCTCGACCAGGGCTTTCACCCACATTGTTGGCGTCTCAACCAGGGATTTCACCCACATTGTTGGTGTCTCAACCAGGGCTTTCATCCTGATTGTTGGTGTCTCGACCAGGGCTTTCACCCGCATTGTTGGTGTCTCGACCAGGGCTTTCACCCACATTGTTGGCGTCTCAACCAGGGCTTTCACCCACATTGTTGGTGTCTCGACCAGGGCTTTCACCCGCATTGTTGGTGTCTCGACCAGGGCTTTCACCCACATTGTTGGCGTCTCAACCAGGGCTTTCACCCACATTGTTGGTGTCTCGACCAGGGCTTTTATCCACATTGTTGGTGTCTCAATCAGGGCTTTCATCCACATTGTTGGTATTTCAACCAAGGCTTTCATCCACATTGTTAGTGTCTCAACCAGGGCTTTCACCCATATTGTTGGTGTCTCGACCAGGGCTTTCAGCCACATTGTTAGTGTTTTGACCAGGGCTTTCATCCACATTGTTGGTGCCTCTATCATGGCTTTCATCCACAGTACTGTTGTCTCAACCAGGGCTTTCATCCATATTGTTGGTGTTTCGACCAGGGCTTTCATCCACATTGTTGTTGCCTCGACCAGGGCTGTCATCCACATTGTTGGTGTCTTGACCAAGACTTTCACCCACATTGGTGCTGTCTAGACTAGAGCTTTCGTCCACAGTGTTAGTGTGTAGACCAGGATTTTCATTTACATTGTTGTTTCTAGACAAGGGTTTCCATCCACATTGTTGGTGTCTAGACCAGGGCTTTCATCCACATTGTTGGTGTCTAGACTAGGATTTTAATCCACATTGTTGGTGTCTAGACTAGGGCTTTCAATCACATTTATTGTGTCTGAGCCAAGACTTTCACTTGCAGAGCTGGAGTCTCGACTACAGCTCTTACTAACTCTTGTTACATGCTCTGCTGACCAAATACGTTCATAAATTTAGCATATATAATTAGGGTGTTTCATGCTGTGAAAATATATCTGTTAAAGCTCGTCTAGCGCTCTACGAGACTGTATAACTGCTCTCAAGAGCTGATCATGCTTAAACATTACGAACGGATAAAATATTTAAAAACATTATACCTCATAGTCGATTTGGTGTCCTAAACCGTTACACCACATAATATCCTATAAGCTGAATTGAAAGGTCGATCGTATCACACCAGTGCTGAGTGATAACACCTCAGAAAAATTTCACCATCATTCACTCACTCGTCTTGCCTTGAGTGTGCTTGGCATCACAGTTCAGATGATCCTCCTACTCCAACATCCCATTTCCTCCTTCAGAGAGCAGACATTGGTCTTCCCACCTCCAGGACTCAAAAGACTAACCGGGCTTGACTTGAGTCCTGGTTACTGTTGTTTCCTCCTGGTGTGAATATATAACAAATTTGGGTCAGCTTCGGCTTTTGATGCTGTCATTCTCGTACTGCCGTGGGCATCACTCTCCTTGCCCATGTTTCTGGTTCTTCGGCTCAGCTCCTTATTTTCTTGAGTCCTTTGCTTTCTATACTTTCTCCATGCTCTAGCACACTTCAGAAGTAGAATACCAAATGTGGAGGCTGAGTCTTCGAGAGTGCCAGAGTTCTAACAAAAAAATTGTAATGATCTGTCAGTGAGAGACAGGACCCCAAATGAAGATAAAGAGTTAGCATGACCCTTCTCCGCGCTTATATGGCCATCATCTCTCCTGTATCTGTTGAATAGAACTTCAGTTGGAAATCGAAATATAAACAATTTTAATTTTTGCTTCTATCTACATGCCAGTTACTACCGCTCACTGGCAAGTTTTCATTATTAATGTTGAATAACTCGTAGAAGTTAAGCGCTTCTCGATAAATAATATACTTCAACGGAAGCTGAAGATTACTAATCTCGTAAAGATGTATATCGAATGCAGCGATGTTTGTGAGCCGCATTTTAAATGCGCACGATAGTGATTACCTGTCTATATCCTCATTAAAATGTGTGAAAACTGAGTGAAGTGCGATCTGCAGACAGGAATGAAGACGCAGATGCGTGTAACAGACAACTAATATTTAATAATTGCTCTATGATGATTTGAAAAAGCTCCCCCTAAAGAGAAACGTTGTTCCGATACTGGCTTGTTCAGCTACATGTGTCTGAATTAAGACTTCAGGTCACACAGACACACACGTAAGTTACTTGATTGTCGCAACTACAGTGTGATAGAGCGAGTTTCATACACACATTTAATTTTTATTTGGATACTGAAATATAGAGATTTTTTCTTCATAGCGTCAGTATTTGGAGAAGTTATTATTTTGTATACGTAAATTTTGGAATTTTTGTTCGGTACACTTTATTCATATAATCTGAAATTTCTCCGAATCTCTATTTCCTTTACTCGGCATTTTTGCACATGACATGTAATCTGAATTTTACATATTCCTGCTATTCCATTCATAGGTTATGTTATAAAGTTTCACGTTTTCATATGTTGTATAGAAGAAGTCTTTCAAAACAAGTATTTAAATGAAATCCTCGAATCTCCAGTGAATAGTTTATCAGAATATAAAAACTACCAGAGCTTCCCCACACTTGCAACCCTTTTAAAATAGACCTTATGTAATCTCACCTCCCCTAAGCATTTTACAAATAATTATATATATATATATATATATATATATATATATATATATATATATATATATATATATATATATATATATATATATATATATATATATATATTACTGTCACCACGAACGAGTGATCGTTCAGTGGATAAGGGCGTCATGTGTTTTCGCCCACCATAAAGCAGGCCAAAGCAGCATGGGTCCGGGTCCTTGGCTAGTGCAGTGTTGTTATTGATATGTATATATATATATATATATATATATATATATATATATATATATATATATATATATATATATATATATATATATATATATATATATATATATATATATATATATGTATATATATATATATATATATATATATATATATATATATATATATATATATATATATATATATATATATATATATATATATATATATATATATATATATATCGTACCGAATAGGAAAAAACTGGTCAGGTAGCAAGAACTCATTTAAAATTATGCCATTTCTAAAATTTTCTCTTATACGTTTAAAGATTTTTTTTTCATTTATGTTAAGGTAAAAATTAATAATTTTGTACCAAAAGAACCTTAGAAAACTTACCTCACCTTATTATAACAAGCTCAGTTTAATTTATCTTAATCCAACTAAATCTATTTTAGGTAAGTTTACAATAATTTAATAATAAACAAACACAATGAAATATATTTTTTTCTTTAGATTCAGAATGATTTTTAAGGACATGAAAACATACACAAATTTTTGCTTGCCTTATTCGGCAAGAAGAGCGTTGCTATTTAAGTAAATATCGCAAGTTTTACCTATCGGCACATTATATATCTATATATATATATATATATATATATATATATCTATATATATATATATATATATATATGTATGTATATGCAATAAGATCACAGTAAACAGGTGATTTTAAAATACGCAAAATAACCACTGTGAAAAAGTAGTGAAATTCCAAGCGCTTTCGTGACTACTCACATTGTCAAGAAACTATGAAAGTAATACATCAAAGGAAGGCATATAAAGGGTCTAGACCACACCTCACAGTCACATCCCACAACAAAGAAACACCTGACGCGCGACGATACCCGACTCACAAGAAAATATTCCAAGATTTATTTAAATCTTATTTCTTGGGTAGAATATTTTGTTCGTGGGATGTCGTGAGGACCTGTCTAGTTGAGCCAGCGGACCTACTGCAGTGTTCCTCTTTTCTTATGAGTCGGGTATCGTCGCGAGTCATGTGTTTCTTTGTTGTGGGATGTGACTGTGAGGTGTGGTCTAGACCCTTTATATGCCTTCCTTTGATGTGTTACTTTCATAGTTCCTTGATAATGTGAGTAGTCACGAAAGCGCTTGGAATTTCACTACTCTTTCATAGTGGTTGTTTTGCATATATATATATATATATATATATATATATATATATATATATATATATATATGTCGTGCCGAATAGGCAGAACTTGCGATCTTGGCTTAAATAGCAACGCTCATCTTGCCATATAAGACAAGCAAAAATTTGTGTATGCAATAATTTCACCAAAATTATTCTGAACCTAACGAAAAAAAATATATTTCTCTGTGCTTGTTTAGTATTAAATTATTGTAAATAAATGTAAAATATATTTAGTTGGGTTAGGCTAAAATAAATTGTTCTTTTTATAATAAGGTTAGGTAAGTTTTCTAAGATTCTTTTGGTGCAAAATTTAAATTTTTTACATTAGCATTAATGAAAAAAATATATCTTTAAACGTATAAGAGAAAATTTAAGAAAGGACTTAATTTTAAATGAGTTCTTGCTAATTGACCAGTTTTACATATTCGGCACGACATATATATATATATATATATATATATATATATATATATATATATATATATATATATATATATATATATATATATATATATATATATATATATATATATATATTGGAAGGAGAGAGTATGGAGGAGGTGAATGTATTCAGATATTTGGGAGTGGACGTGTCAGCGGATGGGTCTATGAATCAAAATGAGGTGAATCATAGAATTGATGAGGGGAAAAGGGTGAGTGGTGCACTTAGGAGTCTGTGGAGACAAAGAACTTTGTCCTTGGAGGCAAAGAGGGGAATGTATGAGAGTATAGTTTTACCAACGCTCTTATATGGGTGATGAATGTTGCAGCGAGGAGAAGGCTGGGGGCAGTGGAGATGTCATGTCTGAGGGCAATGTGTGTTGTGAATATAATGCAGAGAATTCGTAGTTTGGAAGTTAGGAGGAGGTGCGGGATTACCAAAACTGTTGTCCAGAGGGCTGAGGAAGGGTTGTTGATGTGGTTCGGGCATGTAGAGAGAATGGAGCGAAACAGAGTGACTTCAAGAGTGTATCAGTCTGTAGTGGAAGGAAGGCGGGGTAGGGGTCAGCCTAGGAAAGGTTGGAGGGAGGGGGTAAAGGAGGTTTTGTGTGCGAGGGGCTTGGACTTCCAGCAGGCATGCGTGAGCGTGTTTGATAGGAGTGAATGGAGACAAATGGTTTTTAATACTTGACGTGCTGTTGGAGTGTGAGCAAAGTAACATTTATGAAGGGGTTCAGGGAAACCG
This sequence comes from Cherax quadricarinatus, assembly GCF_038502225.1. Taxonomy (NCBI): domain Eukaryota; kingdom Metazoa; phylum Arthropoda; class Malacostraca; order Decapoda; family Parastacidae; genus Cherax; species Cherax quadricarinatus. The sequence continues at coordinate 8,982,880 of NC_091338.1, forward strand.
GCAGACCGTACTTGAGTCCTGGAGATGGGAAGTACAGTGCCTGCACTCTGAAGGAGGGGTGTTAATGTTGCAGTTTAAAAACTGTAGTGTAAAGCACCCTTCTGGCAAGACAGTGATGGAGTGAATGATGGTGAAAGTTTTTCTTTTTCGGGCCTCCCTGCCTTGGTGGGAATCGGCCAGTGTGATAATAATAATAATAAATAAATAAATATATATATATATATATATATATATATATATATATATATATATATATATATATATATATATATATATATATATATATATAGATAGATAGATATGTCGTGCCGAATATGTAAAACTGGTCAATTAGCAAGAACTCATTTAAAATTAAGTCCTTCTAAAATTTCCTCTTATACGTTTAAAGATATATTTTTTTCATTCTAAGATTCTTTTGGTGCAAAATTAAAAATTTTTACATTAACATTAATGAAAAAAATATATCTTTAAACGTACAATAGAAAATTTTAGAAAGGACTTAATTTTAAATGAGTTCTTGCTAATTGACGAGTTTTACATATTCGGCACGACATATATATATATATATATATATATATATATATATATATATATATATATATATATATATATATATATATATATATATATATATATATATATATATATATATATGTCGTGCCTAATAGGCAGAATTTGCGATCTTGTCTTAAATAGCAACGTTCATCTTGCCATATAGGACAAGTGAAAATTTGTGTATGCAATAATTTCGCCAAAATCATTCTGAACCTAACGAAAAAAATATATTTCACTGTGTTTGTTTAGTATTAAATTATTGTAAACAAATCTAAAATATATTTTGTTGGGTCAGGCTAAAATAAATTGCGCTTGTTTTAATAAGGTTAGGTAAGTTTTCTAAGTTCCTTTTGGAAACTGTACAGAGAACTTTCACGGCGCGCATAACGGAGATAAAACACCTAAATTATTGGGAGCGCTTGAGGTTCCTAAACCTGTATTCCCTGGAACGCAGGAGGGAGAGATACATGATTATATACACCTGGAAAATCCTAGAGGGACTAGTACCGAACTTGCACACGAAAATCACTCACTAAGAAAGCAAAAGACTTGGCAGACGATGCACCATCCCCCCAATGAAAAGCAGGGGTGTCACTAGCACGTTAAGAGACCATACAATAAGTGTCAGGGGCCCGAGACTGTTCAACTGCCTCCCAGCACACATAAGGGGGATTACCAACAGACCCCTGGCAGTCTTCAAGCTGGCACTGGACAAGCACCTAAAGTCGGTTCCTGACCAGCCGGGCTGTGGCTCGTACATTGGTTTGCGTGCAGCCAGCAGCAACAGCCTGGTTGATCAGGCTCTGATCCACCAGGAGGCCTGGTCACAGACCGGGCCGCGGGGACGTTGACCCCCGAAACTCTCTCCAGGTAAACTCCAGGTACAAAACTATAAATTTTTACATCAACATTAATAAAAAATATATATCTTTAAACGTATAAGAGAAAATTTTAGAAAGGACTTAATTTTAAATGAGTTCTTGCTAATTGACCAGTTTTACATATTCGGCACGACATATATATATATATATATATATATATATATATATATATATATATATATATATATATATATATATATATATATATATATATATATATATATATATATATATATATATATATATATATATATATATATATATATATATATATAATAAACTTTCCGGACATCTCACACCGAAGTAGAGTGACCTGACATAAAAGAATAAATTTATCTGTCACTTATTCGCTTTCTATCTGTCTGCCTGTCTCTCTCTCTCTCTCTCTCTCTCTCTCTCTCTCTCTCTCTCTCTCTCTCTCTCTCTCTCTCTCTCTCTCTCTCTCTCTCTGGAATAAATTAGAAATAATATCGTCACAAATATGTGTTATGAAGTAAGATTTTTATTTTGCTTGACCTTGGCCTCTGAGCGTTCCTTACACACCATTGCACCGATGAAGGTTTTCCTCTCGTAATCCCCTCAAGGAAGGTTCCTTGATGTTGGTGAGGGGCTCTTGATTTAGGGAATTGGATCTGTGCACCAGTTCCCCGAATTAAGCCTGAATGCCTTCCACATCCCCCCCCAGGCGCTGTTTAATCCTCCGGGTTTAGCGCTTCCCCTTGATTATAATAATAATCCTTTCGTAATTCTTCCAGCGTTTAAATACTCGTCGTGAGTCAACTCTCTCAATTATTCAAACTGCAATTCGGAGCTGTTAGTTTGTATTTCATTGTCAGAGCAAACTATCCTGGACAGGTTGGGAGGGTCGGTTATGCTCCAATAATTACAGACTGATATACGGCTGTCAGGTGGTTGCCAGAGGCAGGCTTAACTATGAAGGTTGTGTATTAATGAAAACGACGCTCAGTTCACCTCGACTCCAACACATCCATCAGCAAGTCACGGCAACAATACTGCGCTTCTTCACGCCAGATACACATGAGATGACGCATCGTATTGTACAAACTGTACAAGCATCATAATAGTTTTTATGTAAGTTTTGCCTTTTGTATGTATATATATATATATATATATATATATATATATATATATATATATATATATATATATATATATATATATATATATATATATATATATATATACTATATATATATATTTATATATGTCGTGCCGAATAGGCAGAACTTGCGATCTTGGCTTAAATAGCAACCCTCATCTTGCCATATAGGACAAGTGAAAGTTTGTGTATGCAATAATTTCGCCAAAATCATTCTGAACCTTACGAAAAAAGTATATTTCACTGTGTTTGTTTAGTATTAAATTATTGTAAACAAATCTAAAATATATTTAGTTGGGTTAGGCTAAAATAAATTGTTCTTGTTATAATAAGGTTAGGTAAGTTTTCTAAGATTCTTTTGGTGCAAAATTATAATTTTTTACATTATCATTAATGAAAAAATATATCTTTAAATGTATAAGAGAAAATTTTAGAATGGACTTAATTTTAAATGAGTTCTTGCTAATTGACCAGTTTTACATATTCGGCAAGACATATATATATATGTATAACTACTTCTGATAACCATCTCCCTTTCTCTCACTTATAGTCTCCTGTTCCCTCTGTGTAGTTTCTGACGTTCCGCTGCGTTATAGTATATATTTTGAAAGGTGATGACGCAGCTTAGATTCAGGCCGACAATTTGAATTTCACAATTTTTCGAGGTGCCTATAGGGACTTCTGGGAATTTTAAGTTTTTTTTTTAATAACTTCATGAGTACAATAATGAAATTGTTATTCCTGATAAATTACATAAAATAAACTTTAGCTTGCATTTAAACGGTATCACTATTTAATAACTGATGACAGGATTGTATCCATTAAGTTTGATTTGTGTTAGGACAAATCTGTCGACATACTAAAATAGTTAATAATTTGGAATAATTGAAATCCGTGCCATAACTGGAGAATGATTTATAAGATCTGCTTCAAATATTCACTACTAGTGTGGTTTCCTGAACGCATGGTTCGTGATGTCACTGGGTAGCATAAGTAAGTGTTAATTAATAATTTTATTGAACAGATAGTGATATTTATTTATATTCTCTAACTAAAGAACTATCCTTCTGATCACCTTCAAAATAATTATTATCATACATTCTTTAAATGTTCTTATTAGTTTTCAGCTAATGAATTGTAATTACCTTTTCTGGTTTATAATCTTCGGTGCACACATTTGCCTACACTACAAACTTGTGCAACACTCTGCACTATTCCAGTCGCATGCATGAGGTTCAGGGTTCTGGGGTTATGCAGTACGAGGATACCTTTCCTGGATCGCATTGTGGCCGGATCGCATCTAGTTTTATTATGGCAATAAGCACTGAGTGATCTGCATGGTCAAAGTGCTCGGTAAAAATCACAGCTACTGTTTTACTACTAATATTCCTCACAAACACACACACACACACACACATACACTCATATGCCCCCCTGGCCCCCACCTAAGCCCCCCCCCCCAAAAAAAAAAATCGCATAGTGAAAATCAAACCCTGGACTACAGTATAAGATGAAAGGTGCTTAGAATGTCGTCTTGAACCAACGTTGGCCATTATGGTCAACGCCATAGCATAATAGCGCGCACTTCCTTAGGATGATCATGGATATTGCCAAGCCTTTAATCTAATGTATATGATATTTATATTACATCAAAGGGTTGTGACGCCTCGAGGTTTAGTTTCAGGCTGCCAACGGTTATTCTTGGTCATGAGTTAATGCCGAATTCTGTCCAGAGAAAAAATCCTTAACAGTATAACGCAATATGCTAACTACTTTGACGTAGAAGTCTAGAATACATTCAAAATTTTCCAAAATAAAATATACATGCAGTGGACAACGAAAGAGACAACGTAAAGACAATGTTTGTAAATAATTTCGCCTCTTTGCGAATTGTTAAGCATTTCAAATCTCTTTCGTTGTCCTCTGCATGTGGCAGGATTCGATGAAATAACTTTCAAAACGAGCTTGGTGCCCGGGGGTATGGGGAAACATTGCTTAGCTTCGGCTAAGCGCCCATACTTATCGTGGGTCTAGCTCCGTGGTAAAGTACTGTGGACTCTGATACTGAGTTATCAGGTTCGAGTCCTGCTGTGGACGTAGAGACAATGTATATATATATATATATATATATACATATATATATATATATATATATATATATATATATATAAAAATAAAAAAAATAACTATGGATTTCCATTCCCATCTGTTTGTAAGTCTGTCTAGGTTTCGGCGCAGTGCTGGAGCCCCAGCAGCCGAGTAATACTCCACATATTGACAGTTCCATTACATGCAGTAGTGTGGGCGACAATAGCCACCGACGTGGAGCAAGTCAATACACTGAGGTCTGGCTATGATCACCTGACTGACAGGCCTTCTGGGAATAAGGATTTTTCCCTTGATCGGTTCTAAAAGTTTCCCAGAGTCAATTTAAACTTTCCTTCACCCCCCCCCCCCTCCATTCCCTTTTGTCATTCTGATGTTCCGTTTTGAATTAAGATTTCTGAAACTTAATATCTACATTTATCTTTTGAGATACATTGAATGGATATCTTTATATTTGTTTAATTGTTTTCTCACTACTTCTGGACGAAGTATTCGAGATGTAGGCTCTGAGTTGTTGTTTGTGTTGTTCTGTTCCCCATCGGATTTTTGTATACATATATATATATGTCGTGCCGAATAGGCAGAACTTGCGATCTTGGCTTAAGTAGCAACGCTCATCGTGCCATATAGGACAAGTGAAAATTTGTGTATGCAATAATTTCGCCAAAATCATTCTGAACCTAACGAAAAAAATATATATCACTGTGTTTGTTTAGTATTAAATTACTGTAAACAAATCTAAAATATATTTAGTTGGGTTAGGCTAAAATAAATTGCTCTTGTTATAATAAGGTTAGATAAATTTTCTAAGTTCCTTTTGGCGCAAAATTATAAATTTTTACATCAACATTAATGAAAAAAAATATATCTTTAAACGTAAAAGAAAAAAATTTAGAAAGGACTTAATTTTAAATGAGTTCTTGCTAATTGACCAGAAGACGGGCAGTGGAACCAAGCTACACTTCCAGTCAGACTAGGAGGCATTGGTGTCCGCAAGTCATCACAGATTGCGTTACCTGCTTTTCTGTCCTCGTGTATTGCATCCAGAGAGCTTGTAGCAGCGATTCTCCCTGAACATCTTAGGGACAAGATTGGAGCCCAGGACCAAAAATTCATTGACGGAGCAATGATCTGGGATAATCTAACGGGCTCAGAAACCAGACCTGCTCCCCCCAACAACTACAAACAATCGCACTGGGATGGTCCAATAGTGGAAAATATAGCCTCAACGATGCTTCAGAGTGTGTCAGGGAAGGATAGAGCCCGCCTGCTGGCAGTGAGAGCCCCTCATGCTGGGGACTTTCTGTTGGCTGTTCCCAACTCCAGCCTTGGCACACGCCTCGACCCACAGACCATCCGCATCGGTGTTGCCCTTCGACTTGCCGCCCCTATTCTCGCCGAACACAGGTGTATTTGTGGCAGTGAAGCAGCAGACCGATTCGGGTACCATGGTCTTGTGTGCCGTAAATCCGAGGGAAAGATTGCAAGACATGAGGAGGTTAATAACATTATCAAGAGGAGCCTCACAACAGCTGGATGCCCAGCAGTAAGGGAGCCACCCCAACTATGCAGATCTGATGGCAGCCAGAAGCGTCCAGATGGTATCACCCTTCAAGCCTGGACAGATGGGAAGCAGGTGGTGTGGGACTATACATGTGCATCTACCTTGGCTGATACCTATCTCCAATACACCAGGGAGGAAGGAGGGGCAGCTGCCAGCTTTAGGGAGTCCCAAAAGTCTAGAAAATATGGAGAACTTGCCCATCATTATATGTTTGTTCCCATAGGCTCAGAGACCCTTGGCTCATGGGGAAAGAGTGCATCTAATTTCCTTAAGGAGCTGGGAAAAAGACTCATCAGGGTAACTAGGGATCCCAGGGCAGCTAGTTTTCTGTTCCAGCGGCTCAGCGCGGCTGTTCAAAGGGGTAATGCATGCTGCATTTTGGGCACACGCCCCAGCTCTGAGGAGCTGGATGAGATTTTCGCCTTATAATCGGTGATACACACGTAACAACATGTATATATATATATATATGCCACCTTTATATCAACAATGTATCTCTTAAATCTTCTGTGCCATATTATGTAATAAAATATTCCTATTGGTAAAAAAAATAGTTTAAAAGATGGGGTGGTAGGGGAAGTGGAATATTCAAATGGCTTCAGGAAGAAATCCAAATATTCTTCCTTGAAGCCTTTTTATCCACTTCTCCGAGGCTATGGGTCCCACAATTTACACCAGAGGTGGACCCCATCCTATAAATATATATATATAAATATATATAAATATATATATATATATATATATATATATATATAGATATATATATATATATATATATATATATATATATCTTTCAGAGTGGTTGTTTTGCATATATATATATATATATATATATATATATATATATATATATATATATATATATATATATATATATATATATATATATATATATATATATATATATATATATATATATATCTTTCAGAGTGGTTGTTTTGCATATATATATATATATATATATATATATATATATATATATATATATATATATATATATATATATATATATATGTGTGTGTGTGTAAAAGTCTCAGACCTCCGGACGATGGAAAGCTGGATGAAAGACATTAACACACATGATGCCTTCTGCCGCCTATTCACCAGGTGCCTGTCAATCCCAAAATTTACCTACTTTCTGAGATGCTCCCTAGCCTTCAGCAGTCCAAAATTCAAGGAATGTGACTCTCTCCTAAAGACCATGCTAAAGAGTGTATTGAATCTTTCCCTTGAAAATGGACAATGGTTGCAAGCCTCACTTCCGGTCAGGCTTGGAGGGCTAGGAGTATGCAGATCCTCCCAGATTGCTCTACCAGCTTTCCTATCCTCTTCGATAGCATCAAACGAGTTGATAAGACAAATTCTTCCTGATAACCTCAGTGACTCAGCAGGAATACAGGACCCTAAGTATACCAGTGCCATCACTGAATGGGAGACTCTTGCTGCTCCAGCACCAAACCCTAGTGCAGCTCTGGCTCACAGTCAAGCTGGGATGGTCCGATTGCTGAAAAGGTGCTTGCCAACATGCTCAGGGCTGCAACATCAGATAGGGAGACTGCCCGTCTCCAGGCTGTGAGTGCACGTCACTCCGGCGACTTTCTCCAAACAGTTCCCATATCGTCAATGGGAACACGACTCGACCCTAAGATCCTCCGTATTGCAGTGGCTCTGCGCCTTGCTGCCCCAGTTCACACAGAATATATATGTATTTGCGGCGAAGTGCAAGCAGACCAATACGGTCTACATGGTCTTAACTGTTCCAAAACCAAGGGCTGGCATGCAAGACACAGTGAGCTCAACGACATCATAAAGAGAACCCGTGCTACAGCTGGATGCCCAGCCGAGAGGGAGCCCCGATCACTAGCAGCCAACAATACCCACAACCCAGCAAACTGCCCCGACGCGGTCACCATCTATCCTTGGAAGAATGGCAAGCTCTTAGCATGGGACTATACCTGTGTGTCAACACTGGCTGACACCTACATCCATCACAGTGTTGGGCGACAGGGAGGAGCTGCTGACCACAGGGAGGAGTACAAGATCAGCAAGTACAGGGACATAAGCCATCAGTGTCAATTTGTCCCAGTGGGATCAGAGACCTTGGGATCATGGGGAAAAAATGCCAAATGTTTCTTCAAAGAATTGGGTTCCAGACTCATCGACACCACCAGGAACCCAAGGGCAGCCACTTTCATGTTCCAGCGCCTCAGCGTGGCCATCCAGAGTGGAAATGCTTGCTGCATACTTGGCTCGCGTCCGGCTTCGGAGGAGCTGGAGGAAATTTATGATCTTTAATACATTGTATTCATGTTTGTGTTTTTCTGCAAATGTATTATGTTTATTAATAAATGTTCACATAGAATACAAAATATAGGGAGTGGTAGGAGAAGAAAATATTCAAACAGCTCCGGGGAGAACCTTGAGTTTTCCCGGAGGTACGTTTATTGTCTTCTCTGAGGATGAGGGTCCCCATTCCAGCTCTAGAGGTGGTACCTCCCTATATATATATATATATATATATATATATATATATATATATATATATATATATATATATATATATATATATATATATATATATATAGGTAGGTAGGTACCACCTCTAGAACTGTCATAGGGACCCTTATCCTCAGAGAAAAGAATAAACTTGCTTCAGGGAAAACTCAAGGTTTTCCCTGAAGCCGTTTGAGAATTTTCTCCTACCACCCCCTATATTTCAAGTATGTTTTATTTAAAGACAAAAATACATTGGCCAAACATTCACAAAAATACAACAGAAAGTAAAACAACATAGGTGACTCAGAGCTACATCTCGAATACTTCGTCCAGCGGATCTTAGTGCACATTTTATATATCGAGAGAGGCTGGTTTTTTAGGTTTAAGGTTATATAACACTTACACAACACATGTTAAGGATACTTAAATTTCTAATTCAATAATTAAACCAAATTATCGGCATATATAAACTGAAAAGACGCATACCTCATGGTGTATATACCCATACATCGGAAGTGATACCTTCCTAAGTATATCCTCGCATACATATTGTCTGATATTGTGTATGAGTGTTGACAATATTCCATCCACACAACCAGTAAGGACGGGGTAACAGTGGCTCGGGCAACTACAGGTTATTCTCGCGTTCTGATTGGACCTTCGTATTAGTCTAGGTTGCTGACAGGTCAAGAAGTAGTTCATGAAGTAGTTCATGAAGCTCCTCCTTTAATGTTAGTCGCTTGTGTCAGCTCCGTAATTTGTTGATTTAAGTGACATTTTAAGGTGTGTTGAAATTTCCAAACCTTGGAAAAGAAAGTGAAAATATGTTCAAAATATACATTAGAAGACATACGTAATGAGACATTCATTATAAAGCATACGTTGCTAAATATAAATTAGAAGAGAAATGTTAGAAAATATCGCATTGTTTCGAACATTTTGATTACAACGTACGTTAGAAGGCGTCGGCTGAAACCATACGGAGGAAACCCATCGTTGAAAAATATTGTAAAACACTCTTGAAAACATACGTTGGAAGACAAACATTGTGTGTGTTTGTGTGCAGACATAAACTGATATACTGAATGAGTGGAAAAACCTAATGCCACTCATTCAAGTCGCTGCTGACGCCGCTGCTGACGTCGCTGCTGACGTCGCTGCTGACGCCGCTGCTGGCGCCGCTGCTGGCGCCGCTGCTGACGCCGCTGCTGACGCCGCTGCTGACGTCGCTGTCTAGGCGTAAAGGTAAGGAAGTCGTCATTGTGTCTTGAGTGAGCAGTACGCTCTCCTAATCAGCGTCAGTATTTCACTTTGGCTCAAGACCGTCACAAGACCTTGACACAAGAATGAAAAAATGTTTGGCGGCTTGTTTTATTTTACGGTTCGCTTGGTGGGCTTGTTTTTGTATTGTATTTTATGGTTCGCTTTGTGGTACTGTTTTTCTACTGTATTTTATGGTTCGTTTGCTGAGTCTGTTTCTGTACTGTATTTATGGTTCACTTGGTAGGTCTCGGGTTTCTTTTCTTATTGCCTCTGAGTATCATTGTATATATTGGCTTTGTTATAATTGGTCAAATTTTAAATCTGGAAGAAATTCTTTACTAACTTAAACTAACCTAACGCAACCGAACGAAATCTTTCCTGACTTAACCTAAATAGCGTATATTGAGAAAATTGCTTAAACCAGTATGGAATTAATTTTCATTCTTTCTGTCTGTCTTTCTGTCTGTCTCTTTGTCTGTCTCTTTCTGTCTGTCTTTCTGTCTTTCTTTTTTTTTTTACTCAGGATTTGACAAGGTTAAGGATCCCTAGCTTTATTGACAAGCTATTTACAGATTAAGGATTCCTAACTATTGGCAAGCTAAGAGCTGTTACCTACATCAGCTCATTTGAAAGCATTTTTATTGTTATGAGACACAAGTAGGGAACAGGATGAAGTTGGAGCCATCTGTGAGCCAGCATTTTCATTTGATCAACTGACTTTATCTCGTTGACATCATTATGCTGTTCGAATGTGTTCCATACACGAGTCATCTTGGGTATATATAATCTCAGATGGAGGGATGTTCTGGAGAAGGGTACAGCCAGAGTGAAGTTGCTGCTTTCTGCACGTCTTGTGGGATAAAAGCTTGTTTCATGCTGTCCTCGAAGTGGATCCAAGTGTGGTACTTTGACAATATTGGCCTTGTACATAACAGTAAGGCCACCCACATCCCTCATGTGTTGAAGGCTCTGCTGAAATGCCAGATCTATCCAGGATGGGTCCAGGCGAGAGATGAGACGCCTTGCTCTGTTCTCTACTCTGTCAAGCAGTTGCAGATGAGAGGGGGGGGGGGCAGGCAAACCAAGAAAGTGGAGCATACTCAAGGTGTAAGCGTTCTTGTGCCTCATACAGAATCTTGCACTCCCTACTGTCAAGCAGATGCGAGATACAGCGAAGTGCTGTAAGCTTCCTGGCTGCCTTGTTTGCAAGATTTACAACATGGTTCTTCATGGTTAGTTTGTAGTCAAATTTCACCCCAAGGATATCAACTTCTTCTCCAGGTGCCAACACCCTCCCATTCATCCTTACTACTGCACCAGCATTACCATCATGGTGCCTAGAGACGATCATCATTTGCGTTTTCTCAGGTGCAAATGTTACTTGCCATCTATTTCCCCAAGCTGATATAGCTCTTAGCTGGTGATTGATGTAGCTTAGAGCAGCTGGCTTTTCTTCTCTTGGATAAGTGAATGTCAGTGTACAGTCGTCTGCATATGCATGGGATTCTGGGATGAGATGAAGAAGGTCGTTGAAGTAGACATTCCATAACAATGGTCCCAGCACGCTTCCTTGTGGAACACTTGCCCCAATAGGATGTCTTGCTGATTCCGTTCCATTGAGAACTACACTTAGAGATCTACCATGAAGGTAATCACTGAGGAGACATAGCGTAGAGCCTGCAATTCCCAGTGCTTGAAGTTTTCCTTAGAGGCCCTGGTGCCACACCCGGTCGAAAGCGCCAGCAATGTCCAGTGGTACCACACAGCTGACTTTGGATTCATCCAGTGACTGGTGCCACTTAGTGGAGAGGTTTAACAACAGATCAGCCGAGTAACCTTTCCTGAAGCCTTATTGACGATCACAAAGTAGTGAGTGGTAGTCAAAAAACTCTGTCATTTGTCTTGAGATTATTGTCTCAAGGATCTTACCAGGGATTGACAGGAGTGACACTGGTCTGTAGTTGTTGATTTCTGCTCTGCTCTTCTTTTTGTAAACAGGGACTACATTTGCCTCTTTCCACAGAGAGGGCCATTTACACTGTACTAGGCAGTGCTGAAAGATGTGAATTAGAGCTGCTGCTAGCTGGTCTGCACATCTTCTCAACAATCTTGGGCTCAACTTGTCTGGGCCCACAGCCTTTTCTTGGTCAAGCGATTTAAGGAAATGCACCTCCTCCTGCCTTATTGTCACCACTGACAGTTTTGACACAGTTCTTGCAGCTAGCCAAGGAGGGTCCCTTGCTGGATCAGGAACTTGCCTTTTGGTAGCAAAGTGTTCAGCCTTCTCTTGACTACTAGTAGAGGTGGTCCCATCCTGTCGATTTAGAGGTGAACTAAGTTCATCAGGCAGATAACCTTGTCTGTCCTTGACCAGGGACCACCAGGTTTTGGAGCCTACCCTACCTGATGCTAGCTTTCTTTTTGTGCCCACCTCCCATTTAGCAATGGCCCACTTTTGAACATCACCCATATGCCTACAGGCTTGCGTGTGCAAGTTTCTGTTATAGGTGGTAGGATGTCTCTTATACCTTCGCCATGCTTTGTACTTAGCAATAGCTTTGTCTGTCTCTTTGTCTTTCTCTGTCTTTGTCTCTTTCTGTCTGTCTCTTTGTCTCCCCCCTACACACACACACACACACGTACGCTGTCCCCAGTTTATTAGGCAAATATTCTTTTGAGAATGGGAGAGAAAAAGCGGGTGTGTGTCTCACTCTCTAATGATAATGTGTCCTAACTTTGTACCAACTTGCTAACTTCGTATCCTGCAAGGAATATGTGCAAATTACATGCATAGCGAGATATACATATAGATGTGTGTATGTATGAGAAGCAATCGCAACTGTACCAGGAATCGGACTGCTCAGTATTCGCCACAATTTGGTGTTGTAATTGTCTTCATTTGCGGTGCTTCAGCGATTAACTAGTTCTCGTGCTCACCCAATCCTGTTACTCCATGTTCAGGAATATATGTTAAAGGCCAGAGGCCAATTGCGCTCAGAGACTTGTAACTGAGTGTGACACTGTAATTTGTTGTCATTTACAGAGCCAGTGGAAGCTGGAGTATTATTATTATATTCATGGGAATCCTCTGGATCTATAACAGCTATACAGCATCCAGGGAAATGGGAGGAAAACAGGTTTGAGCCATGGCAGAAGAGAGTAGCTCCAATTCCTCAGATCACGAGGTCTTGAAGGGAGTAAATGCTGAGGCAATGAAGAATTTTTTTTAGACATGAGAGTGGGAGGGAAGGGGCTCCAGAATTATGAATCAGTCAACTCGAGGTTGAATTTCAGTAATGAGATAAATCAGCATATTCTTTACCTGATAAATATACTTAATGATTAAATATATAAAGATGCTCAGACTAAGGAATATTTTTATTAAGATTCCACATCAAGAACATTACTAAGCATATTGTGAGACAGTGTGTTGCACCAGGCCTCTCACAGCGTGACATGGATCGTATTTTCTTGCTCTGTGAATTCTCATAAGAAATTTGTTAAAGTTGAAATTTGTGCGCTGTTCACTACATTAACTTTCAGAAAAGTCTGGTAAAGTTTCTAAGATATGCACACGGTTCGTCTTGAGCGCACAGCAACAGTATGATTACCAGGCAAAATTTTGCACTGTAGCGTGTTGTCAAAAGTCGAGCGTTTGACTCGTAATAGAAGGAAACAGTGGTTGATTCCCGGTTGAACCAAGTTGTATCATCAAATCTCTCTACACCTACTATCTATTTTTCACCCACTAGTAAACAGATGCATGTTAACCAATTTTTGTGGGTCGTACCCAAGAAAAGAAAGTCGAAGGTGTTAATTTTACGGGGAAATTCCTCTTCATTGGCAGTAGTAGCCGGTAACGCAAGGCCAAAAGCAGAATTAACTTGAATGTAAAAGATATGCCTCGCTCATCCATACATGTCCCTGGTGAGGGGCTCTTGATCTAGGGAATTGGATCTGTGCTCCGGTTCCCTGAAGCCTGAATACCTTCCATCCCCCCCCCACATGCGCTGTATAATCCTACGGATTTAGCGCTCCCCATAATTATAATAATTCATACATGATGTTTATTACTTGATAAGAAAGGAACACTGATGAACACAGGTGGAAAGAGAAAGGAACGTTATTTTATAATACGTGATCATATTACATTAATGACCAAAGAAAACTCGAAAGAGAATTACCTCTGAGGTTACATACCGGTTACAAAATATACAACTTATTTTGTACTCCGCACGCTGTTTCCTGTTTTGCAAAATGAGACATTATTCGAAAACAGTGGTAGTGTATTTACTGACAAGAGCCCCATTGCTTGTGGCTGAGCGTGTCAGCACTCCAGAGTATAAACAGTACCCAGCATCCGTCTTGGATGCTCAGGAAGCAATGAAACGACCTCTTTAGTGTATATTATTATTATTTTATCAGAAAATTATTACAAAAATGAAGCAAATCCGTGAGTCGTACAGCACCATGTGGTTGAGGGGAACTGATTTCAGGGAAAAGAAGGAAAGAGGGTACTTCGTGGTGCATAACTTAATATCAGTTATAAAAACATATCTTTACAAACCTTTCTATTGAAAATAGGTAATGAGAATCCTGGTGACTGTTAGAGTAAAATTGGGCATTTATTTTAGCAATTTTGAAAGCCAAATTGATCATTGTAGTCCCCTCCCCCCTTCCATCAATCCCGGGAGTTGCTTTGAGAAGCCGTTTTTATTTCGTCTAATAATAATAACATTGCCGGTGATGCCACGTATAACTACCCTTGTCCACTCTTTGCTCCCAGACTGTTTTCTTATTTTATTTAACACCCTTCAAAGAAAGGTATCTTGATACTAAAGGGCTTTTCATCCAAGGAATTAGACATACACTTCCCTTCGTCATATCAATCTTCATTCCCTCAAGAGTTTCGTGTTTCCGAGAGAATATTATAAGTGTTCTATACAAGTTCTTAACCCCTGCGGGTTATTCAGTACTTAAATATTTCACTCCCCTCAAGGGAGGTTCCCTGATGTTGGTAAGGGGCTCTTGATCTCAGGAATTGAATCTGAACCGAGCCTGAATGCTTTCCATTCACCCCCCCCCCGACAGGCTCTGTATAATCTCTATGGGTTTAGCGCTCCCCATGATTAATAATAATAATAATAAGAAGAGATTTCACTGGAAACCCAAAATTTGAATTCTGATTTTTAGAAAAAAAAAATATTCTTCCCGGTTTACTCTAAATGAATTAGGGGTATTGTCAAGTTATTCATGTTTCTGCCAGTCCCTGGGAAGGGCATTTCTCTCTCCTTGCGAAATGCGCGCACAAACAAGGCAAAACGAATTGTAAATCTAAAGACTATCATGTTCTCCACATTTTTGTTAGCCTTTGACATTCCTCAGCCTGACTTGCAGAAGAATGTTTACAATTTATATTTACAGTTTATATTCAGTATTGGAGATACATCGATGACCTGAACATGACATACCTGTGTGGCCCACCTGTGTGCGTTACACCAGCGTACAACACATGACTGTCACATCTGCTTATTGTACATCTGCGAATGTAATTGTTTGATACATTGTTTTATAATTGTCACACCAGCTAATGAGGTTTACGTATAACAAATTTGTATATGCTGCATCTGCTTGTATTATCCCAGAGCATGAAATCTAAATATGGCACATTGTGTATGCCACAAGCGTATATATAAAATTTAATAAAACAAATGATTTCTTCTACACTCAATAACTAAGATCATGTTACTGTTCCCTTTTCATCGATATTTCGGCTTTAGTCACTAAATCTGTCATTTTATATATTATACCAGATATGCAAAGTTTTAAAAATTGGAGGTGGGATACGGGAACTTCGGAGGTACATTGTTATATTGGCATATAACGAAGGAAGTTATAAGCCCTAGTTATAGTGTATCAAAGGCACGATGGTTCTTTGTTGTGTGTGAAACTCTAGCTCAGTGCTGAGACAACTATGCGTGGCATTAGACTTCACGGTTCAAAAATTTATAGCAATGCTTTAGGTGGGTGAGAGATAAGGAGACGAGGAGACAGATGATTTAAGATTTGGATGACAAAGATGTAAGACTTTCGTGCATTTATAAGGAAATAATAATGGTTCCTTGTGCCTTGAAAGACAAAGAACAAGTTTAGTTTTTTATGTAAGTCATTTTTATATGTATATGAAAAACTGGGTTGTGGTAGTCAGGTAGTCCTGTTGGTTCTCACGGAGCGTGAACAACTTTTGTTCACAAACGCAAAATTTTAAGGTTTGAAAGGAAATTTTATAATTTACGCAAGTTTTGTATTTAATGTCTTGATTAGATATGACTAAATTTATGCCTAATATATTAAAAATGTTTTTAATTAGAGCGTTGTTGTGTATTTTTCTATATAAAGTATCAAGACTCTTAAAAAGATTTTCAGCAAAGGTGAAGGTTGTAAATGTTTGCTTCCTCTTCGTTAAAATACTTCATAGTACGTGTCAGTCCATTTGTAAAAATTTACGCTAGAGGTTGAGTGTGGGTCTAGGAGGTAACATTGAGGCGGTGGAACAAGAAATCTTCTACCATGGGATGTCTTCCTTGTTCCATTGGGCAGGTGGTGTTGAGCTATGGTGTAGGACAGGTGGTGGGGCGACCCCTTCATCTCCTGTAAACAACGGATTTATACAGCCCTCTTGCTGAACCTGTTCTGCGCCATCCGTTCTAGATGACCGAACTATATTTACATGCCTGCCTCTGTTCTCTGAAATATACCTTTCATATCACTACGCTGTCTTTTGATTCCAGCTGAGATTTTCTTCGGCAGATTATATAATATATATATATATATATATATATATATATATATATATATATATATATATATATATATATATATATTATATATATATATATATATATATATATATATATAATGTGTGTGTGTGTGTGATGAATGGTTTGAAAAACCGACAAGTTGAAGATTGAGACACTTATGCAGCATATGGGAATCTTTATTCAGGAAACGTTTCGCCACACTGAAGCCACTGTGTGGCGAAACGTTTCCTGAATAAAGATTCCCATATGCTGCATAAGTGTCTCAATCTTCAACTTGTCGGTTTTTCAAACCATTCATCACAACTGTCAGACACTGCAGCATCATGGGATCTTGTTACAAAGAATTCTTCAACACTTGTTCAACCTTTGGACGAAGACCTACTTCGACTAGTGGATGTTACCACTATGACCCCGCCTCCGCCTGCTTCACCTCACCTCACTACAGTATATAAGCCACGTCTACGGCCCTATGCTGTACATTCTACAAGATTGATGGACTGAACACATCGACTCCAGGCTGAGGGACTGATTACCTCATACTCCTCCTCTCCTTACGCCTTCCTCTTTGTATTGGACTGATGAAGCCACTGTGTGGCGAAACGTTTCCTGAATAAAGATTCCCATATGCTGCATAAGTGTCTCAATCTTCATATATATATATATATATATGTGTGTGTGTGTGTCGTGCCGAATAGGCAGAACTTGCGATCTTGGCTTAAATAGCAACGCTCATCTTGCCATATAGGACAAGTGAAAATTTATGTATGCAATAATTTCGCCAAAATCATTCTGAACCTAACGAAAAAAATATATTTCACTGTGTTTGTTTAGTATTAAAGTACTGTAAACAAATCTAAAATATATTTAGTTGGGTTAGGCTAAAATAAATTGTTCTTGTTATAATAAGGTTAGGTAAGTTTTCTAAGTTCCTTTTTCGTGCAAAATTATAAGTTTTTACATCAACATTAATGAAATAAATATATCTTTAAACGTATAAGAGAAAATTTTAGAAAGGACTTAATTTTAAATGAGTTCTTGCTAATTGACCAGTTTTACATATTCGGCACGATATATATATATATATATATAAATAGAGAGAGACGTTAGTTATACAAGCTCACTGGTACATAAGGTCACCTGCACTGCAAGTCATCTGAGCCAAAGTTTGTATCAGAAACGTATAGAAAAAACATAATGCAGAGGAAACATCGTGGGTGTCCTCAAGACCTCAGGTGTAGTTCTAGTCGCTCCTCACAGCTTATATTCTCTAGTTTCACTCCGTATGATTCATTCTGAGGAGGATACCCATGAAATCCAGGAGGATTTGGACAAATTAATGTCTTGGTCTGAAAAGTGGCTGATGAAGTTTAATGTGGACAAGTGAAGTTCGTTGTGGACAAGTGTAAAGTTCTAGTCCTTGGGAATGAAAATAACCCTCGAAGTTATAAACTAGGTGAAGTGGAGCTTGATCACAGTGTGTGAAAGGATTTAGGAGTCATGTTAAGCAGAAATCTAAAACCAAGACAACAGTGCTTAAGTGTGCGCAATAAAACTAATAGATTACTAGGATTTATTTCAAGAAGTATAAGTAACAGAAGTCCAAAAGGTATTGTACAGCTCAGTACATCACTAGTGAGGCCTCACTTAGATTATGCCGCTCAGTTTTGGTTTCCCTACTACAGGATGGATGTCGATCATTGGAGAACATACAGAGAAGGATGGCTAAAATGATTTTCTATCTCCCTTATGAAGATAGAGCCTTGAATCTTCACTCTCTAGAGAGACGTAGAATGAGGGGAGATATCCAAGTGTATAAGTGGATGATGGTCATAAACAATCGCGATATTAATAAAATACTGAAGATTTCGAATCGGGTAAGAACCAGAAATAACTGATTTAACTCAGATAAATTTAGATTTAGAAAGGACATAGGTAAGTATTGGATGCGTGGAAAAGTCTTCCGAGTAGGGTAATCGAAGCTAGGACCTTGGGAAGCTTTAAGGGGGCTCATGTTCCTTAAATTAATCCAAGTAACTCTCCACACACCATACACTCCAAGGGTTTAGCGCTACCCAATAAGTAGTTGCGTATTTAATATGGTTATTAATTATAATTCATAAGGTAGACGTGTTATCCCTCGCATAAATTATAACTGCTGATAATTTTCGTGGGTAAGTTTAAACACATTTTCGCAACGAGAAGGAACAAGTTTGTGGATCTGCATCCTTTTGATGTACTCTGAGGCCGGGCCTGGACCCACCAAAACTCTCTCCCCTTGACGAAGTTGCTGCAGCTTCTTGTTAGTGAGATGGGGAGTTGGTGTGGGTGTTGGAGTGTTGTTGTGGTGGTGGTGGAGAATTGGAGAGGATGGAGAGGGGTGGTGGCGTGTTGGAGGAAGGTGATGGAGGGTGTTGCTTCTGCTGCTGTTAGCGTAGGAGTGTGTTGTGGTGGTGTTGGAGAGTGCTGTTGTGTTACTGATGGAGAAGAGTGGGATGTTGTTTTGATGTTGAGGAATGCTGTAGTGTTGAACTGCTGGTGTTGAATAGTGTTGAGGTGGTTGATTTTAAGTGTGCAATGGTGTTGGAATGGTGGTGTTGGAATGGGGGTGTTGGACTGGTGGTGCTAGGATGGTGGTGCTAGGATGGTGGTATTGGACTGGTGATGCTGGAAAGGGGGGTGTTGGACTGGTGGTGCTAGGATGGTGGTGTTGGACTGGTGGTGCTAGGATGGTGGTGTTGGACTGGTGGTGTTGGACTGGTGGTGTTGGACTGGTGAGGGAAAGTTTTCATGAGCCAGGGATTCATTTACTTTCTTGTTCAGTCCGTTTGTTCCATACTTTCTAGATGAGCAAACCATTGTACAACCTCTCCTCTTCAAATGTGTTCATACCTTTCATAATTACACATTTGTTAATACACTGATATTCACGCTGACACCGCCTCTACGACACACTCTTCCTTCTACAATTCCTAATCCGACCTAATGTGAAGGTGACCCAACGCTCTGTTGCCCAGCAGCGCCGTGACCTACTTGAGAAACCAATCTCGCGCGAGTGAACTCCCATATTGCAAGCTGATTGATGTAAGAGACCCATCCTGTGTGATGGAATATGACAGGGGAAACATAGCTAGCTATTATTGCCACTACATATCATATACAGAAGGCCAGCAACTGTGTTGCTACTCTACTTTAAATTTGGTTATGAAAAGTCTACACCCTGTGTACTCTTAATAATCCAGTATAGCTAGTTTTTTTTTCTAGTATTTGTATTACTATTACGAGTTTTTAGTAAACAGGATGCAATGTATCACATATGTCGGAATGTCAGTATTTTTCTGCTAGAAAATATAGGTTTCCGGTGTTACTTTCCAAGGTTTCAGGTTGTGATCTCTGAATATTTGATCAAATTTGTTGTGTACTTCTCTATATTTAATTTTAGTTTGCAAATGAAACACTGAATGTTGCATTTCATATTTATGTGAGGTTTCAAATAAATTTCGTCATTAATGCCTCGGAAAAATGGTGCATTACTTAGCTATCGAATTTTTTGAAAAATGATTGTGCTTTAAACACTGTCGACGCGAAGTATTGGAAACTCTGTTCGCAGTATTTGGTGGCTATCTTCTGACACATGAATATCAGTTAAAAGAATGACTACATTTCGTACATTATTTGTTAAACCGTTTCATTTGTAAACGTAATAATTTTAGACGAGCAGAGGCATTTGGATAAAGTCATCCCACCATTAGTTTGCTTGTGAAAACAACGAAGACCTCTGACACATGGTTTGGGGGTCGATGAGAATCTCAAAGAACCTGGAAACGACAGGCGGATGGCAAATATCTCTTACCAACGATCATGGCCTTGAAGGTTACACAGGACGCGGTGAAATCAGTGATGAGGGTAAGTCAGCTTTTTTTTTTTTTTATTTTTTACACAGGGTTTGACAAGGTTAGGTTAAGGATCCCTAGCTTTATTGACAAGCTATTTACAGGTTAAGAATTCCTAACTTTATTGACAAGCTAAGAGCTGTTACCTACATCAGCTCATTTGAAAGCATTTTTGATGTTATGAAACATGCAAGTAGGGAACAGGATGAAGTTGGAGCCATCTGTGGGCCAGCATTTTCATCTGATCAACTGACTTCATCTCGTAATACTGTACGAATGTGTTCCAGACTCGAGTCATCCTGGGGATAAATGATCTCAGAAGAAGTGATGTTCTGGAGAAGGGTACAGCCAGAGTGAAGTTGCTGCTTTCTGCCCGTCTTGTGGTACAGAAACTTGCCTCACACTGTCCTCGAAGTGGATTCAAGTGTGGTACTTTTACAATATTGGCCTTGTACATAACAGTAGGGCCACCCACATCCCTCATGTGTTGAAGGCTCTGCTGAAATGACAGATCTATCCAGAACTGGTCCAGGCGAGAGATGAGACGTCTTGCTCTGTTCTCTACTCTGTCAAGCAGTCTCAGATGAGAAGGGGGGCAGGCGAACCAAGAAAGTGGAGCATATTCAAGGTGTGAGCGTACTTGTGCCTCGTATATAATCTTGCTGTAAGCTTCCTGGCTTCCTTGTTTGCAAGATTTACAACGTGGTTTTTCATAGGCAGTTTGAAGTCTCTCTCTCTCTCTCTCTCTCTCTCTCTCTCTCTCTCTCTCTCTCTCTCTCTCTCTCTCTCTCGCCCACTTTGTCCCTTACTTTTTATTCACTAGTTTGATTTAGGAAAACACAGTCCACCGTTTTTCTTATGATGGTTTGTGTATTTTTTTTTTTTTTTGCACGTGTTTTAAATATAATGGTATGTGGTGCCTAAACATTTTTTTTATAATGGATTGTGGCTTTAGGATATATTATTTACTTGCATGTGAAATAATACAATGATTGGTGTCCATACATAATAATTGTATTTAATGACCTTCGATGTTTGGAACACATACACTCGTTAAGATTTTTTTCTAGCGGGGTTGAGTTTCATCTCCTGCCCCACTTTTTATATGGTGTAGTATATTTGCCTTCTAAATCTTCAGTATAATTACTCTTGAAACTGAGATGGTTACTGCACTCCATTTTCACATTCCACACTGTTCAATGCTCTTATCCTAGAAAGACCTTTGAGAGCATCCCGGTGGTTCATCTGGGTGTTCAGCTTCCATCCGCGTTCCAATCCACTGGTCCCCCCCATGGCATCTCTTCTTACCCCTTCACTTGTCTAGTGACTCGAGCCCCAGTCATTTCGCATTTCCTCGTAGCTCGTGTCTTTAACCTCAAGAGATTAATCTGATTATCAGCCACTCCTGTCGAGCTTACCTGTGTATGATTAGAAGTTGACCCAGCACTGGTGTTGTTTACTGAGAAAAAGCTGATGTACGCAGATTTTGTGTTTTTTTCCGAACGATTCCTACTTTAGATTACTAAAAGCAGTTTTCCCATGTGCCAGGCGCCCATGCTATGCTGATATATTAGTGTTAATATATTTGCTGTGCCTTTTCGCCAGCCCCACAAATTGCATGTGATACCAAACAAATTGTTTGAGGTGAATATGTCACTGGGGATATTTGTAATTTGTTAGGTCTACATGATTCATGGTTTATGTTGTGACATGAGATCCTTTGTGCATGTAGTGGCACCTAGACCTACGTGCATGTTATTGTAGGTGATCCGTGGTTTGTGATGGTATGTGATCATTGGTTTAGTTGGACCTTGGTGTATGTGATGGTATGCGATTCTTGGTAATAAATAATTCCTGGTGAATGTGGTAGTTTGCGATCTTTGGTATGTGGTCCTTTGTGTATGTGATGCTTCTTTCACATGGTGGTATGTGCTTTTGTGCATGTTGGGGTATACGTGCTTTGGTGTATGTGATCCTTGGAATATGTGATCCTTGGTATATGTGATCCTTGGTATATGTGATCCTTGGTATATGTGACGGTATGTAATCCATACTACATCTAATAGTATATAGGCCTGTATGCATGTTATCCTTGATGCATGAGATCCATAGTGCATGAGATCCATGGTGCATGTGGTGGAATGAGACTTCTTTGCTCGGCTTCGCGGTCTTTTGGCTGGGTTGAGGCAAGCGTTGGGTGCTCCGCTGTTACCCTGGCTACCTTAATGGACTCTCAACTTATGACCATAACCGCTCGTGGTTAAAATGATTCTGCCTTACTCTCGCTGGGGTGAGTGTACGGCACCTGCATATGCAGATTCCAGTAAAACGTTTTCTTACTATTTTTTGCTGATATATATATAATTTATATATATATATATATATATATATATATATATATATATATATATATATATATATATATATATATATATATATATTATAAATTATGCCGTGGTGAATAGGTAAAACTTATGATTTTGGCTTAAATAGCAACGCTCTTGCTTAATAAGGGAAGCGAAAATTGGGTATATGCAATAATTTCGCAAAAATCATTCTGAACCTAACGAAAAAAATATATTTCATTGTTTACTAAATTATTGTAAACTTCTCTAAAATATTTAGCTAGATTATGCTAAATTAAATTGCGCTTGTTATAATAAGGTTAGGTAAGTTTTTTTATAAGGCTCTTTTGGTACAAAATTATTAATTTTTACATTAACATAAATAAAAAAATAAATGTTTAAAACGGAAAAGTGAAAATTTTAGAAAAGACTTAATTTTAAATGAATTCTTGCTAATTGACCAATTTGACCTATTCGGCACGACACACACACACACACACACACACACACACACACACACACACACACACACACACACACACACACATATATATATATTTATATATATATAATATATATATATATATATATATATATATATATATATATATATATATATATATATATATATATATATATAATGTATATATATTGTGTGTTTGTAATAAAATTTATAATGTTTATATTTTATATTATAAAAATAGTTATCTGACAATATTTCATTAAAAGCGCAGTATCCCATGACAATTTGTGCAAGTAATAGCCTTAACTTAGTGCCATTTGCATGTGCCATTTGCATGTGCAATTGCTGATCGTTAATGGCAGTTTACTGTTAGACTGAGTTCACGTTACCACTGATACTGTTTGCGTGTGCAGGCAGCTTGCAATCATGCCACTCATCTTCAAAGTGTTAATCTAAAGTTTTCTCCTGGTAATGCAAACAGATCTAGTAAGATCATACGATGATGTACAAAACTTATCGTTCATGTTGTAAATTGCAAGGTTTGGAATGATTAAAAGGTACAGATAGTAGGCTGGTAGAAAGCAAGCATGAAATAAGGTATTACCATCAATCATACGACTGGAAAAAAAAACATTTTAACCTTTTAACAAGATTGCTTGTCTTTCTCATAAATATTCAGTATGGCAGAAAAATCTTATTCACATGCATTTACGAGTATACATTTATACATTTACGTTGATTATCCTGTATTCCCAAGAATTAATTAATAGACCTTATTGACGTGACGTTTCCTTTTAAATTACCTTGGGGGGATCCCTCTAGGGAGGTTCCTTGATGCTGGTGAGGGGCTCTTTATCGAGGGAATTGGATATGTGCTCCAGTTCCCTGAATTAAATTTAAATGCCTTCCATCTCCACCCCATAGGCACTGTATAACTTCTACGGGTTTAACGCTCTTCATAATAATATAATAACATGAGGACTTGTGTGTAGTTTACTTATCTCTTTCGGGGGTCAGGTGGCCTGGTCTCAGACCAAGGCCTCTTATTTGCAGGCCTGATCCACCAAAGTGTTGGCGCCTGTCGCCCGTAATTCAACGTATGCACCACAGCTCTGTTGATCATGTATTGCCTGAATATAGCTAGGGGTTAATTGGTAATCCCTATTATGCATGAAATCCGTTGAAGAGTGTTGGTCCTTTCACACTTATTAAGCTATGGGTTAGAATCCTTCACCCTTATTTTTACATGCCATGGAAGACTACCTAAATATCTGTGAGAATGGGTAGACTACCTCTTTTCCTGAATGGAATTGCTCCAAAAAGATAATAAATGTTAAGAATATTACGTTTGAAGGATCATAAATATGATACGGAAGCTGAAGTATTGATTGTTGTTATTAAGGACAGGAAGCTGGATATTTTGGTACTAAACGAAAGTAAGTTAAAAATTATACAAGAGATTGAAGTGTAGGGATTTTAATTAATATAAGTAGAAGGTATGTATAACGGTACTGACGATATGGAGAACTTGACGCCTTCACTTGATATTCACTTTCGCTTTCTCCACTACGTTTACTATGTTCTCTCATTCTCTTGCATAATTTGCAGTGACCAAGTTGCCAGAACCGTAACGCATTCAGTAAACATGTCCTAAGAATATGCACTTGGGTCCTTTCGTTAAGAAATTAAGTGTATCCGATAAAGCTGACATCTATAATAACCTTAGCGGTTATGATGAATGTATAATTATCAAAAAAAATTTAAGTATAAATGTTTAAGCTCTTTGGACTGCCTTAAGTGAATGTTTATGAAATTTTGAGCTAATTGGTATAATTATTTAGCACACTAATGTCGGAGTCGAAGACGACCATGTCGTTGAATGTTGAAGGAAGTTCGTAGTAGTACTAGCTGTAAATGACTGTGGGGAATCTTGATTTTATACTTAGAGGTTTGGTTAATAGCAATGCTGTTTCAGGAGAGAAAATATTACAAGGTATGATCAAGTATTCGGCTCTAGAAAAAATAGGTGCAGCAAGAATGATAAAGTAAACATCAAGAGAAAACATAAGCGCACGAGGAATGATAAAGATCAAGAGAAAAGACAAATGTACGAGGTATAATAACGTAAGAATGAAGGGGACTCTGCCGGACTGTATGATAGCTGAGGACTTAGACAATTCACAAGTCATGACCTGTGAATGGTCCAAGTCGGACCGAAACATCGTCATAAGCTTTTTTCTCTCTATGTGCGGGTTATGTGTGTGTTTTTGTTCTTTAGAGCTGGTGAAAGCTTGAAATTCTACTTAGATAAGCGTCTAATAACAGTTTTAAAACGTAGACTGGAGTTACAGTAACCGATGAAGTTAAATGAACATTCTGATGTTGCTATGAAATTGCAGTGCAAATGTAGAGTAATTATCTGTGTTTATAGGAAGTTATTTGGCGGAAAACAAGCTAAGATAGAAGGAATAAGGAGAAAATTATCATTAATTTTCGTTGGGAAGTATTAAACCTATATACAAAGTTTAGAAATACAAAACAGTCATATTTGATCCGAAGATGAGGAACGTAGCTCCATTTCCTTGGAGCAATAAAAATTTACCATCATCAAGGCACCCTCTTTGAAGTCTTCTTTCTTTCCCCCTCTGTCAGTCCTCCGTCCTTTCTCCACTCGCACCCTTTCCTCCACCCTTTCCTCCACCCTTTCCTCCACCCTTTCCTCCATCCCTTCCTCCACCCTTTCCTCCATCCCTTCCTCCACCCTTTCCTCCACCCTTTCCTCCACCCTTTCCTCCACCCTTTCCTCCATCCCTTCCTCCACCCTTTCCTCCACCCTTTCCTCCACCCTTTCCTCCACCCCTTCCTCCACCCTTTCCTCCACCCCTTCCTCCACCCTTTCCTCCACCCTTTCCTCCACCCTTTCCTCCACCCTTTCCTCCATCCCTTCCTCCACCCTTTCCTCCATCCCTTCCTCCACCCTTTCCTCCATCCCTTCCTCCACCCTTTCCTCCACCCTTTCCTCCACCCTTTCCTCCACCCCTTCCTCCACCCTTTCCTCCACCCTTTCCTCCACCCCTTCCTCCACCCCTTCCTCCACCTCTTCCTCCACCTCTTCCTCCACCCCTTCCTCCACCTCTTCCTCCACCCCTTCCTCCACCTCTTCCTCCACCTCTTCCTCCACCTCTTCCTCCACCCCTTCCTCCACCTCTTCCTCCACCCCTTCTCCGCCCTTCCCTTCCTCTGCCCTCCAGCTGGAGCCCGTTGCCAACCAATCGAATTTTGTAAAAGTTTTAATACGATTTTGGAGATCTCAGTAACGAGTAGGAAGCTGCGTGGCATTTGAAAACAGGTGTGTATCTTCTCCCAAGGTAATAAATAACACTTGAAAATAAATAATCACTGTCCGTTCCAGCTGTCTCTCTCTCTCTATCTCTCTCTCTCTCTCTCTCTCTCTCTCTCTCTCTCTCTCTCTCTCTCTCTCTCTCTCTCTCTCTCTCTCTCTCTCTCCATCTCTTTATCTCTATCTCACAAATATGTTTTTCAATGTGTTTTATTGTTTGTGTACATTTGTCGTTTTATCTTTCACATGCGGATAGGATTATTATTTTCATTGGGAAGCGCAAAACCCGCAGAGTGTTAAAGGGTTTCATAATAGTAGCAAGGAAACAACTTTCTACTGTTCTAGAGACGCTGAACTGGTAATCGTGGCGGAGCCCAGCGATCTATCCGCGTCTGCCCGTCTGTTAGGCTTGGTCGAGTCTGAGGAAGAGGCCTATGTCCTAGGTGCGTGTTTCAAACGGGTGTCACGTGACTTACGGCAAGGAGCCTGCCTTTCAAAATGTGACTAGCACGTTTGATCCATGGAAGGAAAGGCCAGGTGCAATTCTTTGAATCAAGAGAGCCTCGCCAGCCTCAAGGAATGTCCCCTGAGGGAACAGCTACGAACAGGCTAAAAGAACTGAACCCAACGCCAGAAGATTCAAACGCTCATAACCAGTTTTAAGGCTAGGCATAACTAGGGCCGGCGAGGCAGGGAACTAGATCGTACATGTAGTTACGAGGAGGAAAAGGCTAGGGAGGCGAGACTCAAATCCCACTCCCACAACGAGTAAGTTCACATAAAGTATTTTTTTCCATTCATGGGAAAAACTATAAACCCGTAGGAGCCTTACAGCGCATTAGGAATGTGGAGAAATTATATTCGTTCTGGAGGATATATCTACTTCCTGAGATCAAGAGCCCTTCACCAGCATCAACGCATCGCTACTTGGAGAGAAACGACCTACATAAGAACATTTTATGAATTATAATAATAGATTTTATACATTCGAAATCGCACAAAAAATAAGAAAAAGACCCATCTGCCCAAGAAAACTCTTTCGGATAAAATTTATATCTCTATTCCCGGCAGAGAAGAGACGAAAACAGTTCCTTCAGCTTCTGGATGATGGCTGAGGGTGAAAGGAGAAAGCAAACAAATCATTTGTCACCTTATTGAGTGTGTTCCTGCTAATGATTGTTCCTTTGTTCGGGGGGCTATATCCTTCAGTCCTACCTGGGAATGGGGCACTACTCAGAACTCCATACCCTCCAATTCTACTTGGTGATGGTCCTTTTTTAGAGGGCTCCATACCCTCTAGTTCTGTCTAGTGATGGTACTATGCTCGGGGCTCTATACCCTTCAGCCCAACCTGGTGATGGTCCTTTGTTAGAGGTCGTCCAAACGTTGGTACTCTGTAGTGGTAGTTTCCTCGGGGCTCCAAACATTCCAGTTCTACCAGGTGATGGTTCTCCGTTCTGGCTATATAACCCTCCACTCCTCCTTATTTGCAGTAGTGAGCACGTAAAGAGTGGAAAGTGGGAAGGAAGTAGTGTAAATATGCCTCAAGACACTGAAAGGTTGGAGGGAGACGATATTATAAAGAATGGGAACGAAAGTTTGGCATGACGGTGATAAAGAATGGAAAGGGACAAGAGAAAGGGGCCAATCTAGTGTGTGCGACAAGGAATGAGAGAGAAAAAATGAGAGGTCAAAAGCGTAGAGGAAAAAATATGAAGACCAAGAGAAGTGGAAAAATAGGCAAATAAAATTATTATTTATTATTATTATTTTATTCACAAGTGCTAAACCCTTAGAAATTATGCAGCGCCTGTAGAAAGGGATTTATTCAGGTTTGTTCCTTGGAAAGGAAGGTACATATCCCGATAAATACAATACATACAGTGAGCGTTCCTTTACATGCCTGAATTGTCAATCAACAATCACCCAGAATATCCGGAGCTCACCTGGTGGATATAGATGCTGGTAAGAGTTCATCAGTGATTGGGAGACTGACACAGACCAGCACACCCACATAAACATGCACACAAACACGCACGGTCACGTACTTATGTGCTCGCAAACACGAGCAAACACACATTAGGATTTATGAAAATCGGTAGACCCTTTTATGTGCGTTTTTCACAGGCAGTAAGGAGAAGAATTACGAGAAGTCTATCCGGGTGAACATTGATGAGGATGCCAGAAGATCTTCATAACGGTGCACTCACGGTGTTGTGCCTCTGTGTGAAAGCAACTTCATTCTAACACAAGCATTTTAAGACGGCTAAAGCGACATTATGCAAATGAGGTGATTTTCCTCGAGGAAGCCGTGATCATTTCAAATCTTTCTTTGGGCTCCGATTTGTTTATGTACTATTATTAAAACGTCATTTGCCTCCCAAGAATGTGAGGGCGTAGACTGGGAAATGTGGTATGGTGGGGAGGGAGGTAACTTCTAGGTTGATAACTTCTAGGTAGGTAACTTCTAGGAAAGTAACATCTAGGTAGGTAACTTCTAGGTACGTAACTCAGAGGTTGGCATGGTACAACCATACGGTGACTGGGGAAGAGTTAATCGGGTATGATCCTAGAAAGAGGGGGGGTAGTTTCAGTTGCTTGATGCAAGAGGTCGCTGGCATCAAGGCACCTTGCAAGGAAATTTTTCCTATTAATCTGAATCAAATAAGATTTATAATTTTCATATTTCACTTGTTTTGTTCCTAAATATAATTCTTTTGGATGCTAACAGTTGTTAGTTATATTCATGGGATCCATAAACTGCAATTAAATTCCTACGATTCCAACAGCAGAAAAATGAGTTTTTTCCTGCCTTTCAGCAAGAGCTTATGTCTTCTTTAATAGCATTACTCCTGGCTCTAGCTGCTTTGTGCTAAAACCTCTTCCACGGATCTCTGCATCTCACTGCTCGCCACTTTTTCTTTTCCAGAATATTTGTTCAGCATTTGCTAGTGCTGTACACGAGGTACTGTTTAGTATTTTTTTATTTTCGTGCAGCGACTGCTATGCGAAGCGTGACAGTGGTAGAACAGTGATCATCCAAACAGGAAGATTTTTAAAGAAAACGTTACAGTATGTCATTTTTAACAGGTTCTAAAGCTATCTTGAAATTAAATACTAGCTTTTCAAAATTAGCCGGTAACGAAATTACAGAATGGGTTGCTGACGTATGGCAGCAAGGAAACATCATTATGGCTTAAATAGTCAATAAACGTACGCTCCAGGATTAAGTTGAGGACTGGTTGTTTACTCCTCCAGTACCTGACTGTACATAGCAATAACACCACTCTCGGATCGCAAACTAACACATAGCTACCGTTTAGGAGGAATGCTACATTTGCCACCACACACAGTGTTAAAATATTATATTCGCGGGGAAGCACTATGCCCCTACCTTCAGGGCTCTTGAAGAGCTCTTCGTTTACTTCCTTGGATCAAGAGCCCTTTACTATGAACTGCGCGTTGGGGATGGGGCCTAAATAGCACCTTAATACCCTTGCCTACGTTTTACATTGCCACTGAATGTCGCTGAGAGGCAGTAACACCAGCCTCAAGATTATTGACGTCCTCTCGTTATGATATACATCTCTTACTCTATGGTAGTTACTGCCTTTACAGCATCATTCTGGCTACCGTAAATAGTAATGATTTCCCCAGGGGTTATGGCTGCAACCCACAGCTATCTAGCTCCTATTTTGGACCGGTTTTTACTCCCTCATCCGAGGCACTCTTACTTCGGAGTGAGATGATAATTCATGGAAGTGTACCATCACATGTGTGTGTGTGTGTGTGTGTGTGTGTGTGTGTGGTGCCGAATAGGTAAAACTGATCAATTAGCAAGAACTCATTTAAATCAAGTCCTTTCTAAAATTTTCTCTTATACGTTTAGCTATATTGTTTTCATATATGTTAATGTAAAAATTATTAAATTTGTACCAAGAGAACCTTAGAAAACTCGCTTAACCTTATTATAGCAAGCGCAGTTTAATTTAGCCTAAGCCAACTAAATATATTTTAGATAAGTTTACAATAATTTAATAATAAACACAATGAAATATATGTTTTTCGTTAGGTTCAGAATGATTTTGGCGAAATTATTGCATACACAAATTTTCGCTTGCTATTTAAGCCAAAATCGCAAGTTTTACCTATTCGGCACGACATACACACGCACACACGCATGCATGCATGCATACATACATACATATATATATATATATATATATATATATACATATATATATACATATATATATATATACACATATATATACACACACACACACGAAAGAAATTGTATATATAAACGCATAACCCTCGAATATGCAGTGATTGCATTACGACCAAACTTGTACATCTCACGTGGCTAATGGAAAAAATTATGCTGTAAGTGGCCTTGCCCAGAGGGCACTCGTTCCTGCACCTGACACTTCTTCACCCGCCTGAGATCAAGTTACTGTCAACGGCAACCATACCTTCACATGTCTTTATATACATACGATTTGTCTGGTTGTAGGGGTCGATTCATAGTTTCTGGCTCCGCCTCTTCACTGGTCACTACTAGGTCCAGTCTCTCCCTGCTCCACGAGATTTATCATACATATTCCTAAAGATATGTATAGATCCTGCCTCCGCTATACCAGTCTCCAGATTGTTCCACTTCCTCACATCTCTATGAAGAAATACTTCCTAACATCCCTGTGACTCGTTTGATTCTTCCACTTTTAATTGTGACCCTTTGTTGCTGTGTCCAATCTCTGAATCATCCTGCGCCTATCCACCTTGTCAGTTCCTCTCAGTATTTTATATGTCGTTATCATGTCATCCCTATCCCTCCTGTCTTCCAGTGTTGTCAGGTTGAGTTCCTTTAAATTCTCATCGTAGGACATACCCCTTAGCTCCGTGCTTGACCATGTGTGGATTTCAGGCTGTTGCTGCACACTCCAATATGGGCCTGACGTAGACAATGTACGGAGTCCTGAACGATTCCTTACTGAGGTGTCGAGAAGCTATTCTTAGGTTTGCCAGGCGCCAATATGCTGCAGCAGTTATTTGGTTGATGTGCACCTCAGTAGATGTGCTCGGTATTATACCTACCCAAGATTCTTTGCCCTTAAGTGAGGTTTGTAGTCTTTGGCCCCCGTTGCCTGTACTGTCTGAGGTCTTCTTTGCCCTTCCCCAATCTTCATGACTTTGCACTTGGTGAGGTTAAACTCCAAGAGCCAGTTTCTGGACCAGGCTTGCAGCCTGTCCAGATCCCTTTGTGGTTCTGCCTGATCCCCATCCAATTAAATTCTCCTTAGTTTCACATCGTCTGCAAACAGACACTTCTGAATATATTGGTGGGACTGAAGAGAACTACCCGGTCTATCCTTACCAATTTATTTAAAAGACTGGGCTAAATGATTAACGGAGAGCTTCTTTCACTCTGTTAGATTGTATTTTCTGTACAGTTAAGAGCAACTTTCAGGCATTTGTGTCCTGTTGTGTTTTGTCTCTTTCCTTGATGAGCACCTGGACGTCTTAACATGAATTCGGGTGTTCAATAGGGCGTCCCTGAATATTATCCTTGATTTTTAATGTTATTTCCGATTTTAAAAAATCTTTGAATAGTTTCTTTTACAATATTTATCTTTTTGCAAAATTGGATATGTCAGCAGTGTGCTAACTTACTTATTGTACATGATAGATATATAGTGGGGACACAGTCTTTATTTCTCCGTTATGATCGAACAGTGGAATGTCCACTTCCTTTAAAGGAAAGGAGGCGCCTTGATTTTGGTGATACTTTTGATCATAGAAGTTGGAGCTACCGTCCTTTCTCTTGGATCAAATTGTATTACCATCAGTTACCTAATCGCAATACGAGCCTTATAGATTTAGTGCTTCCCCATGATTATTGTAATTATAATAATGATAACACCAAGGTGAGACAAGCGATGGTTTAGGTAGTAGTTAAGGGAAGTGATGAATATTGGATTAGATGAGCTTTCCTGTACAAACACATGTGGGAGCTGAGAGATGAGGCGTGGGAGATACGCAGTAAATACCAAACTACAGAACGTGGGAGGGAGATGTTGGCAGCAGAGATGGATACCGACCTGCTGATGGCAGTTTAATATATACTCCATCCAGTTTGTAATACCAAAGGCTAAAAGTGGTGAAGAAATGTTTAATTGTTCTTCGAACAGGACAAAAGTTGCTTACATATAAAAGAGGCAGAAACAGAGTGAAACTGGTATTTATATCACAATATTCGAGGCGACATTTTACCTTTGTTTCTCCCTATATTAAATATGTGCCTCTCTTCAGTGTTTTTTTTAATTTGCACTTGCTCTATGATAGACGTAATGGAAACAAATTTAAACATATTTTCTTTAAAGGGGTTCTTTATTATACAGTGCATAAGCTCTAAAACAGGACAACTAAACCCCTTTAGAACCAGGTTTCATGGTTCTCATGCGTCCAGAGCCAAGACTAGTTTAGTTTAGTTAGTATATGAAAGTTAACAGGCATATCTCACCATGTATTGGTAAGTATTTAATCTTGCATAATTGTAGTTTGACTAGGTTAAACTCTAGCTCCTGGTTCTCACGAGGATGTTGATATACAGCTTTCCTACATCTTACAGGTATTGAGGCAGTTGAGCTACAAATACTAGGCTCCTTGAGTGTTCGTCTAGAACTCCTGGTCCTTTTAAAATTGTAGATCAACTTCTGGACCCAATGTGCAACATCTGGGTACTTTATTTTTCAATAAAATACAAGGATATAAACGGAAGACTGTTGAAAAGAAGCAGGTGTTGAGCACCGTCAACTTGATGAATCTGAAGCACAACATGAAGATGGGAGTCAGAGGAGATACAATAGATGAAGGCATTGCAAGTGTTGTATGCCATATATAACATCTTGCAAGACTGTGTTAAATTTTAATGATACATAAATGTGTAAAATATTCAGGTGTTATATCCGTTATTTAAACAATGTGAACTCATTAAATGATGAGATTTACTCCATTTTCAATTAAAAACTGTTGACAAATTTTTGATAAAAATAGAAAAGAAAGTTTTGCTAACAGATTTGGTTGATATTCACATGGCTTTAATTGCATGCTTGATATTGCGGTTTCTGAGCTTATATAACTTGCCCAGGAGTTTCTTTCCTAAGAATGTCATATTTATTTATTATTTATCGTGTGCTTCAGCTCGCAATAAAATTACAATACCTACAATAGGTATTGTAATATCCTCGACCTCCTCCGAGGCAGGTTGGAAACTTGGTGCTGCACACGTTTCCTTGCAGAACATCTCCAGGGAGATTCCTTCATAACGGTGAAGGACTCTCTGTCCAAGGAATTAAACCTCTTCTCCACTGGACTGAACCTGATTGCCTCCCATTCCCTAGGACCTAGGTGCTGTGTAACCTTACGAATGTAATAACGATAATTTCCTTCTGCCTCTTAACAATGAGGCACTAAAAGATTCACTTGGCTACCTTGAATTTTTCACCATCCTGGAGCTCGACTCTTCCAGAAATCTAGTTTGAATGGTCTAAGGAAAATACTAGCAAAGCAGAATTCTTAAATGTCAAACACAGGAAAATCAGAATCTTTAAATTGGTGTTTTTTTAATGCTGAAATTAGAACAAATCGTACAAGCAAGTCGTTGAAGTAAATCAAAAAGACTGCGTGGAAGCATTTTTGTAACTCAATAAGGGAGGGTGAATTGCTGCTTGTGCTGGGAGACAGCACCAAAGCTGGGGAAAGTGTGACAGGAAAGTGGTATAATAGGTAGGTGGGGGATACATGAAACGGTGACAAGGGAGAACCTAATGTAGTTAAGCATTTAAGATTTTTTTTGTGGAATAAAGTATTATTTTTTTTCATGGAAGGGAAGTAGATGAAGGACAGAGGGGGTAGCCATGAGAGAGAAGTTAATTTACACACGTGAATATTGTCATGAAGCAGGACATAAAGGGCTTCCCAGTTAAATAGTTATATACCTCCTCTTGATAAAAGTTGTGGGGCAGTTGATCACAGTTATTTGGCTCCAGTATAAAGTGTTTTTATTGTGGAGAGATACAGTGAACAGTATTTTTTTTTAAACTTGGTGGATTTCGAGAAAATCAGTCCGCACATCATGAAATAAATATAATTTCTTGATTGATACATAAACTAATATACATAAGGTTGATTTTTACCTATGTTATGCAGTATTTATCTAAAGAAGGTTATGTAATGTTTACCAAAGTTAGCTTCTGAAAAAAAAAAAAAATTAATTTTACGAAAATTCAGTTGTTTACTGAAAAACAATTTGGCTTTAGAACACATAGAGGTACCAACCATGCAATAAATGTTATTTTTGACACTGTAGCAAGTCTAAATCAGCAGGGCAATCTTGCCTTAATTGCCACCAGAGATGTTCATAAAGCTTTTGATAGCTTATGGCATGATGGCCTTATATACAAACTCATTGACCTACCAGACCATAACTGGACTTTTCTCAGAGTAATCTATAATTTCTTAACTCAAAGAAAAATCATTCCCACCTTTCATGGCAAGTCGACAGAACCTTTTATACCGACGGCTGGTGTCCCACAAGGTTCTTGTCTCAGTCCACTTTTGTTTAACATTTATGTGAATGACCTTCCTCAACCAGAGTTTAATGACACAATTGTGACACAGTTTGCAGATGATGTTATTCATGTCGTCTCATCAACTCCAGTAACAGGAAAATACAAGTATGAGAGAGTCATAGAAAAAATGAATATTGAACTTCGTCGAACATCTAATTGGGAGAAGAAATGGAGAATTACGACTAATCCTGACAAGGTCCTTGTTAGCACGATAGGATGTTTTGCATCAACCATTGAAGATAAAGGGGGTATCTCCATCAGAGGTACACCTGTAGCCATTAGAAACCCTAACAAGATCTTGGGATATGAAATAGACAGGCTGCTCCACTCAACATCTCATATAACTAAAAAGATCAACACAGCCAAAGCCGGTCTTAGCAGACTCTTTCGATTCAATCAAGCCCCTCAACATGTCAAAAAACATCTGTATAAAATGATAATAAGACCTATACTTGAATACCCTTGTGTCCCAATATCATTAACAACAAAGACCAACATGCTACGGTTACAAAGGGTCCAGAATAGAGCTCTTCGATTTATTACCAATACCAGGAGGAGAGACAGAGTTAAAATGGCAGATTTACACACACAACAAGATATCACTGCCATAAATGTACGCCTTGACACCCTAAAAAAGAAACAACTTTATACAATGCAAGAACTATACATGCCAGATAGAGAACATCCTATACAAGTGATAAATACCACCGATTACACCATCAATACTCCACCTCACAGGACTCAAAGAATGACTCTCCCACAGAGGGTTCGTCGTTTTATTCATAAAGATGATTACCCTCGACCCATGATTTTGAGCAACTTACCTGACGAAGAAGATTGGATACTACCAGAACCCTTCTATGTATACTGAACAAATCATCGCCCCCAATTAGGGAGACATCTTAAATAACTTTCTAATGTAAAATTATGCTATTGACTATGGTTGGACACCACCATTAAGAAGCTATTGTCACGAGCTCATAAACTGGCCAGAAAATATTGCCTTTCCTGTCGTATAAATATCCGTTGTGCAATCGCGAAACAAAAAAAAAAAAAAAAAAAAAAAAAAAAAAAAAAAAAAAAAAAAAAAAAAAAAAGCAATTGCAACTTGTATAATTACAACCAATTCAGAGTCATGTACTTATATACCTATTATATTTATGTGACTCTGATGGGTTAGTATTATACCTCTTAAAAAATAATCTTATCAATTCAAATACACTTTTTAAATTACACCAAAGTGGTTGGGCCACTTACCTTTTATATCCTACCTCTCCCCCCCCTCCAACCCTCTTCCAATATTTCCATCCTTACCCATCCTTCTTCCTTCCCCATCTTACCAAAGCTCTGGTCATTAGAAGAAGAAGAAGTTTTTTTTTTTTTTCATTTATACACAAAAAAAGATGGACAAACATAAAAAGACTCGCAAAGAAAGACAAGTACTCAGTACACCCGATAAGTCTTAATGAAAGTGCATTATTGTTCAAGTAAACGAAATAAATACAGCACACTTCTTACAGCTTCTAAAAATTCTGAAAAGTCGTACAACAGACTGTAGATTATCTCAAGGATAAAAGGAAGATGAAACATTGAATAAAACAGGAGACAGACTCAAGAGATGTGTTATAAAAGATCGCATTGTGTAGAGATCTGCATTAATAAGGTTTTCCATCACGGCATTAAATCATGCAGAAGTTGCCATAGGTTTTAGTAATTCCAGCGACTGAATATCATAAAATTAACTTTAAACATATTTACTGTTCTGCAGACATATCTTAGTGGTGGTTAGTATTATTTTCGTGGTAGTGAGAGAAATGGAAATATTCATAATAGTAGGTATTTTGCTGGTGAAGCGACTCATTCATTGTGCATCCTATATCCATCCTATCAACGAAAACGCAAGAGAATGGCAAATAACAATACTTTTCAGCTCATACAAGTGTGTTTCGTGTAATAGACTCTAGAGGACAACCTGCAGGAGTGGATCAGTGATTGGCTCACTGATAGGGAGCAGAGAACAGTTTTAAAATGGCTAAGTATCTGCATGGCGAAACATGCCTAGTGGTGTCCCTCAAGAAGCGACCCTCGGCCCAATTTTTGTTTTATATGCATAATTGGTGGTAACGGTGGGAACAGTGGCTGTTGTAGTTGTAATGATAATTTTATTAACAACCAGTATTATTATTAAATGTGCTAATGGTAGAGCTAGAAGAAACTAATAGCAGGAAATTGCTGCTGCTGCTGCTGCTGAGTAATAAAAATATTCGCATTAAGGGAGGTTATTTAATCATCTTGTCGATTTTATATTCATTATTATAATGACTCAGTAGTAGTATAGATAGAGCCATTAAAAATTGTAAGCATTGTAGTAACAACAGCAATAAAAACAATGCTAGATGTATCCTTCTAGAGGTTTGGGGGTGGGGGAGTTTGTTGTGATGCTGGAGGAGTGTTCTTGATACAAGGGATCAGATCTCCCCTGCCAATGATTGGATCTAACCTCATTATCTAGTATTCCCCACAAGTTGTATGATGTTGACGGACTCGAACATAAAGAAGCAAGTTGCAGAAGAAGCTTCACTTGGGACAACGTTTCGCTGTGCCTTCAGTTTTGTTAAATCTAGAGCTGATAAAATTACAGAGCGAAATGTTGTCCAAGTAAAAAAGCTGACACTGCAACTTGCCTCTGTCTGTCTACTGACCTGCAATACCGTATACTTTTTCATCCAGAAAACAACAGTAACAACAATAATAAATAACAGCAATTCTACTGTTAAGAACAACGGAACCAAGAACTAAACGCAGAAGCAACCGAGACCGTATTCAGAAAATCTGCAGTACAACAACAGTCATGTAGTCATGATGAATATACAACCTTACACAGAAAAGAAAAATTATGCCAACAAAAGAATATGTTAGATTACTGCAGCATGAGATGCCAACCATTTATATTCGTACGTGCTCCAACTTTTTGTATGGATGACTTTTGGAAAACTGTTTTCACGGACGTTCATTTATAATGTATGTATTGGAGCACTCCCCCCCTCTTCTTTCCTTCACACTCCCCTCACATCCCCCCCTCACATCCCCCCTCATATCCCCCCCTTCACATCCCCCCTCACATCCCCCCTCCCCTCCCCCCTCCCCTCCCCCATCCCCTCTCACATCCCCCCCTCACATCCCCCCCTCACATCCCCCCCTCACATCCCCCCCTCACATCCCCCCCTCACATCCCCCCTCACATCCCCCCTCACATCCCCCCCTCACATCCCCCCCTTCACATCCCCCCTTCACATCCCCCCCTTCACATCCCCCCTCACATCCCCCTTGCTTCATTGCCGCTAAAGGCTCTTCATCCAAGGAATTGGATATGGATCTTTCGCATGGATCCTGATTGCTTTCCATTCCCCTGGCGCTGTGTGACCCGTACGGGAATAGCGCTTCCCTCTGATGATAGTAGTAAAATACATTTGAAGAATGTTATTACCGCTTCTGCTTACCGGTTAGGTTATTAGATTTAAGGCCTATCTACTAAACGATGGCCATTAATTAAAATTTATTCTGTAAGTATTCTGACAGCGCTTCATTTTTTATTATTACGTATTTTAAAAATTTAATTTAGTATTTTTCCTTATTTACATTGTTCTCAATCTTCCTTACATTTTCTCCTCTTCTTTACTCCACACTACATATTCTTTCTTTGAGAAAACATCACATTATTAAACATCCTGTGTAAATCGTCTGTTAGTACCATATATTCGAATTTTTAGCGGTTAATATTCTTCACTTCCCTCTTCTTGTTATTTACCTCTTCTACACTTGTATACATTATACTGTCAATATTATGTTCCGTTGAAATTCCTTGCTATTTTCTCCGCTGACTTTTTGTCTACATTCCTCGAGTCATTGTTATTTTGGCGTAACCTAGTTAAGTCTTTTTAGACCTATTACATTTTTGAAAGTAAATTCTTCATTTGTTTTAATTTATTAACTTCGTTCCATGTAATCCCTGATTTGCTAAGATTGTCTTTGACAGATCTTGTGTAATGCTGATAAATTAGACGCATGTGCAACTCTTGGGTATCTTTATTGAGGAAACGTTTCGCCACACAGTGGCTTCATCAGTCCATACAAAGGAGAATCTTGAAGAACAGGAGGAGAATGGGGTAATCAGTCCCTCAACCTTGAGTCGATGTGGTCAGTCCATCAATCTTGAATAGAATACGGCATACGTGCTGAGAAGGAGCTTATAAACCGTTGGCAGGAGAGGTGCAGCAGTCATAGGTCGTGTAACATTTGTTCAATGTTGAAGTAGGTCGTGCCCAAGAATTAGGCAAGCGAAGAATTCCCAAGTATTAAGATCCCAAGAAGTTGCAGTGTCTGACAGGTTTGTAGCACGTATGCCGTATTCTATTCAAGATTGATGGACTGACCACATCGACTCAAGGTTGAGGGACTGATTACCTCATTCTCCTCCTGTTCAAGATTCTCCTTTGTATGGACTGATGAAGCCACTGTGTGGCGAAACGTTTCCTCAATAAAGATACCCAAGAGTTGCACATGTGTCTAATTTATCAACATGTCGGTTCTCTGAACCATTCATCTTGTGTAATGCTGTTGTCTTAAAATCCTCCGTCTCATTTAATCATGAATTATTCTCTAACCATCAGTTTTTTTTTTTTGCGAGTCACCTTCAGGTTTGTTTTATATTTTTCAACATTCAAGAAACTAGCTACATAATCTTTTATGTGAAATTCTTCTGTTTATTATCGTTTTATTTGGTTTTCCTTCTTAATTTAAAAAAATTATTATCGCTTTCCACTTTAGTGTTATAAATAATTCATAGTTTACAGTGTTAATTCTCTGCTACATTGTTATTGAGCAGTTGTTCCATGCTTTCCTATGGTTTTCAAATGCATGTCTAAAATTTAAGTTTTTCATAGTTAACCAAGGTTGTCCATTATCCTCAGCGAGTTTATTTTCGGAATTGACAATAACTAGCACCAAGAAAATATATTCAATCTTAGTTTTGTAAACAATGAAAGGAAGCCAAATAAAATCAGATATTTTTTTTAGTTAGCTAAATATGACAAGATTTACTGAAGGGTAAGAAATTAATTTTCAAGTTTGTTGAGGGGTGCAGTGACTCGAACTGGAGCTGGCATAATGCGTCTCATCTACTAATTTTATATTAAAGTTAACTCTCTGGTTAAACGGAAACAACGTTGTTGTTTTGGAAATGATGAATTTTAGCTCAAATCTTTTTTTTTTTTTTAGTTCGTTGTTTAAGTCATTTCTACCTTATTTACTGAGCTAATCTTGTGAGCACTGAACTCTAAGGTCGTCTAACTTATTTTTTTATTATTAAATAGTGTATTCTTGAGCGTTTTCAGGGAAACTCGAGCATTTCTAGGAAAAAGGACAAGGGTTCCCGGTAGAATGGGGGAAGGGTTTGCGGGGAATAACGTAATAGGGGAAACCATTAATACATTTGTTTTTCCTGGCACAAGCCTGAGCCAGGAGAAAGTAACTGTCCCTTTACCCCTTCATCTCCCCTATGGATGTCTATTAATGGGGCTTAATTCTAACCTGTCTGTTTTTCAATCGTTGTCTGGGTTGTCAATGTCACCTAATTCATTCTACTTATTATTCCAATGAAACAGTTCCTAACATGTATGCGTGCGTGCTGCGTGCGTGCGTGCTGCGTGCGTGCGTGCTGCGTGCGTGAGTGCTGCGTGCCTGCGTGAGTACTCGTCGGTATGTGACATAACTAAGATGGGATCAACTTCTAGATCAGGATTGTATAAACGAGAAAATGCAAGGTTTACTTGGCTTAAGTTCATCAGCGGGGCATCAAAATTTGTTTTATAGCTCTGTAATTTAGCTTGAATTAACTCTGGTATATCTTTCACGATGCAGTTACAATAAAATATCTTAAGTCATCTTATATGAAACTCAATCTCTCAGGCCTGAAACTTGAGAGGTCAGTGAAATTGCATTCAGAAGAAATTATGGTGAAACTGAATTGTAAGTGCGTGATTATAAGAGCTGCAATCATTGTATAAACGAAGGAGCTTTCATCCTACCTCGGCTCATTTCATTTTCTGTTCCTAGTAATAGCTTATTATTGGGTATTGGTTTAGGTGTATAATTTAGTAACACTTATAAAGGGTTCAAGTTGGAGCTGGATTATTATTATAATCATGGTGAGCACTAAACCTGCTGGGGCCATCAAATAACAGGCAAGTTGGAGGGAAGCCAAATTCGTTCCCAGGAAGAGGATTGTAGCTTCAGTTCATTGGGTCAAGAGCTGTTCATTTCCATCATTAACCTCAGGCCGGAGACACCTGTGAACCAGGGCATTCCTTTGATCAGCTGATTTCTGAAAGATATTTTTAATGTGAAAATATATTCTAATGGAGAGTCGGCCTAGGAATGTATGACTAAAGATATTGATGTCTTTTTTGATATTACTAAAGTGAAACCACTGAAGGCTGGTCGTCTTGTGGGTAAATAAGTTCTTTTACACAAAATTTGACCATGTAAGGAACCTTTCGTAGTCTGCTTTAGCACCTAACAGTAAGCCTATGATGAAGGGCTTCCTAAAGAATGTGTGTGTGTGTGTGTACGTACTCGATTGTGATTGCAGGGCCCAGCCTCTTCACTGGCCGCTACTCGGTCACTCTTCCTGCTCCATTAGCTTTATCATACCTCTTCTTGGAGCCATGTGTGAATCCTGCCTCCATTACATCATTTTCCAGGCTATTCCACTTCCTGACAGCTCTGTGACTAAAGAAATAGTTCCTAACATCCTTGTGATTCATCTGAGTCTTCAACTTTCCACTGTGATCCCTTTTTGCTGTGTCCCATCTCTGGAACATCCTGTCTCTCTCCACCTTGTCAATTCCTCTCGGTATTTTATATGTCGTTATTATATCACCTTATCTCTCCTGTCCTCCAGGTAGATTTCCCTTAACCTCTCCTCGTAGGACATGCCCCTTAGCTCCGGGACT
This sequence comes from Cherax quadricarinatus, assembly GCF_038502225.1. Classification (NCBI taxonomy): domain Eukaryota; kingdom Metazoa; phylum Arthropoda; class Malacostraca; order Decapoda; family Parastacidae; genus Cherax; species Cherax quadricarinatus. The sequence continues at coordinate 9,025,370 of NC_091338.1, forward strand.
AATCTTGTTGCAAGCCTTTACACTTAATCTGGTTTCCTTACGTGCTTGGCTAGGTGTGGATTCCAAGCTGGTACTGCATACTCCAGTATAGGCCTAACGTATAGTGTAGAGGGTCCTGAACGACTTCTTATCGAGATGTCAGAATGCTGCTTTTAGGTTTGCTAGTTGCCCGTATGCTGCAGCAGTAACTTGGTTGATGTGCGCCTCAGGAGATGTGCCCGGTGTTATACTCACCCCGAAGTGAGATTTGTAGTCTTTGGCCCCCTAGACTGTATTCCGTCTGCGGCCTTCTTTGCCCTTCCCCAATCTTCATGACTTTGCACTTGGAGTTGAACTCCAAAATCCAGTTGCTGGACCAGGCCTGCAGCCTGTCCAGATCCCTTTGTAGTTCTGCCTGGTCCTCGTCCGACTGAATTCTTCACATCAACTTCACATCATCTGAGTCTATTCCTTCCTTCATGTCGTTCACAAATGCCAGAAACAACATCGGTCCTAGGACTGACCCCTGTGGATTCCCGCTCGTCACAGGCACTCACTCTGACACCTCAACACGTACCATGACTTGCTGTTGTCTTCCTGACAGGTATTCCCTGATCCATTGCAGTGCCTTCCCTGTTATCCCTGCCTGGTCCTCCAGTTTTTGCACTAATCTCTTGTGGGAAACTGTGTCAAACACCTTCTTATAGTCCAAGGAAAGGCAATCTACCCACCCCCTCTCTCTCACTCTTGTCTTATTGCTGCCACCCTGTCAAAGAACTCCAGTAGGTTTGATACACAGGATTTCCCGCCCCTGAAACCGTCCTGGCTGTCGCTAAGAAGCTCATTCCTTTCTAGGTGCTCCACCACTCTTCTGATAATGTCCATGATTTTGCATACTGGTCTGTAGTTTAATGATGCGTGTCTGTCCTTCTTTAAAAATTGGGACTACATTTGCTGTCATCCATACCTCAGATAGTCGCCCTGTTTCGATAGATGTGTTGAAGATTGTTAGTGGTACACATAGCACCTCTGCTCCCTCTCTCAGGACACATTGAAATATGTTATCCGGCCCCATCGCCTTTCAGGTATCTAGCTCGCTTAGCAGCCTCTTCACTTCATCCTCGGTTGTATGTATTGTCGAATACTTCATGGCGTACCCCCACCTGTGTGTGTGTGTGTGTGTGTGTGTAAGACATGTTTCACTTTACAACTCGCGCACCAGTCGATCCGTCCATACACCTCGCATTCTCTCCTAGTTTCCTTTTCTAGGGTGGTCGAGACGACGGGTGCCGACGTTACTCTCCTGCCTCCTCTATATGCTAAGCGGTTTTTATGAGAGCAAAGAGCATGTGGGTGTTTTATTCTGGTGGTGGAGGAACTCGAATACTATTTTCTTTCGCATAGCTATCTCTTTTGGGGTCTGTTTTATAAAAGAAGTTAAAAAGAAAAAGTTAAGGGAATTACTCAATTTTGTGTCGACTGAAGAAAAATAAATGTTTCGGTTTATTTCCTTTCCCAGATTTAAATAAATGTTTTCAGCATAGCTTTATTTAAACACACACACACACACACACACACACACACACACACACACACACACACACACACACACACACACACACACACACACAAACTGGAGAATAATGTAGTGGAGGCAGGATCCATATTTAGCTATAAGAAGAGATACGATAAAGCTCATGGAGTAGGGAGAGAGTGGACCTAGTATTGAGGAGGCGGGGTCAGGAGCTGAACTTGATCCTTGCAACCACAAATGTGACAGTGGCAATGAGTACACACGCACATACACACTTATAAAATAAATAAGGAAAGTAGTTTTAATTCGAATGATATAGAAATATATTTGAAAAAGCTGTTGAAATATTATACTTTCGGAGATAAGTACGAAGAGAGAAGATGGGATGCTGCACGAGGTGGGGGGGAAGATCTCTTTCTCTCTCTCCTCTTCCAGAATAAAATTTTAAGGCGTAAAGTGACTCAAGATCTTTCCTTTTCAAGTTTTCTTCCTGGAGATGATAATGCTGCTGAAACGGATTTCCTCTTAAATGTGCAAAAACACCGAGGCAGATAACGTTGATGTGTTTAAGAGTTAGTTAAAGAACAAATACACAATACCGTGACTGGAACAATACACAATAACCCGCACATAGAGAGAAGCTTACGGACCAAAACGTCGTCATAAGCTTCTCTCTCCTATGTTCGGGTTATTTGTGTATTGAGGGTTGTTTGTATCGCAAGTAGTGGCTTAACTGCAGGTTCCCCTCAAGGAAGGGGAACCTGCAGATCAAGTGCCCCCCAAGAGGGGTTCTTGATCTAGGGAATTGGACCTGCTCCAGTTCCCCGAATTAAACCTGAATACCTTCCATATCCCCCCAGGCACTGTACAATCCTACGGGTTTAGCGTTCCCCATGATTATAATAATTAGCTGCAGGTTAGAACACTTGTGTTGTATTTCATGATGCGTCAGCTATTTGCAAGTTATGCAGGGCAAGGAGTGGAGGCTCGATACCCCGTCTGCTAGTCACTGCCCTGCCTCTCACAAATTAAGATTTTTGGTGATCACTCCCAAGTAGGTCAATTTTTTACTTTCTGATATAATTTGCATTTGTTTAATACATAAGATACCAAGTAGACTTACAGAGCTGACGAAAGCTAATCGCGACTACTGTAGAGTCTTGTCCCATAACTGAGAATGTTATTGTGGGGTTTATATTCTTTGTTCAGCCTGAGATCATACTTCGTGACTGGAAGTGTGCCAAGAACGATAGTTACGTATTACTGTAGCCGTTTTAAAAAGCACACTTAAAAATCGCTTTAAAAAAGCACACTTAAAAATCACTTTAAAAAAGCACTCTTAAAAATCGCTTTGCAAACACGTGCTTAAAAACGTCCTCTAAAATTGTGCTTTAAAAACGAGCTGATTTTTTCTTAAAACGCGCCTTAAAAACTCCTTTAAAAAGTGCTTTAAAAACACACAACTACAATTACAGTTTAATAATTGAAACACACACACACTAAGTAATTTAATGCTTCAAAATAGTTATTTAAAAGACTCCACTGGTAAAGATCTTTTTCTTTTTTCTCTAAGAAACTGGAGCTGCCCGCCTCTTTAATTTATCAAATCGCATTAGCATCATTCCCCAGGCGCGGTCTGTGACTCCGCACGGATTTAGCGCTCCTCTAGGAAGGGGTTAAAAATAAAGATGGCAACACTGTCATTAGTCGCCACTTGTGTTCGTAATCTGCTGCTGCGTCGTTGGCAATTATGGCACTTATCATCCGTCATCAACGTCATCATCCACCCCACCATCATTATCCGCCACCATGATCATCATCCGCCATCATCCCTCGTCATGCACTATCCTCATCCACGTTCATAAAATCTACCAGCCCTTTTCCACCACCATCATCATCATCATCATCATCATCATCATCATCATTATTCATCATTATCACTTCATTCATCTCTACCATCATTCCCATCGCATTCATCACGGTCATATTCGCCACCATTATCCGTCATCATCCACCGCATTTATCCACCCACCACCATTATACGTGATCATCCGCCCTCATCATCATCGCCTTTACCACAATCATCATCCACCTTCATCACCAACCACCATAACTATCATCAGCTACCATTATCATTATCAACCAAAAATCATCCCCCTTCGCCACCACCACCAGCATACGCAGTCATCCACCATCATCATCTTCGCCTATACCACCCTCATCATGCACCTTCATCACCATCCACCCCAAGTATCATCATCTACCATCATCAACCAAAAATCATCCCCTTTGCCTCCACCATCACCACCACCACCATTACCATCACCATATACGCCTCCGCTCCCCACCAGTACCTCCAGCAGCCTCCCTCTCGCACCACTAACCCGCAAAAGCTTTAAGTCCCATAACAATAAAAATCACACAAACTAATATTAGTGGAGGGTCTGTGTACGAATTCCAGCCCTGACCCCCTCTTTCTCCCCCTCTCTTCTCCCCAACTGATGACCATCAAACCAGTGAGGAATGACTGTCGCAAATGTTATTCTATTTCCTCTTTCCATTTTTGGTGTATCCTGAAATATTGACGTTTTATTTCTGTAAAAACTATTGAATGTCATGACAGGATGGAGATGTGTTGTTGATTACTTGTGCATGTCTCTGTCAGCAGTGTTAGTAAACATTTTAAGCTAGCATGTGAGATAATCTCTGTTCAAGACGTATTCTTTGAGTGCAGTTTGTTGAGGGGAAAAAGTGTTAGCGTGTGTTTTCTCTTCTCTCTCTCTCAACTTTTCACTAACTCCCGAAAATAATGTAACAGGTTTTGAAGTGTTATTTTTTGTCATTTTAATTTGAAAATGATGCAACATGAGAAACGAAACAGTGGCCTGTGAGACCTTTGTGAAAAATGCAACCCCGTGGTGAGATGCCACGATCCTCTTGTGATAAGGTTACCATGATTCTTTAAAAGAAATTAGTCATCAGGGATTTTTGGTCGAGTCTAGATAATTGCATTTGTTATATCGTGTTTTCTGTGCTCTTTTGAAGAGGGTGGAACATATGGTATACTGAAGGTGGATTTATACTTGAAATGAGTATGTCAATAATTTTGTTTTTTATAGGTCTTTAGTTATTGTGATAATATATAGGTTTTTGAAATATATATAACGGAGATGTACTTGCTTATTAAATAAGTTGGTCTCAGATTTTTCACTGATCACTTTTTCTTAAGTTTACTGCGAAATCCTTCTGTTTATTTTTCCTTAAAGCAAAACTTACTTATTTCACAAAATAAATTAACATTAAGGGAAAAGTAAGGTGCAACCCATAAAGCAAATTTCCCTTAAAATTGTCTTTTAAACGAAAACTGTCGTAATGTCTATAATGTCACCGTAACAGCATTTTGTCAGGCACCAAACCCCCAAACTTTGGGCAAATTTGTGTTTCATTCATGACTTTACTAATATATATGGGAATATTCCCGTAACTGTCGATAGGCAATTGACTTGTTGCATGTTCGAAAGTTGGTTTCTACACATAATTTAAGGAAAGTATAAATGGATTTTCATAAAAGCAAGTGACTGATGGGAATAAAACCTTAGTTGCATGAACTAGTTATGCAAGTTGTTCCTTTATAGTTTAGGCATAACTTTTAATCAACGCTGAATGACACGGATACAAAGGCGACGAAAAATACCACAGTTGCAAGGCAAGTTTTTATTGTGACCATAAAATTAAAAATCACGTTTTTAAGTCATGAAAAACTTTCCACATCTCTAAAACGTTCTCCTTAGTGTGATACGTTTTACTCTGAGAGTCCATTTTAAAAAACTTTTTTTTAAAGACCTGAAAATGATGTCCTTTAATCTTATAGTCATAAAAGTTTACCTAACACCAGTATCTTTTCTTTATTAGTGAATGACCTGCTGGTTCAAGCACTCTGCACATTTCAAAACTATCTTCCTTTATTTCCATTATCTTCTAATATTTTTCTTGCCAACTAAACGTGGGGCGAGTACGATGCCACTAAATTAAGTCACTGTTGCTCAGTTTCCCTTCACTGGAGCTGCCTCGGATCAAACCTGATGGTGGACTCGGGTGTGCGAGGTTGCCGAATCGGTTCTCAATATTCCTTTCTTAATAATCAAATTAACCTCGGCAAATAAACTAAGGATATATGTACTCGCCTGATGAGGTTGCATGGGTAGCGTCACAGCTCCTGGCCCCGTGTTGATGTACCTCTGCAAAAATTAACCGGAACAATATACTGTATAATAAACATATTTCAGTGGTGATAAATAATGCTATATAAAGTTAATATAATCTTAAATAAGTTTAAATAGATTAAGATATAACTAGTAATTTAGAACAAAGGTTAGATTGCTAAGTTAGGTTTGAATGCAGTATGAAGAAAATTGCATATCGTATTAATTCACATAAATATATCTTTCAAACGGTAGGGAAAATTAAATAGTCATTTTTTTAAATCTGTTTTAATCGCCTTGGTTATAAAACGTGTTATGTGACCACGAACGAGTGGTATTGATCAATAACAACACTGCACTAGCCAAGGACTCGAACCCATGCTGCTTTGGCCTGGCTCATGGTGGGCGAAAACATTGTATACATATATATATATATATATATTATATATATATATATTATATATATATAAAATGTGTTGCCAAATAGGTAAAACTTGGGATTTTGGCTTAAATAGCAACGCTCTTCTTGCCTAACAAGGCTAGCGAAAATTTGTGTTTGTAATAATTTTGAAAAAATTATTGCATACACAAATTATATAGTTTCACAACTATATAGTCGTCAGGTTGTTGCGCATGTACATCACTAGTGAAAAATACTTAATTCCTAAAATAGGATTAAGGTATATCCTTTAAATACGCTGAGATGAATACACGTGTGTGTGTATCTCAGTGGTGTGATGGAGATGGCAATATTGGGATATTCCACTTTGTGTCATGCCTGTAGGTAGAAAGAAACTTCGTTCAATTTTATAGTGTAACTTGCCGATCAGGTGGCGCGCTTTGGTTTGTCTACTGAATTCCTAGTTAAAGTAAAGATAGATGACAGAGCTTTACACATCGAAAAACAGTCACAACAAAACCTTCCTCTGCATTTATGTATTTTCTTTACATTCGAAAGTACACCCTTATGAACCTCAAATTCTGTTGACCATATACTGTTTAACTTATCACATACCAGCAAACCAGGAGTATATGGAGAACAGTGTATCAGGATGCAAGAACAATTACAGTAATACTTATCGTGCATTAATATGCTTAGAAGTTGTGTGCAAAATACCATCTTACATACATGACACCGTGTCTAAGAATACCACAGCCTCAGAGTGGTACAAATTCAACTAAGACCTAATGTAATGCACATAAACTCCACTTGTTTACGTGGCCGTGTCCTTGGAGGGGATTTACTCTCCTCTATCCAGGAAGATTTATGAATATGCATTTACAGTGTTTTATTTGTTTACTTGGTAAAATAAGATACTGAAATTCTTCGTGTGAGCTGTTTGTTTTTACGTTTGTTTTGTATTTTATTTTCATGGCCTCTTTCTTGGGTAATAAGCGAGTTAGTTTTCAGTTTTGTGTACTATGGTGGATGGTTAACTATTTGTGAGTATTTGTGGTCACAGGAGCTCAATCATGCTACTCATGCCCTGTCTTCATTGTTTAGTTTCCCTATAATTTGCAAATTTTCTGGGCTTGTAGCACATTGCATCTTTTTATATGAAAATTCCAATAGACTATTGTTCATTTCGCTCCCTTCTTTTCCTCTGTATATAAATGGAACTCTCCTCCTTGTTGATAAGCATAAAAATATTTTTATATATTTGTATCCTCCTCTTTGGACCTTGTATGCATTTACTCTTTCCTCAGTGACACTGAAGAAAAATGATACATTCAGTGTCTTCATTCTTCTTGGCCAATATTTCTTATCTCTAAGAGCCACTTTGTAACATGTCTTGACTTCTCCGTTTGATTTGATTTCAAGTACGGAAACATTACCTCTGAAAATTTCTTCATTGGTGTGATGTACGTCATGAAAAGCGGATTAAGTGTTTCACTATCCTCACTAGGTTATTTTCGGTTCCATTAGTACAGTATACTGGTTTTTCTTTAATGAATTTGTGACCATTTGTGTATAGTGGCATATTTGTGGCTGCAGGACCCCCTCAAGGAAGGTTCCTTGACACTGATGAGCTCTTGATCTAGGGAATTGGATTTGTCCTCCAGTTCCCTGAATTGAGCCTGAATACCTTCCACCCCCTCCCCCCACATGCGCTGTATAATCCTACTGGTTTAGCGCTTCCCCATGATTACAATAATAACTGTGGTTGCAGGAACAGTGCTACGATAGTGGAGAACCATCTTTTATTAATTTTATCATTATTTTCAAACTCTGAAATAATTCATGCATGCACCATTAACTGATAAACAAGAGGCCATAACTAGGAACTAACAGAGAAGCCGTAGGTTACTGAAAAGTTTTCTTGGCAAGCAATCGAAAAAAATGTAACAATGCTTTACAATGGATAGTAAATACTGTATCCACTGGAAACTTCAGCCTTTTTACGATAGTATAAATACTGAAGATGGGACACCACGAGCTTAGCTCTGTTTTCGTAAGATTTCAAATATGACCTAAACAGTGTTCATGACACTTTTGTACCTCATTTGTCTGGATACCTTTCCACATAGAAATAAGCTTGAGCTGCACTTGAGTTACACCTGGGCATTGATCTGTACATTGTTAAGAAAATCCGACTGAACGGTGATACAAATAAATATTTACAGATCCTTTTCAAGCAGCTCGTAATACTACCCACTCACTCATTTCGCATATAAGGAACACTTCCAATCTGTTTTGCAGAACTTCCGCATCTTAGCATCTTTTCGTAGTGTTATCACCTAAACAGTCTTCTGCCTGGTGTGTATGTGGAGGACTGTCCTGTCATGTTTTAACTGTTTTCCTGTCTTCCTCATTTCTACAAAGGTTGTCATTTGATCTTATTTTGTACTTTGCTTTACTGCTTTTATCAGTTTCACTTTCGTAGGGGTTATTGTTGTTTCTTTGTTTTCTTCTTATTGTGGGTAAGAGCAAACTACGTAGGCTTGACAAAGCTCCTGGAGAGCGAAACGTTGCCACAATAAAATGTGGCATTAGTTGCACTTGTTCAGGAGTTCTTCACAATTATCAAGGGACCACCGATGAAGTTTCCTGCAGGGAGAGAGTACGAGTCTTTCAAATCCCACTGAGTGCAGTCTCCGACTGGATCTTTGTTTGGAACCCTCTAGCAACAATATATATCGAATGTGTTGATGCATCTCATTCACACAACGAGTGTTTTGCGTTCACATTGTAACATTTCATTTTGTCACAAATATTATGTTGCCAGACGTGCTGCGATGGTTTAATTTTTAATTTGCTTATTTACTTACTTGAAGTACTGACCTAACCCAACCTACCTAGCTTAATCTAACTTCACTTAACCTAACCTAACTTAAAATTAAGAAAATGGCATATGTTAGTTTGTCCGGTTGGCAGCGCACACTACACACATTCCTAGTGTTCGTGGTTTGATTCCCGGCATAGATGGAAACGTTGGACATGTTTCTTTACACCTGCTGTCCCTCTTTTGAGGGATAGTCTACTGATGTGGGTGGCATCCTGGGGGTGGTAATGTGCCTTACCTAGGGTTGGGCTTTGAAATGAGCCGAGATATGATAACATCTTACCCAGTAAAAAAATTTTCTGTAAAAAAAAAGTAAATCTTTTTCCTCCACTTGTCTAGCCCTAAGATACATTATACGTTAATTTTCATAAGAAACGTTACGTAATAGAATAAAGATAGGTGTGTGTGTGTGTGTGTGTGTGTGTGTGTGTGTGTGTGTGTGTGTGAATAGTCGGCAATAAGTTATTACATTGTGTTATATATCTTGGAGAGGTTGAATAATTTAGAATATACATGAAGTACAATGCTGAACAAAATTTGACACATTTTTTACGATGCTTTACATGCTGTTACAAGACCATGACAGAATTCTATTCAACTCTCAAACTGAATGCTACCATTTTTATTTATCCTTCACTGTGACAGGAGACAAGCCAGCGCAATATCGTAACACACCGCGGCTCAGTTAATTTAATTAACGCACTTCTGTGCCTGGAAAATTGAAGCAAAGAGACTGTAGGCTAAAAGAAACATTTGTTAATTTTAAACATATCACTGAAAATTGTATTGGAGAAAGAGTTGGTTCTACAGTTCGATTTCCTCAGCTGTCTTTATTTTTTGTGCTTTAGTTCGAAAACACAAGATAACTTAGGACTCCAAATCCAGCTCTGCTCTTCAGTCTAATTTCCATGGCGTATGAAGGGCTTTAACTTGGTTCCAACTTGGCTTGTTATTTGATAAGTTTGGTAACAAGTCCTCCCAGCGACTCTCTCGCAAGTTAGGCTTCCTTCATTTGTAGTTCGTCAAAGCGGTTCGTAAGTGTACTTTTCATAAGGATATGCAGTAATGATGTTAGTATTTCGAGTAATGAAAAAAAAATCTGTGGTTTTTGTTGTCTTCACTCTGAAGTGGTAGAAGTGAAGAAAACATGAACGCCCCTCCAACAAATGTGTTTTGAAACATCTGAGAGCGAACTCCAAAGTATTTTTGACATAGGTACGGAACGCGGACGATTTATTATTTTTGCTCTTTCTCCTACGTTTAATATACGGGAATAGATAAAATAACTAATAGTTTAATGGGAAGAGAATGATCAGCTAGCAAAAGTTTTTCTATACTTGAGTAAAATCTATGGAAGGCTACTCTACCTTATACATATCGTCACTCCTTTCCGTTTCCCACCCCCACTCTCTCTCTCCCCCTCTCATTTCCCATGAAAAGCAATGTAACCAAATATCGTCACAGGATTCCTTATACCAAGGAAAAGGTTGTAGGCTATATGGTATTCAAAAACTTTACTTGAGAGCAGAGGGGACTACCCCGCGAGGCTTTGTTGAACTATGTTGTGTGGTGAGACCATGAGAATAAAATATAACTAATTCAAGCAATTAGAACACTCTTGCAAAACATTTCACTTGGGAAATCTCACCTCACTTTGAAACCAATAAAATATGTTATATATATATATATATATATATATATATATATATATATATATATATATATATATATATATATATATATATATATAATTACTTTCAACACACCGGCCGTATCCCACTGAGGCGGGGTGGCCCAAAAGAAAAAACAAAAGTTTCTCCTTTTACATTTAGTAATATATACAGGAGAAGGGGTTACTAGCCCCTTGCTCCTGGCATTTTAGTCGCCTCTTACAACACGCATGGCTTACGGAGGAAGAATTCTGTTCCACTTCCCCATGGAGATAAGAGGAAATAAACAAGAATTAGAAAGAAAATAGAAGAAAACCCAGAGAGGTGTGTATATATATGCTTGTACATTTATGTGTAGTGTGACCTAAGTGTAAGTAGAAGTAGCAAGACACACCTGAAATCTTGCATGTGTATGAGACAGAAAAAAAAGACACCAGCAATCCTACCATCGTGTAAAACAATTACAGGCTTCCGTTTTACTCACTTGGCAGGACGGTAGTACCTCCCTGGGCGGTTGCTGTCTACCAACCTACTACCTAGGATATATATGTAACTGTAATATACAATGTGTGCTCGTTTGTCTATTTTATTGTGATTCGTATCTGCTGTGAGCTAATATTAGTATAATCCAACGGATGTTTAAATTTAACAGCATTAATTAATTTAAAATGAGGCTTAAATATTTTAGGTTCTCTAAAAATAAACATTCTGCCCTGGTTATGTTTGCTTAAACCAAAGAATTGTTCCCTGGAATTAAACTCATCGATGTGTGCAACTAGCGCGTCGGTCTCGATAGTAGTGGACGGAGGTTCGACACTTATCTCTACACGCGTTTTGCGCGTCAAGTGAAAACGTACATCGTTACCCATAAAAAAAAATCTCAAAACTGGAATTCGTGCATATAGCTGTAAATTTATGCACATAATTTTGGTGTATCTCTGTGCATGTGTCATTCAGTGCAGTGACTGTTGGAGGCTCGATCCTCTGTCCTCTAATCCATAGTAAGATATGAGGACCCAGGAGGCATGCATTTATTGATGTGTTTATTGTTATTTGATGAGCTTAGTCCGAGTGGGTCATCTAGCACAATAAATGATAGAAGCTCGATCCTCCGTCTTCGACATACAGCAGTGCCAGTGATGTAGCATCGCATGTAGTCATTTTTTTTCTTCCAGGCAATAATCCTCACTGAATCTCACAGTATCTCACCCTCGGATGATCCTCTCGCGTATTTTTATGACAATGAAACCAGAGCGTAAAATTGTACCATAACCAGGATAATGCATACTTAAGAGGGATAGCCGAGATTAAGGTTGGAGATTAGCAGAGCTAACATGGTCTGGAGCCAGAATACGTAATCTAAATTTGAAAATGTGGACGAGTTACTTGGTGTGAGGAAAGAGAGAAGCCAGAAAGCACAGGACGTATGCTATGTAATTTATAATAAAGATTACTTATCTTTCAAAGGCTCTAGTCAACAAGACAGTTCGTTTGTTTGTGTGGGAGCTCATTAATACTGATTTGCATTGTTTCATTATGCGCTAAATTCCTGTGGGGGCATGCAGACTGCGCCCACCACGGACCGGACCGTGGGGGCGTTGATCCCCGAAATATTCCAGGTAAACTCCAGCCAAGGAGTTTACCTGGATGCTCAGTTCGCCAACCGCAACCCGGTCGCTGACCAGTTAAGAAAAAAATGGGCTACTTGGTGTCGAAAATAAACAAACTTCCCTCATTATTATTATTAGTAGTAGTATTATTTTATTTTATTATTATATTTTATTATTTTATTAGTATTATTATGTTCATAGGAAAACGCTTCGACGTACGATACAGCAAGAGTAGACGGAACTATTGAGAAGCGTCTTTAATGGCTGGATTGTGACGCGGAGAATTAGCGAGAGCAGAGAAAATTAAAATACTCAGAAACTAATTGTAAAGAATTATAAATTACAGCGTTAACATTTGGGTAGTATAAACACAAGGAAAAAATTTTTGTTGAAAAGTGAGATTAGGATGAATATAGTATTATGATTACATGAGAGACGCGAACTAATGACCATGGAAAATTCCTGGGTAAAATGTGTATATACCAGGATGTGCAATAAAATCAGATATCTAGCATTCTGACTGTAAAATAATGGATTTTAAGTCAAAATATTTTAATTATAGTGATTAGCAAGAAATTGTCTGAAAAATCGTAAATTACCATCGTTTTCTTATAAAGGTGATTATTCACATATTTAAGCTAAAAATTTAATTTAATTTTTGAAGGGATTTCTTTGTCTAATGACAGTTTGCTCTGCTGTGTGTTGAGTATTACTCTGCTAGTCGGCATTTTGCCCACCCACCAGTATTAACATTAGACGGGATTAAATGTGAGTGGGATGCGATGTGGGAGAACCAACAAAACCCAGAGTTGAAAAAAAAATGGTAGATGGAGTGCAGGCACGAAACAGAAAGGAAAAATTAGGTGTAGGTGGTTTTGCAGCAGGAATGGTTCTGTACTAATTTCCCTTTACGAAAATATCAATAGTCATAGGGATGTTAGGAAGTATTTCTTCAGCCTTAGAGTTGTCAGGAAGTTGAACAATCTGGAGAGGGAAGTAGTGGAGGCAGGATCCATACATAGCTTTAAGATGAGGTACGATTAGGCTCTTGGAGAAGGAAGAGAGTGGACCTAGATGCGACTAACAGAGAGGCAGGGCCAGGAGCTGTGAATAGATCCTTGCAACCACAAATTAGTGAGTACAGTAAAAAAAAAATCTGTAGGTACAAGGCTGGAGAACCGACTGCGTGACAACACAGACAGTAACTTGAACTAATATGTGGCAAATAAGCTTCTTGATGAATGCGAAGTAATACCGTACATGACCGGAGCAAGAAACAGAAATGTTTACGAAGCTAAATAATCATTAGTACTAGAGACTAATAAATGAAAGCTATATAAGACGTGTTTTCCGAGGCATAAGGCGCGTTTTATTCTAAATCACTGCGTTCACCCTGTGACAAAAACGGTACAACGATATGTTGAAGTTGGAGGAAGGAAATACTAAGGTGTAATTACTGCTGATCGGTGCAACAATAACGCCATATGGAGAAACTAAAATAGAAAGTAAAAGAAGTATTGCCTTTTTCTGCCGACTTACTGAGGGCCGCCTTGAGTCGTCTACCGAAATCCTCAGAGTAAGACCAAAAAAATGTTCTCTTACCTTCTGTTGTATATACCGAATAAAGTGGTATATTGCAGACAGGTATGACTGTAAAGAAATAAGTTGCAGAACACGGTTTTATTGTTCTGCACTTGTTTATTTCTTCATCTCCATCTGAATTAGATTGAACTGAAATGGAGGATGTTGAGCTACCAGCCTCAGAGTGACATACAGGTAATAAGCTATTAGTATAAAACTCTGTTAAAAAGTTCTGAAATTATTATATTGCAATATGATGATTATGGGAAACTTAATACAACTAATTCCAGTTAATTAAAAAAGTTTAATCTTAAACCCAGTAAAACACTTTAAAACAGTTGTAGTGCGTATTATTAAAGTATTATGCAAAATATTACGGCTAACAAAGTAAAATATGTTTTATTAAGTTGGACATTTAAAATAGCTTAAATGCTGTGAGATTTAGATTAATATGATATACACGCTTAATCCGTAAGTATGTTTATAAATAAATAAATCTGGTATTTGCAATGCGTTCTAATTGATATACATATATAGTGCTGAATAGGTAAAACTGATAAATAGCAATAGCTCATTTAAAATTAAATCCTTTCTAAAATTTTCTCCTATACATTTCAAGATACATTTTTTTCATTTATATTAGTATAAAAATTAATGATTTTGTACCAAAAAAAACTTGGAAAACTTACCTATCCTTATAACACGCTCAATTTAATTTAGCCTAATCCAAATAAATATATTTTATATAAGTTTACAATAATTTAGTAGTAAACAAACAATGAAATGTATTTTTTTCGTTAATTCAGAATGATTTTTGCAAAATTATTGTATACATAAATTTTCGTTTGCCTATTCTGGAAGAAGTGCGTTACAATTTAAGCGAAAATGGCAAATTTTATTTGTTCGACACGGCATATATCATCTTTTGGTAAGAAACAAAGGAGCTGTGAAATTTTGACAGGATAGTTTGAAGTAATAGTTTGAGTGGAGTAAGAAAAAGTGAGTTAGGCTGACATGTGAACCAGAATGTTTGATGGGCCGCCGGGTCATTTTTGACCACAATGCTTCACGGACCGCTGGGAATTGTTGATCAGAATATTTAAAGGATTTCCGGGGGGTCAGGTGAACCGGAACACTTCGAGAACCATTCTGTTACGTTTTAATTAATTCCAAAGGCCACCGATACGTGTCGAGCAGAAATTCCAGAGACCACCTTAGCTTGTAGATGAAAACCATTTCAAGAATCATTAAATGTTGCGATGCTAAAAACTTCTGAGAATTAGATGGACGCAAAAAACCCTAATGGTTTAGTACGTAGATAATCACTAAACCTATAATTTTTCAGACGAAACATTACCCCAGCCACGTACCTGCTCTGCTGGAAAAGGGTAAGCAAAAATGTCTTAAAAAAAAATGATGACAAATCATTTAATTCCGACAAACTGGACTGAGAGTGAAAAAATTAATAGACAAAATTAATAGGTCGTAAATATTACGGTGTATCAGTGTTCTAATTGTCATAACGGAGAAGTAAATTGAAGAAATGAAGGGTTTATGAGCAATGAACTAATGGTTAAGAGGTGCTGTTAAACGGGAGCTTACATCAGTCCTGATTTCCTCCCATTCAACAGGCAGGTGCTGTATGATTCTTAAGAGTTTAGCGGCCATGATAATACTAATAGTAATACTAATAATGTAATAAAATAATATTTTAATAATAATAAGGTAATAAATATTGTAATAATAATAGTCTGAAATATATCGCATAGAAATACTAATGTCCCAGTGTCTCTAGCTGACAGTTGATTGAAGAAAGCTCTAAAACTTTGATAAGAATGGACGAAGCGACACTGGAAAGAGAATAATAGATTAGATTTTAATTGGTTTGTTTTATAATTTGTATTAAGAAAATATGAGAGGTAAAATGCGTAGAATAAAGGTAAGGCGCAGACCACAAAGCTTTAGATCAAAACTTAGCTCAGGTAAGTAAATACACTGGAGTGCGTAGGCACATACGTACGTGTGTGTGTGTGTGTGTGTGTGTGTGTGTGTGTGTGCGCGCACACACACACACACACATGGGTATACACACACATGCATATATACAAGTACGTGGGTGTATGTAGTAACGCAGATATATGGTGATTCATAGTTTTTATTTAGGACTGACCTTTGAAAAGTGAGAGGAATTAGGGATTTTGCCATTGTTTTTAAACAAAAGTTCAGTGATTTATAACTCAGATGTTTTATTTGGGAAAAAGTTATAACCCTAATGTACACGCCCCTACGCGTGTGTACACGTCCAGGGGCG
>NC_091338.1:9046540-9081540 GCF_038502225.1 Cherax quadricarinatus
ATGCTGGAACTCTCCTCTGGAGGATTCACCTCATTTTATTGAAAAAAAAAAACCAACTCGATATTCACTTATTTGTTTCCATTAGCAGATACCGTCACAGACGGTATCTGCTAATGGAAACAAGAACAGAAGTTTCTTACTCGTAGCTCAGGGCCACATTTCGATACAAGTCTTCTGTTTATTCATTGACAATCGTTTATCACGACTTACGCGAACTACGTGGCTTAAAGGGATGTGAGAAAAGATTTCGTGCTAAAGCTATTGGGTCCGTGGGAAGAGACAGTAGGTTCACAGACGGTGGCCCCTGAAGGAAACTTTGAGTCTCATAGTTCAGTGGTAAAGCGCTGGACCTGCTACTACCAGGGTCATGTCCATATATATTAAATAAGAGAGAGGGAGAGGGGGAGGGAGGGAGCTCTGCTTGTTCGCAATAAAACATATAATAAATAAAAGAAATTGGTTGCATATGCTGACCACCAACTCTGGAGTTAGTCAGCAGAAATATACAGCCAGTCTCTCTCGTGTGTTTTATTGTCAATAAGTGGGTTTTCTTTCAATAGTGACAAGTGTTCAATATACTGGTTGGTTAATTGAGCGTAAAACCGTTTGACACACAAGACACATTAAAGCTGCTTGTCACTGCACACAACAATTAAAAATATTTTAAAAATACTTTAATGCATACAAATGCATACAAATCATGCATTTTATTAGGTAGTATACAAAATTTAAAGGATACAATGATCATATAAAGATATTGGAATATATAAAACACAGTGTATAAGAGATATATCACAAGCACACACGTGGGCTTCCAGACGTAGTATTGTGATTTTTTATTCTTCAGAATATATTTAAAATGTTATTACTCTCCTTTGGTCTTTGAAAGCATTTTTAGAGTGCTAATAATTGAGGGACCCTTCAGTCACATTTATCAATAGACACACTTCCTTTTATCACAGCTTGCATTTTCTCTATAAAAGCTTTCTTCTATCGACTTTTTTTTCATTCCTCTTATATTCTGTAGTTTATAGATGAGGGTTTTAATGGGGAACTCTTAAAAGTTTTTTTAATAAAGTAACTGATGTCTGCCATCCTTTTCATTTCGCTAAATTTAATTTGGGTAAACATGGTTTTGCTGACGTGAAATCTAACATATTAATTCTGGGTTTAGCCCCTATGTATTTTAGCTCCTTTTTCTAAGATGGCTATTTTCAGTGATTTTACAGCAATGCTCGTTACTAAGACATAATTTATTTTTTTCCATATAGACATTTTTTAAATAGAAGGCGAGTGTCTGGAGTCCTACGACTCCCTAATCGCGGGTTCAAGCTCCGCCCATGGTATTTTTTTTTTTTTTATAGAGAAGTTAGCTTTGTTCTAGGCATTCTTTCAACATACGGATGTAATATCTAGTCTTATCCAGCAGCATTATCTTTGTCAGTTCTTTCCTTACTTTTTAATTATTTTTATAGTACCTTTAGCACCTCTTGCACTGTCAGCGATCCTCGCAAGTTCACACGCACGCACACGCACGCACGCTCGCGCAAGGCAGTTTTCTTTATCGGTGCTCTCAGCATTTAGCGCTCTAGTTTCCGTCCTAGGGTTGTCAGCGGTCATTGTGTGCCAGAGAGTTAGTGAATATACCTACAAGAGTTTAGCAAGGTTCCTAGAGTCTGAAAAGGGTGATAAGGTCAAAAAATTGACACTTAAATTTGTATGTGGGAGATTTTTCTGGAAGCTGTGTGAGGGGCAGCGACACGTCTGGTCAGTGCTGTAGGCAGCAGTTGTGACAAAAGTGATAAGTTATTAACAACAGGTCAAGGTTGTGACCTTAATCAGAAAAAAAGTAAATATCTGGTCAGTGACGGCCGTACTGCAGTGATAGTTATTAATGAGTGATTTGGAAAAGAAAGGTAAAACAAAAAATAGCTCTCCGGCACTTGTGTTGCCAGAAGTGAGCTGTGAATACAATTAATATGAAATGGTCCAGGTTATGACCACAATAATAAGGAAAAACGTGTGAATACCACAGTATTGATGGGACTGGGTCAGTGACAAAAACTGGAATGTACGATAAAGCATAATAAAATAAGTGATAGACATCGTAAGACATAAGACACCACAAGGAGGATTTCAACTAGGCTGTTACTGCAAATGCCGAATTCTTATCTATGTGGAAGCAATCTGGTCGGTGTCTTGGTTTTTTTTTGTCTCGCCCAGCGGTGTAGAGTTATGAATGACTCCTTACTTAGATTTCGGGTTTGCCAGGCGCCCATATGCTGCAAACCTAACTTAAAGAAAAGGATCTTGGGGTGAGCATTATACCGAGAACGTTCCCTGAGGCGCACATCAGTGAAATAACTGCTGCTGCATATGGCCGCCTGGCAAACCAGGTGTGGGGTCCAATATGGACCCCACACCTGGTCAAACACATCAAGAAATTGGAGAAAGTGCAAAAGTTTGCAATGAGACTAGTCCCTGGGCTACGGGGTGTGAAGAGAGGTTAAGGGAACTCAACCTGATGATACTAGACGATAGGAGGGGATATGATAACGACATATAAAATTCCGAGAGGAATTGACAAGGTGGACATTGCTAGAATGTTTCAGAGATGTGACACAGGAACAAGTGGTCATAACTGGAAGTTGAAAACTCAGGTGAGTCATGGGAATGTTAGGAAGTATTTCTTTAGCCTTTGAGTTATCAGAAAGTGGAACAATCTGGATAGTGAAGTAGTGGAGGCAAGATTCACACATAGCCTTAAGAAGAGGTATAATAAGGCTCTTGGAGAGGAGAGTGTACACACACACACACACACACACACACACACACACTTACTTTAGAAAAGGTATAAACAAGTGTAAGAACAGCTATAACAATTTTCACTGCAGAAAAAGTAATTTAAAATGAAAATTACGGTGTCCGCGCTAATGCTTAATCCCACATCAAACAAAGTGTACATAATCGTTGATGAATAAAACGACACTTTATACAATATATTCCCCTTACCTTTACTGAGAATTTCTTCCCCGAAGCTCTTTCAAATGTCCTTCATATACTGAGTCAACGTTTCTGTCTGTGTAGAACTTTATAGTTATGAGCGTAACGTAACTGAAGGACATAATAAAACGTTGTGCATGTTTCCGTACATCTGCTTTTCCTTGTTTCTCTTGTTCCGGTAGCAGTTGGTCAACCGTTGAGGCGCACCCAGGGTGAGAAGTCAAGGACTACAGTGGAAATAACAGTCCCCGATAGCGCACGGATTTATTGGATTTTCCTGGGTAGCTAACACTCGGGGTTAAAAATCCGAACTCTTAACAACCTAAAAAAAAAATTGTTCGGCAAAGTGATTCTTCAACATGGACTCTCAAGCTGTTAATTTTTATCAAGGGGAGCGCTAAACCCGAAGGGATCATGCAGCACCCTGTGGGGTGGGTTGA
The DNA here is from genome assembly GCF_038502225.1 of Cherax quadricarinatus. Classification (NCBI taxonomy): domain Eukaryota; kingdom Metazoa; phylum Arthropoda; class Malacostraca; order Decapoda; family Parastacidae; genus Cherax; species Cherax quadricarinatus. Next base: position 9,049,984 of record NC_091338.1, read on the forward strand.
AAGGCTGATTCAGGGAACTGGAGCACAGATTCATTTCCCTAGATTAAGAGCCCCTCGCCATCATCGAGGAACCTCCCCTGAAGGGAATGTCTCTCAAGTTTAAGACGCATCTCCTGCGATTAATACCTGACTGTCGTTTGCTCATGCTCGTTTGTTTTGATAGTACAGTTATTTGTTTGGTACCGCTGCCCAGACGCTGTTAAAGGGCTCTTGATCCAATGCTCTTGAAAGGGAAGGTGCTTTGATGATAGTGAATGACATTTTTCTTAAATTTAAATGTATGAATCTGCTTTTCCTTCCCAAGTCAAACTTGATTATCTCCTCTTCCCCATGCGCATTATGACCTGTGGAAAATACTGTATATTTTCCGGAAATACGGTAATTTATAGGTGAATAGATGCCCTATATTGTATTTAATAAAAGTGTATTTTTAAAAAGAGGACTCGCCATTTTGTTTGAATTGGACACTAACGGTAGTGTATAATGGGAAGAATTTTTCGTGCTCTAGAGGTTAAAATTGGGTTGACACCTCTCAAATAGGAGGCGAAATTGTTGGATGTGCATTCCTGCATAACTTGAGATATCAGGCGACTGGGCAAGACAGCTCCAGGAACCTTAGATAAGTCTGTTATGTTTAACTCTGGCCAGTGTTATTTTCATAGATAGTGAGGTTTTCTGAGTATGATACACATTAATCTCCAGTCAAATTGGTAAGTGTTATGATTAAGATATATTCTCCTTCTGTTGTATAAATGTGTATATATATATAATCATTTATTATTTTTAATATACAGTCCACAAATTTATATATTTACCAGAATTCCTGGTGATGTATTTTATTTATAATTAATAGGTCCAGAGCAACTTGTGGATATGACAGTGGTGGGTATCGAAGGGGGACATTTTTTTGCGACCTAGGTGTCCCAAATTCCTACTTGTCTAACTGATAAATAATAATTATCTTTGTTCATTTACTGTTATGTACATAAAAATACATTCAGATAAATATAATTTTCCAAATTTAATTTTGACCGTTGGTCCTTCTTGAACCGGAGGTAATTAGTGAAGTCATTAATTAGTTAATTACTTGATTATATGTGAAATGACAGGAGGAGGTGGATGTTAAGTTCACAAATTTACTTAATGTGTAGTGGATTATAATTATTACAATATTAATTTGGATAAGTCAAGTGTGGCTAAAGATTATATTAATGTGTATAAGTGTATGGGTAATTGATAAGCCAAGTGTAGCTAATTATATTAATGTGTATATTAATTTTGCAAAGCCAAAGTGGCTAGGATTTATATTAATGTATTTGTATAATATTAATTTGATAAGATAATTCTGGCCAAGATTTATATCAGTGTATGTGTAATTGATAAGCCAAGTGTAACTAATATTAATGTGTATAATATTAATTTTGCTATGCCAAATTCTGGCAAGGATTTATTAATTTGTATAATATTAATTTTGATAAGCCAAGGCTGGCTAAAGGTTTGTATTAATGTACATTTAAAATTTATATAATTTTCTTACATGTAATTGCTAAGCTCAGGTAGCTAGGATTTATTCAAAAGTTGTACTATTTACCTTTATAAAGTGCATAATTTAGTACATAATCAGTGTTATTAAGTTGAATTTAATACATTGCATCATGGCTGAAAATGAGGAAATTAATATAGAAGACAAACATATGGAATATAGAGCAAAGAAAGCGTCATTGCAAGCTAGAAAGGGTCATGTAACCAAGGCATATAATAAATGTTTGGAATTAATGAATCAAGAAACTGTGAATACTGATATAAAATTGTATTTAGATGCTTTAGGTAATAGATATTCATACAAATTATATTACAACAAATATGAAGGAGATTTGTTAGTAAACTGTGTAGATGAGACTGAAGTAGATCTCATGATTAATCAGTATTATAAATTAGAGGAAAAGATTCTTTCTTGTAAAAGTCAGGCCTTGAATAAATTAAAATGTGTAAACCAGGCAGTTAATCAGTCTGCTCTAACAAATAATATGTCTGCCAAAACTCCCAGAACTATGTTTACCGGTATTTAATCATGGTGAAAACTGGGAGGAGTTTTGGTCAACTTTTAAAGCAGCTGTGCATGACAGGAGTGACCTAGCCTGTGTAACTAAATTATTTTACCTCAAAGGACTTGTAAGAGGAGATGCTCACATACTTATACAAGCCTTTCCCAATGTAGATGACTCTTACAAGGAAGCAGTTGACTTGTTGAAAGTCACTTAGGGTAACATAGAACAAAGTAGGTTGGATCTAGTGAATATCATTGCTAATTTAAAATCTCCAGATCACGCTTACAAAGGTTTACAGCAGTTTAGAGTTAAACTGGAGAGCACTCTCAAAACTTTAAGTAATAAATATAATCTGAAGGAATCAGACTGGTTATTGAGTGCCATGGTACAGAATAAATTAAACTATAAAACACTTGAATGACTCTCGAACAAATATCACAAGGATTATTTTGGTCTGGAGGAAATAAGACTAGGTCTACAAGAATTAATTGTGCAGTTGCAGACCAGCCAACTAACTTATTTTAAAGGTGCAACACATAATAACTCTGAGGTATCTGTCAAGTTTCACAAAGGGAAAAATTATCCCAATGGTAATAATCAAATTTCATTTCCTAAAAAGAGTTGGATAGGTGCATATCAAGTAGCAGGAATCAGAAATAATGATTCTCCACAAAGTAAGAAGAATAAGTATCCTCCTAAGAGTAGCCCAGTTAATAAGAAACCAGTCAAAGAAAAGAGATTGTCTCTTCTGCAAGGATACTCATTTTTTTAAGAATTGCATTGCATACAATTCATGGAATGATAAAGTTGAAAGATTGGAGGAACTTGACAGATGTATCAGGTGTTTGGGTAATCACAATGTAAAGGATTGTTATGCCAAATTAAACTTCTGTCATCAATGTCACAAAGGAAGACACCATATAATCATGTGTAAAGGTCTATATGATAATGTTGACAATCCTGATACAACAGTGGCTAATGTAAAAATTGCTGCTAATGTTAATGATGGTTTTGCTGAAGTAGCCTTACCTGTGTTACAGGTAAAAATTGATGATAAAAGGCATAAATAAAAAAATGTAAATGCATTATTGGACCAGGGATCCCAGCGTACTTTCATAAAACGTAAATGTCTTGATGGTATGAAAGTACAGATGGGAGATCCCACAACTTTAAAATTATCTGGTTTTCTCTCGGATGAAAGGGCTCAATTGTATGACACTGTTTATGTAACTGTCAGGTTGGGCAATGAGAAAAAACGTGTTAATGCAGTAATTGTAGATAGACTTCCAGAGAAAATATCTACAGTAGGACTTAGTAAAGCTACAGAAAGACTTTCACATAATGTAAATTTAGCACCTTCTGGTGTAAGTGATGATTCTGTAGGCCCAATAAATATTTTATAGGTAGTGACTATTATGCCTCCTTTGTAAAGGGTATGGTAAAGAAATGTGGTGTCACCCTTTTGAAGACTGCAGGAGGCCATGTAATGTGTGGTAGGATTCCTCGTAATAATAATTCATGACTAGAGGAAACTACAAATACCATAACTGTGTGTTTTACTCATGAAATCGTACCCCAGTATAATTCTTCCATAGAGGATGGTGTTGAGCCAGTGCATAAATTGTGGGAATTAGACAGCATTGGAATAAATGTAAATGAAGAAAGTCCAGACGATTCTTTTACTCAGGAGCAATACCTGAGAGATGTAAAACCTGAATCTGGACAATACTGGGTACGACTTCCGTGGAGACTGAACCATCCAGAATTGCCCACTAATTACAGAATGGCATATGGACAATTAAAGGCTCAGCTCCGCGAACTGAGTAAGACACCAGAATTGTTAACTGCCTATAATGATATAATTGCTGAGCAGTTAATAAATTTATAGAAGAGGTACCTCCTGAGCAAGCCAAAATTTATGGTCACTATTTGCCACATCACGGAGTGAAGCAGGATTCTAAGACCACTCCTTTGAGGATTGTGTTTAATTGTAGTGCCAGGAGTAACAAAAATGTACCTAGTTTAAATGACTGATGACAGGTCCGTCGTTGATGGAAAAATTAGGAGATATCTTATTAAATTTCAGGATGAAGAATTATGCCTTTACGGCTGATATAAGTAAAGCTTTCCTAAGAGTGGGTTTACAAGAGGCTGACCGGGATTGTACCCGCTTCTTATTGCCTGAGAATACTAGTGACCCACTTAGCACTCTGAAAACCTTTTGCTTTAGGAGTGTATTATTTGGTGCTACATCCAGTCCGTTCCTACTTCAAGCGACGATAAATGCACACCTTAAACGTATGGAAAGTAAGGTAATGAGCAAACAATTTTATGTGGACAATTTCCTGGGTGTGACGTCAACTGAAGAGGAACTGTTAATGACTTATGGAGAGGCTAATAAAATAATGCAAAGTGCCAATATGCCTCTGAGGGAATGGAATAGTAATTCGTCCAAATTAAAGGACAAAATAAGTAAAGATTACACTGGAGATGAAGTGCCAAAATGTAGTAATGTATTGGGATTAACTTGGGATACTGAGAGAGATTTGTTAATGTTAAAACCTAATAATTACAGTATGCCCAATAAATTAACTGAGAGAGTCTTGCTTGCTGAAGTTTCAAAATGTTTTGATCCACTAGGTTTAGTGTCACCCCTTACTATAAGAGGGAAATTATTAATTCAGGAAGCATGGAAACTTAAATGTGCTTGGGATGAAATTCTACATGAGGAATTCATTAACAGGTGGGATGAATTAATTGGTGATTATGAGAAAATTCCAATGTTGGAGTTCCCACGCCAGGTGGCCAATCCAGATGGGAAAAATGTACTCCACATTTTTTGTGATGCTTCAAAATTGGCATATGGAGCAGTTGCTTACCTTCAATGTAATAGTGTTATCTCTCTTGTTATGTCTAAGGCTAAAGTGTCTCCAATTAAATCACGTACCTTACCTCAGTTGGAATTAACAGCCATTTATGTAGGTGTCAAATTAGCTAATTATATAAGAAATAAGTTGCAGGAGATAAATATTAGCGACACTGTAATTTGGTCTGATAATGAGGTATCCTTACAATGGATTCGTAATGGAAACAGTAAAATTGTGTACGTACAAAACAGAGTCGCTGAAATTAATCAGATGCAAGAGAAGTATAATAGTTTGGGTCAGCATGTGTTAACATTTAATCGTATACCTGGTGAGGAGAATCCAGCTGATTTCTTGTCTCGAGGTTTACCTTATGCTAAATTTGTAAATGCTGTATCATGGTTTAAAGGACCGAGCTGGTTGGTAAATAAAGCTAATTGGCCTGTACAAAAGGCGTATATTGCTCCTGTTGAAATTACTGTGACCACCGCTCCAATAGTTTGTCCTCCCTTAGCCATTGATATAAATAGGTATTCTTCTTTACCCAAACTAATCAATGTAACTAAGTTGGTGTTTAAATTTCTAAACAAGATGAATATATCATATAAGTTTTCACATCCTCTTGAGTATTGGATAAAGAGGGTACAGGAGGAAATCTATGGAAATAAGATTAAATTGATGATGGAAAGAAAAATTGTGAAAGGTTCCATAATAGAGAAATTGGGGCTGTATTTAGAGAACAGTGTAATTAGGTGCAGAGGTAGGTTACAAAATGCTGAATTGGGTGATTATGCTAAACACCCTATCTTACTGCCCAAAACTCATCATCTAACAAATTTGATTGTTCTAAATGCCCATAAAAATGTAATGCATGGTGGGGTACAAGATACCTTAAATTGTATTAGGGAAACTTTCTGGATTCCACAAGGACGGCAAAGTGTAAAAAGGGTGATTAAATCTTGTGTAATATGTCGCCATGTGGATGCCAGATCCTATATGTACCCACGTCCTCCACCATTGCCAAGGGAGCGTGTATAGTTAGTGAAACCATTTGATGTAACAGGTGTAGACTATAGTGGTCCAATAATTTTAACAGGTACTTCAGATGGTGTTCCACTGAAAGTGTATGTTTGTTTGTTCACCTGTATTGCTACTAGGGCAGTTCATTTAGAAGTGGCACAGGACTTGTCTGCAGAACAGTTTATACAGCTGTTTCGAAAATTTGCAGCTAGGAGATCCTGTCCGAGATTGATGATTTCGGATAATGCCACAAATTTTGTAGCAGGTGCTCAACATTTGATAGAATTAAATAATAGTAACGATGTTCAATCTCTGTTAACCCAACGAGGGTGTACCTGGAAATTTATTACTCCTAGAGCCCCTTGGCAGGGGGGGCTGTACGAAAGACTGATAGGCACAGTGAAGAGGTGTCTCCGTAAAGTACTACACCGGAAGAGAATTAATTTGGAAGAATTCCGTGCAGTGTTAGTGGAGGCAGAAAATCGTATAAATAATAGGCCTCTCTCGTACATGAGTGATACACCTGATGCAGATGTATTAACACCTTCTCACCTAATATGTGGAAGGAAATTGGAAGCTGCCCCTGTCTATAGAGATAATCCGGAAGAAAGTGATGAAGATTACAATGATGCGGCAGTGTTGTGTAATAAATTTAAAATGTTAAATAAAGTAATTGATCACTGGTCTAATGTGTGGCGTAAGGAATATCTTCTTACACTACGTGAACACTTTTATGGTGCGACAGAGGCAGTAAATCGACAGACCATTCAACCAGGTGACATTGTGTTAATTGACACTGAACAACATCGAACACTGTGGCCTCTGGGCAAAGTATTGACATTGTACCCAGATGAACAAGGTGTTGTCAGGAATGTCAGTGTTGTGTCGTGGCCAGGAAAGTTTATGCACAATTAATAAATTGATTCCCTTGGAATTAGGTGTTCAATCAAACTTAAATGAAAATCTGAGGGAAAGTGACACGAGTGATATGGAAGATAACGCAGACCAAGTGATGCCGGACGATGAAATCGTAGCAAGATCTACTAGGAGAACAGCCACTCAAGCCAGAACCGGCTGGAATCGTCTCCTAAAGGAAGAAGTAATTTAAGTCGTTTTGCAACGAACTCCGCCCGGCCACAGTGTGGAAAATACTGTATATTTTCCAGAAATGCGGTAATTTAAAGGTAAATAGATGCCCTATATTGTATTTAATAAAAGTGTATTTTTAAAAAGAGGACTCGCCATTTTGTTTGAATTGGACACTAACGGTAGTGTATAATGGGAAGAATTTTTCGTGCTCTAGAGGTTAAAATTGGGTTGACACCTCTCAAATAGGAGGCGAAATTGTTGGATGTGCATTCCTGCATAACTTGAGATATCAGGCGACTGGACAAGGCAGCTCCAGGAACCTTAGATAAGTCTGTTATGTTTAACTCTGGCCAATGTTATGTTCATAGATAGACAGTGAGGTTTTCTGAGTATGATACACATTAATCTCCAGTCAAATTGGTGAGAGTTATGATTAAGATATATTCTCCTTCTGTTGTATAAATGTGTGTATATATATATAATCATTTATTATTTTTAATATAGTCCACAAATTTATATATTTACCAGAATTCCTGGTGATGTATTTTATTTATAATTAATAGGTCCAGAGCAACTTGTGGATATGACAGTGGTAGGTATCGAAGGGGGACATTTTTTGCGACCTAGGTGTCCCAAATTCCTACTTGTTTAACTGATAAATAATAATTATCTTTGTTCATTTACTGTTATGTACATATGATACATTCAGATAAATGCAATTTTCCACATGACCCTCCTTCAGGTTTAACGCGTCCTTATGCATATAATAATAATTTTAGGTAAAACGACACAAGTGCAACTAATAGACAACGCTCCTAGAGAGCGAAATGTTCCCGCAATAATATATCATATTAGTTGTACTCTTGTCCTTTTACCTAACATACTGTGGGTAATTCTACCAACATTATTACAATAATGTTGTTTACTGCTATTTTTGAGGGGGTGGACCAGTAAGCCATGGGAAAGCTTCGGTCAGAAGACCAAAAGCTCCAGTGGCGGGCCGTCGTATGACTAAGACTCGCGTCATTAAACACTAGTCCTGTTTCCTTACGATTCTTTCCAAACCTAACCTTATTATATATTTCTTTCGTTATCCTCTCATTAAAAAAAAGTTTTCAAATTTTCTTGTACTTCCACCAATTTATTGCAGACTTGCAGATCTTTTGCATTAGTTTGCTAACAGGCATTCGCGAGTGTGGGCTCAACCAACATTGCTTACTTGGACGAGGTGAGGTTGCTGGGACCAGCCTCTTTATTGTTATTATTTACTAAAATGAAGCTCCAGTTGCTGGGACCAACCTCTTGTTTTCTAGGTCAGAGCTTCAGTTGCTGGGACTTGCCTCTTAATTACACTGGTCAGCAAAGATTTTACGTTTAAAAATATTTTGTTTCTATCCAATTTTGCGACGCTGAATTCGGATCTGAACTAGGTTTTGCTCCAACACATACTTTCCGTTCAGACGAACGCCCCTGCTCTCAGCCCAATTTTCAACTATATTGTTGTTTGCTATGCGATTGATAATTTTATGGAAGCTGATTTTTGGTTATGTTTGATTTTGTGGATGTGTGATTTTGTTTTAAATCTAATGGACTGCACGTGATTCTCCAAACGTAAATAGAAAAAATATTGATCGTAAGATTTCAAAAAACATACGTAATATACTAAACAGGCTAAGATCAGCTCGTCAGCGTTAGCTTACAAAATCCAGTTTAATATATGAACCAGATAAAAAGTTGATTTTTGTGAGTTAGTAATACTGTTTCCTATAAAGGAATTTAAGGTGAAGGGACCCACTACTTAATGATCTCGAGAATGGAGGGCAAGTTGCTGGTAACCGCATTTTAATTACTGTTTGCTAGGCTGGAGCTTCATTTCCTGGGATCGGCCACTTAATTATTGCTAGGATGAAGTTTGAGTTACTGGGGTTTGCCTTGTGTCATTGCTAGGATGATGCTTCATTTGCTAGGATGACTGGCTGATACTCATTGTTAGGCTGAAGCTTCTGTTGCTAGGTGCCTGCCTGTTACTCATTGCTACGATGAAGCATCAGTTGCTAGGGTGCCTGCCTGATAGTCTTTGCTAGGATGAAGCTTCAGTTGCTGGGACACGCCTCTTAATCAGCAGAGGATCGATGTGATGCAGCCCTAACTCCCTTGGGATTGTCGTATTTACATTTGAATTAATGAATGAAGTTCGCCTCAATTACTTTCCCCTAGTGTATTCTACTGGGTCGCTACACTGGTGTATTCTACTGGGTCGCTACACTGGTGTATTCTACTGGGTCGCTACACTGGTGTATTCTACTGGGTCGCTACACTGGTGTATTCTACTGGGTCGCTACACTGGTGTATTCTACTGGGTCGCTACACTGGTGTATTCTACTGGGTCGCTACACTGGTGTATTCTACTGGGTCGCTACACTGGTGAATTCTACTGGGTCGCTACACTGGTGTATTCTACTGGGTCGCTACACTGGTGTATTCTACTGGGTCGCTACACTGGTGTATTCTGATGGGTCGCTACACTGGTGTATTCTACTGGGTTGCTACACTGGTATACTCTACTGGGTCGTTACAGTGGTGTATTCTACTGGGTCGTTACAGTGGTGTATGCTACTGGGTCGCTACACTGGTGTATTCTACTGGGTCGCTACACTGGTGTATTCTACTGGGTCGCTACACTGGTGTATTCTGTTGGGTCACTACACTGGTGTAGTGGTTCGCTACACTGGTGTATTCTACTGGGTCGCTACACTGGTGTATTCTACTGGGTCGCTACACTGGTGAATTCTACTGGGTCGCTACACTGGTGTATTCTACTGGGTCGCTACACTGGTGTATTCTACTGGGTCGCTACACTGGTGTATTCTGATGGGTCGCTACACTGGTGTATTCTACTGGGTTGCTACACTGGTATACTCTACTGGGTCGTTACAGTGGTGTTTTCTACTGGGTCGTTACAGTGGTGTATGCTACTGGGTCGCTACACTGGTGTATTCTACTGGGTTGCTACACTGGTGTACTCTACTGGGTCGCTACACTGGTGTACTCTACTGGGTCGCTACACTGGTGTACTCTACTGGGTCGCTACACTGGTGTATTCTACTGGTTCGCTACACTGGTGTATTCTACTGGTTCGCTACACTGGTGTATTCTACTGGGTCGCTACACTGGTGTATTCTACTGGGTCGCTACACTGGTGTATTCTACTGGGTCGCTACACTGGTGTATTCTACTGGGTCGCTACACTGGTGTATTCTGATGGGTCGCTACACTGGTGTATTCTACTGGGTTGCTACACTGGTATACTCTACTGGGTCGTTACAGTGGTGTATTCTACTGGGTCGCTACACTGGTGTATTCTACTGGGTCGCTACACTGGTGTATTCTACTGGGTCGCTACACTGCTGTACTCTACTGGGTCGCTACACTGGTGTATTCTACTGGGTCGCTACACTGGTGTATTCTACTGGGTCGCTACACTGGTGTATTCTACTGGGTCGCTACACTGGTGTATTCTACTGGTTCGCTACACTGGTGTATTCTACTGGTTCGCTACACTGGTGTATTCTACTGGGTCGCTACACTGGTGTATTCTACTGGGTCGCTACACTGGTGTATTCTACTGGGTCGCTACACTGGTGTATTCTGATGGGTCGCTACACTGGTGTATTCTACTGGGTTGCTACACTGGTATACTCTACTGGGTCGTTACAGTGGTGTATTCTACTGGGTCGCTACACTGGTGTATTCTACTGGGTCGCTACACTGGTGTATTCTACTGGGTCTCTCCACTCGTGTATTCTTCTGGCTCACTAGTTTATTCGGCTGACTTTACAACTTTCATGTTCTGTGTCTCTCATTTTTCTAGGTAATAACTGTGTTTAGCTAACAAATGTTGCCCAATCAAGGCTTGTTTTGCTACTTTTCATTTTCATTGCTGTGAAAAATGAAGACAAATGTTCACTGTACAATGAGGAACAATGTTCGTCGCGATCATATCTACCTGTGTTCTCTTCTGCATTTATGGTTATAAATATAGCGTTAATTTTTAAAGGGGTAAACCAGTAAGTCAGCGGAAGGCTTCGGTCAGATGACCAAGAGCCCTTGTGACGGGTCATCATATGACTAAGATGCGCGTCAGAAAGAAATTGTCTTGTTTAGTGACGAATATTTCCTAACCTATATTCTGCATTACGTGTAAGATCGGGAAGAGTTAAATGTATAAAAAAAATTCTAGAGAAGGAAAAAGAACAGAGGAGATGGGGGTGAGATTTGAATGGATGAGATAGAGTACGTGGTAAAGCAAGACACAATTGTCGATGAAAGTGAGAAAGTTGGGAATATGAAAAAATAGATGAAGGGAAAGATGACACAGATAGAGGAAGGGAAAGTGTTTGTGTACAATAAAAAATTTTCTTAAAAAATGAAGATGAAAGAAATGGAAACTAGAGAGAGAAAGGAAAAAAAAAACTTTCCCATCTGCTTGTTGAGATTAGCTGCAGGGTCTCGTGTACCAGTGGACAAATAGGACTCTCCTATTACTATGGTATTACGTGCAGAGACTGATGCCTGGCGTACATCAAGTGGAGTTTAGCAGCTCTGCCACTTAACATGACGGCAAGAATTTATCAAGGAAGTTCTGGGGAGGAGAGAGGAAAGAGCGAGTTTGTGGGGCTAAAGGCTACTTGTATACAGGACTGTTGTTAATGTAAGGAATGATTTTTTAAGCTACGAGTTAAATTATTTATTATGATTATTTTAAGGGATAAAAAATAGTTGGTGATACGTGGTTATAGAAGCGAAATACTCGAGGAAATTGCAAAAAAATATTAATGATTTAAAATAGTATTCCGTTGTTTGTTTTAAAACTGAATCTGGGATTCTTTGTTTACTCTGCTGTATTTACTTACACTTACTCTTGTATTCTGCTGTTTGTACTGTCTCTGATACTGTGCTGTATGTACTTATTCTACCTCTGGTGCTCTCATGTTTGTACTCAGACTAGTACTTGACTATGCACTAATAATGCTGTTGTCTTCTGATGGGTGAATTCCCACTACCTCTGGTACGCTAATGTTTGTGCTTCTTCAAAACGATCAATAACTAATATGAAAATATATATTTAGTTGCACTAGTCTACTACATGTACGTATATAAGAAGTCATCCCTTGAAAACGTGTAATAGGCTTTCCTGAAGCCAATTATTTTTGGGGGGGAATCGTTAAACCCATATGGGCCATGCGATTCGAGGGATATAGAAAGAATTGACATTTGAATAGAGTTAAGACTATTTAAGTGATCCATTTTAAAGACGTGGAGATAATGCCTGTCCTAAATGAAAGGGTTTCTATCAATAGTCTACAAAAGTTGAATGTAACAAAATACATAAACTTGACAAAGAAATTGTTTGGGGAAAGATAAAATGTAGCTAATACTTTTTTCGGAAAATTTGGACAGCAAATAAATTTAATTTGATTTGCAAAATGGGTGGTACAGAATATATTTGACAGATGTCAAAAGTTTTTACATGATGCACTTGTTTTACGAGTCTTCATATTATACCCTGCGAGGCTATAAAGCTAACTGTTGATTTTCACTGGCAGTGAAATTTGTGTATAACTGTTTCAGAAGAGTTGCTATGAAATATTAGGTCGATATTTGTTGATGCAAAAGAATTACCGCCCACAACAGAGTTGTATTTATCATAGCTGGAACGTATACTACCTGATACAAGTATGAAGTGGAACTTGAATGATAGGCGAAAATGCCGACATTGTGGAGTAAATGACAGATAAGTAATTATCTTTATTAATGGTTTGGTGAAGCTTCTGCTTGTCTTAATAATGTCGTTAATGAAGGATTAGACAGTTAAAACATCTGGGCATCTTTATTGGTAGACGTTTCGCCATCTAGTGACATATTGATAGTCACTGGATGGCGAAACGTCTACCAGTAAAGATGCCCAGATGTTTTAAGTGTGTAATCCTTCATTAACGACATTATTATGCCCAAGCAGAAGCTTGAACAAGCCATTAATAAAGATAATTACTTATCTGTTATTTACTCCACAATGTCGGGTGAATAACAAGATGTCAAATGTAGTTGCAGACATTAAGGCTGTGGCTGCAATATTAAATGTGGTGCTTGCAGATAAAATTAAGAGGAAAAAGCCTACTCTGATGAAAGAAAATTAGTGGAATACATTATAGCAGCACTAATTACAAAAGCATATAATCAATATATATATATATATATAATTATATATTTTTATTATCACACTGGCCGATTCCCACCAAGGCAGGGTGGCCCGAAAAAGAAACACTTTCACCATCATTCACTCCATCACTGTCTTGCCAGAAGGGTGCTTTACACTACAGTTTTTAAACTGCAACATTAACACCCCTCCTTCAGAGTGCAGGCACTATACTTCCCATCTCCAGAACTCAAGTCCGGCCTGCCGGTTTCCCTGAACCCCTTCATAAATGTTACTTTGCTCACACTCCAACAGCACGTCAAGTATTAAAAACCATTTGTCTCCATTCACTCCTATCAAACACGCTCACGCATGCCTGCTGGAAGTCCAAGCCCCTCGCACACAAAACCTCCTTTACCCCCTCCCTCCAACCTTTCCTAGGCCGACCCCTACCCCGCCTTCCTTCCACTACAGACTGATACACTCTTGAAGTCACTCTGTTTCGCTCCATTCTCTCTACATGTCAGAACCACCTCAACAACCCTTCCTCAGCCCTCTGGACAACAGTTTTGGTAATCCCACACCTCCTTACTTCCAAACTACGAATTCTCTGCATTATATTTACACCACACATTGCCCTCAGACTTGACATCTCCACTGCCTCCAACCTTCTCCTCGCTGCAACATTCATCACCCATGCTTCACACCCATATAAGAGCGTTGGTAAAACTATACTCTCATACATTCCCCTCTTTGCCTCCAAGGACAAAGTTCTTTGTCTCCACAGACTCCTAAGTGCACCACTCACCCTTTTCCCCTCATCAATTCTATGATTCACCTCATCTTTCATAGACCCATCCGCTGACACGTCCACTCCCAAGTATCTGAATAAATTCACCTCCTCCATACTCTCTCCCTCCAATCTGATATCCAATCTTTCATCACCTAATCTTTTTGTTATCCTCATAACCTTACTATTTCCTGTATTCACTTTTAATTTTCTTTTGCACACCCTACCAAATTCATCCACCAATCTCTGCAACTTCTCTTCAGAATCTCCCAAGAGCACATACTCTAACATACTCCTACATACTCTAACTTGAGCCTCACTATCCTCGTAAAAACTCTTCACTGCTTTCAGTAACCTACCTCCTACACCATACACCTGCAACATCTGCCACATTGCTCCCCTATCCACCCTGTCATACGCCTTTTCCAAATCCATAAATGCCACAAAGACCTCTTTAGCCTTATCTAAATACTGTTCACTTATATGTTTCACTGTAAACACCTGGTCTATATATATAATATATATATTTCATGTGACAATGAACATTCGTTCCATATATTTTTAATGTTTAACTTCTGAGAATTTACTAAATGTGATTTTACTTAAAATTACTAAAAAATGTTTACCTGAAGTAGTTATAATTCTTCCAGTTGCCTGTAATCTATTTTCCTAATTGTTATGAATTGAGTAGAAATCGTGTTTAATAGACCACTAATTGTCTTGTATATTGGATTCATATATCCAGCAACACTTGTAAATCTTTGTTTTTGTTTTTTAGAGTGTAGGCCAGCAGATGCTTAGCCATGGGTATTTAGCAACTGTAAGTCAGCGGTTACTTAATCAGTTAACGGGTCAAAATCTGATGACTACTGATCGACACCATGCCCAGCCCTTCTAGGGTAGGGTAGGTGCCTGAGCCCGAGCTTTTAGCTCATAAGACTGTCATTCCCATTTGCCCCCTTGTGGCGGGGATGGCAGACCAGAGAGGCCTAGCTTGTTGCTAGGCCTGGGGACAGTTGGTCCCAAAGATGAGGAGGTACTTGTGCCTCCTCCCATGGGAGACTTAGGTCTCAGACACTCCCTAAAGAGGAAGCCAAGGCCGGGGCACCACTTGGAAAAGGCCCGGGCCGGGAGAATACCGGCTAATCTTTAATAATAATAATAATGATGACTACTGAAGTCATGAGCCGATTTCCTGTCTAGCATAACACCAACACCACCATGACTGATCTTTTCAAATTTCGATCATATAGAAATACCTCTGCATATAATTACGCATATTTTGTATGTTATTAACTCAGCCTTCAAATTCAAAAGCATTAAATTTCTACATTTTAGTGAATATTATAATAGTTTCAAATTCTAACAACAAATTTTCATATTTTTATCAGAATAATCCTGGTTTAAGTCTTACTAAAATTATTTTCCACTTCATTGATGCGTGTGAAGGGCTCAATATCCATGGAACTAGAGCCCATCTTTTCCATGGATTAAACCTGATTTCCCATTTTCTAGGCACTGTTTGAGCCTCTGCGAAAATAATGAAGTAAATTAACTGATCCGAGGATACAAATTCAGCCGTTTGAGTCATTATTGTAATTCTTTACCCAGCAGCTGCAAACACAACTCACATCGTAAATGCTTAAAGATATTAATTAATTTAGAAAGTCATTTTTTTTTTAGTTCATGTAAAATCATTGTTAAAATCAATACACCCAGGAGACCCGTTTTATGAAAAATTAATTGAGCAGTATTGACCCAATGAATTAAACGAGATCCCACTGTTTAATTTTATTTTTAGACTTAGTCTTTCACAGAGGAAAATTATATCAAGTAAATATATAATAAGATAAAACTCGTGTTTCTGGTATCCCTATGCGGTCCAGATTTATGGGACTCCCTATATTATATGCCCACCATACAAGCCTGGGGAATTGTAACATGTAGCACCATTAAACGTGAACTTTATTGTCAATTCTGGGAAATGTAATTCAGCCATTATTTTCCTTTTGAGAAGGAGGTTATTCAGTAGGCTTTATTCTGTAGGATTTTGGTGGATTCTCGAAAATAAGAGACTATGATGATTGTCCATAATAATTTTAGTTGTATATATAAAAAAATGAGTGAAATGTGTAAGACTCCAGCTGTGTACAAAGACAATGAGTCCTTGCCTTGTTTACATTGATTTTCCTTGCATCCTTTTTTTTTTAATTTCCTATATTCTTACTTGTGTACAAGGTGTGTATGGCCCCTGAAGTTTAGGGTTTCCTCCTTAATATTATAAAAATGACTGTTATTTACCGTGTAAACTGTTAGATTCTTAATGGTTGGTAGTCTATATCTTATAGTTATTGAGTCTACAAAGAATAAAAAGGCACAACACCGTTAGTGGAACAATACATAAATAACCCGCACTTAGAATAAAACTTATGACAACGTTTCGGTCCGACTAGGACCATTAACTAGTCACACATGAGGGCCGAAACGTCATCATAATTTTTATTCTCTATTTACTGGTTATTTGTGTGTTATTGCGCCTTTAAGAAAGAAAATCCTGTGGCAATAAAGTTTTCAATACTATAATTCGGATACAGTAGGGTATATTATAACGAACGGTTTATGTAACTAATATTTACATAACGGTTTATGTAACTAATATTTACATAACGGTTTATGTAACTAATATTTACATAACGGTTTATGTAACTAATATTTACATAACGGTTTATGTAACTAATATTTACATAACGGTTTATGTAACTAATATTTACATAACGGTTTATGTAACTAATATTTACATAACGGTTTATGTAACTAATATTTACATAACGGTTTATGTAACTAATATTTACATAACGGTTTATGTAACTAATATTTACATAACGGTTTATATAACTAATATTTACATAACGGCTTATATAACTAACATTAACGGTTTATATAATATTTACATAACGGTTTATATAATATTTACATAACGGTTTATATAACTAATATTTAGATAACGATTTATATAACTAATATTTACATAACGAACGGGTTTCCCTATAAAATTGAAAATATTTGTTCTGCGGAACTACTTGCGCACTGCGCATGAATGTCGTTGTACTGCGGCTGTAAATGGAGGAGCACATGGAGGAGCCGTACGTTGAGGAGCTGCACGAGCTTCATAATGCGGAGGTAAAGACACTGAAGCGGAGCTTGACCTCTGAGTAGTCAGGCCAGGATGATGACAGAGAGGAAAGCCACAACATTCCAGCTAAAGATCTCAAGGATGTGCTCTGGTGCTGGAAGAGTGTAAATTTGTGACGGGTTATCATCTTGATGTGGTTACTGGCCATTTATAAATTTTAATGACACCGTGATGGCCCACTTTTCTAAGGTCCAGAAATCCAGGTTGAAACAGTTAACCCTGGATTCCTTCTTTAAAAAAGTTCAGAAAGATCTTACAGGAACTGCCTGTTGGACAGCAAAGGACTAGGATGACTCCACTCCTTCCACCTCAGTAATTCTCTCCTCTGCCTCCGGTCCTAAGGTAGGATAGAGTACAGTATTTTTTATTTTTTTACTATATTTTTATTACATTAATGATATTTAGGGAGTTTAAATGCACATTTATACAATTAGAATTTCATATTTTTCATTAAGTGGCTGTATTTGGTGGCCTGGAGCATCGCTGTATAGCCCTTGTGGTTTAGCGCTTCTTTTTTATTATAATGGGGGCCTGGAACGGATTACCCCTATAACGAACGAACGAACGAAGTCTAACAAACGGGGTTCTAGAACCTTTTAATTTTTTTTTCGGTATTTCAGTTCACGGTAAATGAAAAAGAAATAGCTAAATATTTCCTCCTTTCTTTACATTCGCATTTCTTCTAGATGAATAAGAGCTTTTTGCAATTACAATTTAGCAAGGTAAAGGTTCATATCTAACATCAAATCAGCAGCGCTATATAGCCCTTGTGGTTTAGCGCTTCTTTATTATAATATCATAATTTCTAAGGTCGATCATATTAGTAGCTTTATTACCAGGTTAATATATGGGTATATTATTATTATAATCAAGGGGGAAACGCTAAACCCGGAGGATTATACAGCGCCTGGGGGGGATTTGGAAGGCATTCAGGCTTAATTCGGGGAACGAGCACAGATCCAATTCCCTAAATCAAGAGCCCCTCACCAACATCAAGGAACCTTCCTTGAGGGGAATATATGGGTATAAACTTTTTTTTTAATACTAGGCATCATACATTATAAGTACAAGGCAAGATAGGAGGAGCCAGCTATCTTGATTTCATAAATGTCATTTTTTCGGGTAAAAACATTTTATATTGAAAAGAATAAATGCTCTTATATTGCAGTTAATAATTGCTGCAATTATGTTTTGATAATTAAATATATAAATTGCATGTCATCAAGGTTAATTTTGAAAACCATTTCTGTTAGCATTATGAAAATATATATTTTACCAATACTATTCCGTTTACTCTGTTGACAAGAGACTTGAAAATATTCACTTAGAAAACACGCCAAACACAAAATATTTGATGTAGAATTCAACGCCAACAAGGGTAAGTTCCTTATGGAAAACAACAACAAAAGTGCAAATAACGAATAAAATCTTGTAGATAAAACTCAGACTTGAAGTTTACGAAGAAGTGTCATACCTCTCAACACACAACTACATGAATGTTAAAGAATGTGAAACACTTAGCAGAACCTGTGTTAGACGTCGCCTTTCCCTTAATAGGACTTTATGAAGTCTACACAAACATCATAAATATGGTCCTGAAATGGCTGGTCAGGTTGGGAACAGTCTTGGCTAAGTAGTTGAGAGGGTCATGTAGTAGCGTGTGTGTGTTTGTTTCTTTATATTTGTTCGTTTGAATTTAGTACGTATTTAGAGTGGTGGAAATGGGCATGTAGAGATATAACCTGCAGTGACCAAGAGTTCCGTTATAGTAGCCACTCTGTTGTTTACACAAGCGTTATAAAGGTTTAGTATACTACAGTCATATTTGTGTTTGAGATCCTAGTCGGGAGACCACAAAAAGTTTCACCGACATAGACCTAATGCATGGTATGTGCATTTATGGTTTGGTTGCCGGCTATGGCGATTGTAAAACTGCGAGAGCTGAGCCTAATGTCATGATATTTCTACAAAGACAGTTGTTAAACCTTTGTTGACAGTGTGAGGGCAATGATTTCAAGCGGCAAAATCAGTAGAAAGGAGGATGCTTTTTTCTAAGTCAATAAGAAGACTGGAAAAGATCTTTTGTACCCAACACTGACAATCAAAGAGGAAACCACGGGGCAGCGAATGAGTCGGAGATTACCTGGAGTACCCAAGGAAGCTGCTGTTACATATTCGGAAGGCATGGAGGAAGAATTCCGCGACTCTTCTCTTGGCGCTGACGTCGTGGCGAGTATATTAGTGTAAAAGATAGTTGTAGTTAATGAGCTTCTCATACTTTGAATGGAAACTCGTGTTTCATAATGAGAACGTCGAGAAAAAGGAGGATGCAATCTTTTTTCGTGTAACAGAGTGAATTGAGGGGGAGGATTCCCCTCTAAGGTTTTCTTATAAAAAGTGTAGGTTATATCTCCGAAGAGTGATCATCGAGACATCGTCCATGTATGTAAACCATGTCATGTGAGATGAAGAATGATCCTCGCCAAATGCTCTACCCTAGCAGGTACTCAAACTTTTTTCAGTTGCTCTGATATCTCGGGTTCGATCATTTGGCTTGTATTATTTTTAGTGCAGATATATATTTAACAGTATTGTGAATAAAGTAATTTGAAATAGGAATGGTTCCTGAAATCTTCTGAAACATCAGTCAACACTTATTTCCCAGAAAATTATTTTTTGTTGTATACTGAGAAATTGAAAGTATCACGTCTATGTACTTTGTCTTAAGGCGTGTGTGGTATTGCTCACCAGAGACTGTAATATAAATCACACGAAAGCAACCTAGAAATGACAGGTATTTTTCTTAGCGTGGGTGGTGGTATATTAGGTCCCTATCGTGTTCTTCAGAATTAATTCCTCCCACGTCGCTCTGCCGCCTTTCATGCCACGTCTCCTTCCAACACACTTCTCCCACTTCCACGCACTTCGTCTACCCCATGCAGCCACCCTTCCCTCCCCCTCTCACGTCGGTAGGATCGGTGCCAATAAGTAGTGCCCATTAGGAGGATTTCCACGGGATTACTAAGGACTCCCAGTCAGAATTCACTAGTTGGGTTTTCAGATGGCTGCCACTTTGTCCTTCGCCGAATCCATCATTAGCAAGTCCTGAATTTCTCCCATCTATGTAATTAAGTCTCGCCACGCTTCGAAAACATGACCACGTAATCGCATCATATCACTAGCGTGTCTGATTATTAGTTATATATACATGCTAATTTGCTTTTTATTGCACTATATTGAATAAAAAATAAAGGTTTTGTTGTATGGAAGGAATAATGCAAAGAAGAGAGGTTCCTAATATGATTGTCATGTAGAAAGCATTGAGCAAGATCTGTTGTTAAACCGTATATATAAATCTGGAGTCGATAGATAGATAGTGGTGTAGAGTACATGTGAGGAAATAAAACAAACATGGTGTGAATAAAGTACTGAGAGGATTTGATCTTCCAGTAGGTTTAAATATAGAGGAATGAAAGTAACATTACAGTGGTAGGAATGATTCTCAAGTAAATTGCAGTTCTAAGACGACACTTGAGCTGATGTTTCAGTCCTTCCTGAACTTTTATTAAGTCACGTAGTAAGTAGAAATATGCGTCATTTGGGATATAACATGCTGTAGGAGTGTGAGCATAATTGCTGTGAGTGACTTTAAAGGAAATTGGTTAGCTGGACATGGAGGTGGAAGTACATATTGCCTGCACTGTTATAGTTAACTCGGGATGTTACTTTTAAATCATTGATAATTGGGTAATGAGCTCTGAGCTCTTCTGGGAGTACAGCTAAGTAGCAAGTTACATTGAATGCATTTTCTTTTGGCCACCCAACCAGTGAGATATATGATTCAATGGTCATTATAGTAATCACATCAATTAGGCATAGGGTCTTCAGATATTAGCCTGTCTTCATCGCAGGAAGAGCAGAAAGATGTATATCATGATGGGAAGCACTAAACCAGTAAGGGCAATAAAACACATAAGGGGAATGACAGGTAACGAGATATAATCCAAGAAAGGGAAAGTTAGCTCCAATTTCCCGGATTAAGAGCCCTTCAAGGGCAAGGGGGAAAAAAAGGAAAGACAAAACGAGAAAATGGTGGCTTCCAATCCAATTAGGTCGGGACCTCCTCACTGCAGCCAAAATAGACAACGATGCCAGGAAAGAATTAAAGCTTATAATAAATAAAACGTTTCCAGTCAAAGGAACAATATCGAATCCACTTCTTCATTAATTACGAGGAGCAACTAATTAAAAAAAATAATTTATTATGAAGAGATAATGCATGTCTGCCCTAAATCAAAGTTTAGAAGTTATTTATTGTTTAATTTCATGAAACGCTTAACCCTCGCTGGTGATACAGGATTGTGAGTGCTGGAAGCTTGTTCCTCCATGCACCAATCGTGGGCGTGTCTGATCAGTCAGGCTGTTGGTGATCGTAGCTGTGTTGTCATGTGCAAGACTAAGGCTATACTGAGGCTGAAAATGATTGCAAATTATTGGTAAATCTGGTAATACATTAAAGAGACAATTGTTTTCATCAACTCTTATTGCGTTAGTTGAAAATTTAAATTTGTCTGAAGACCAATGCAATTTGAACACAATTTGGCACGCAGGTCAGTGATTATCTGTAATTGGCACGCAGGTCAATGATTATCTCCACATAACACTTGGACGTCAGGTCACTGTTAGAAATGAGGTCACAGTTGGATGTGCCATGGAAACGCTTCCTTAGTCTCTTCTCCATTTGAACTCGAGAAGCCATGTGAAATAGCATAATAGTTATAGATCCAAGTCCTTGTCATATTGGCCTTGCTATCGTAAGTCCCAAATAGCCAATCTGTTCTGAAAAGAAGGCAGATTAAGGGTCCTAGGAAAGGTTGGATGGATGGGAAGGAGGTTTTGTGTGGCAGTGGCTTAGGCTTCCAGCAAACGTGCGTAAGCGTGTTAGGAGCGAATGGAGGCAAATGGTTTTTATGACTTAATGTGCTGTTGGAGTGTAAGGATATTTATGAAGGGGTTCAGGGAAACCGGTTAGCTGAACTTGAGTCCTGGAGGTAGGAAGTAGGGTACCTGCACTCTGAAGGAGGGGTGGATATATGTTGCAGTTTTCGAACCATAATATCTACCAGCCTTTGGCAAGAGAGTGATGGAGTGAGTGATGATGAAAGTGTTTCTTCTTTTTCGGATCACCTTACATCGGTAGGAAACGGTCGATGTCTTAAAAAAAATATTTAATAACTAAAGAATGCTTCTTCTGATTTGCATATAAATATTAACAATGCATTTATGAGAAGGATGATAACCCATTAGTTAGAGTAGGTTCTAATTTGATTTTTTTTTCTTAAAATGTTACAAACTAAATCGTTGGGATCAGATCAATGACTGGAGAATGCATTTTCTTATCGCCTGCAAACTTTTACTTTTAGATGATTTTATTAAAACACAGCTTATCATTCAATTTCAGCTGTGAAAATTTCGATTTGTCTTTTGTACTAAACAAATTGTTTACCATGCATTAACTAGAGAATGTCTCGTCTGATCGGCTTCAAACCCCAAATGTAGGTATATCTTGATAAGAAATATTTTCGCCTAATTTTGGGCTGTTTGGGTGCTAATTTTTAGTAAACTGGATTTTTTAAAAGGAAAAATCAGTTATTTTCTTACAGGATTATTATTTTTTTAAATAGTTTAAATACTATTTTTTTTAACGAGGAAAGATTTCTATTTTCCGGAACATTTTCATTGGCTTTCTCAAAATCTTTCGGTTAATATTCGAGAATGCTTTATTTCATCGGTTTAAATTTTCAACGCTTGTTCATTATATCTTGGGCATGACTCTTGAAATTTTTTGCATACCTGGATGACCTATGGACAATGCTACATAGGTCATTCTCAAATTGTTTTCTTGTGATAGGTGGAGATAGGCTCCTCTAAGCGGTTTCAAAATAGCAACAGTCGTGTATCGTACTTAAAAGTTTGGTATATTTGATGGAGTATGTTGATGCCACTTTTAATCTCGAAATGGTATAGTATTTTGCCAGTGCGAAGATTAAGTGCAAGAGTAAATTTCACTTTTATCATACATTAATTTAGCTTAAAAGTGCCCAATTTAATAAAGTAAAATTTTTATGTTTTTTAATAATTAATTACAAATAGTGGCTTTTCGATCATGGATTAACTGTTTATAGCTTGAGTAAATATTGACCTTATAAATTATCTGGGCTTATAACTTGAGTAAACAGTGAGTTTAGCATTAAACTATCTGCGCTTATAGCTTGAGTAAATAGTGACTTTATCATAATATATTTATTTGTAGCTTGACTAAATAACAGCTATCATTAACTACCTCTGCCGGTGAAATATGACAGGGCAAATAGTTTTTGGTACCACATTTTAATAACAATTAAATAACATAATCGCCACCCTACCACTACGCTGCAGCCGCCGCCACCACCAACACCACCAACACCTCCAACATCACATTCAACCAACACACCACCCGGACAACCACCGCCAAAACCATCACATCCACCACTCTCAACGCCACCAGCACCCATATCCTCCCCACCACCCCCTGCTCTTAGCCACAGAGGCAGGAGCGCAGTAATAGCCCCAGGAATAGTGGTGGAAAGTAGGCAGGGGCGTCTGAGGTATACACCGCTTAACATAAGATTGCTGCCTCTAAGTGCTGAAGACAACTAGCTGCAATTTATACTCAGTATTAATTAAACGAGTCCAACGGTGTAGTGTCTGTCTAGCGATTACCGGACAGTGGATCGAGCCTCCATCACTCTTTTGCACGGAATGACCCGCTCGAGTCTGGCACCTCTAACAATCTTATTTATGGGGAAGCACTAAACACGTAAGGGCCTTATAGAGCCTAGGAAATACGGGGTAATCAGGGGTGATGAGAAGAAAGGGAAAGGTAATTCCACTTCCTTGGGTCAAGAGCCTTCCCCGGCATCAAGGCATTTCCCACAAGGGGAAAAGTGGCTTCAGAGAAGCAATTGAAGTCGTGAAGTTCAGATGTAAGGAGCTTAATCACTCACGTCGAGCCACTTTCTTCTGAATTTAATAATAATGATTAACAATACTAATAGTGGGGCGTGGGGCGGTGTTTCAGAGTAAGTGTTAATGTTATGATTCCAGTTATTTTAGGCTGTTGGGTAAAAAGACAAAAGTACAACTAATGCGGCATTTTATTGTGGAAAAGTTTCGCTCTCCAGGAGCTCTGTCAAGCCCTTACAAACAATACAGGGACACAGGTATATATAGGTACACAGTGGAGCGCAAAGCGTAATATAATCGTTATAAGTAGTAATGGTACTAGTAGTAGTATTAGTGATGACAGGGTTTATTGCTTTGAGGAAAATTCTTGCCAATACTTCAGAGATGAGGAAGCTGCCTTTATTCTGTTTAATTGTTAGAAACAGCGAGTAATGATGATTCAGGGCATTTTAAGTCTACGAAAATTGGATTCTTGAATAACTAAATTGGATTCTTTAATAACTAGGCCGTGGGCGTTTTTGAATTTCATCAGGTGGTTGGTGGAATTCCGGCGTTGTGCTGAGGCATTATTCAAGATATCGTTCTGACATGCGTTACCGTGCTCACTGAGATGTGTTTCGAGATTTCTTGCTGTTTCACCAAAGTATTTCTGTCACAACCCCCACTGAGAATAATATAAACCCTTGTGTTCATTGGTTCAGTGTTTTTCAATTTCGTCCTAATCACATCTTTTGTGGAAGTACAAGTTCCGTTGGCGACTCTAGTTTTAGCTTGTGCGAGCACTTTAGAGACTTTCAGTCAGACTTGGTTGTAGGGAAGGATTATTTAGGCTCACGTGGGAAGATTCCAGTCGGTTCTAACTTCATCAGAGAGAGAGAGAGAGAGAGAGAGAGAGAGAGAGAGAGAGGAGGGGAAGGGGTTAATGGGGGCATTTAGACTCAAAGGCAATCGCAAATATAACATGTGAGGGAGGAGTCGTCAAGCGCGAGCGTTACTGTTAATGGGCCCCCAACGTCAATAGTTATTGTCCAGGAACTGTTAAGAGCCCTCAGGCACAGTCACGGGTTTGTGGCTATGTTCGTCCAGGTACTGTTGGGAGCTCTCAGGGACAGTGACTGGATATACTATAGGAGACCTCAGTGACAGTGACTGGTATTTTAGCGCTTTACGTCCAGGTACTGTGGGAGCCATTACTGCAGGTAGCATTTTTTTGTTGCAGGTGAAAGTGTGTTTAAAGTGACTGTTTCAGACAAGTGCCCTGGTTGCATGACTAAGGTTCTTGTTGCAGGGGACAGTGCCTAAATGTGTACTATCCGAAAGACTCGTATACGAGAAGTGGCTCTTTCGATTCTAGGGCAGAGGTTGGTAAAATATAGCTCGCGAGCCACATCAGGCTTGCTAACTAATTGTCCGGTGTGCCAAGTGATTTTTTTTTTCTGGGCCACCAAATGATTCTATCCGACTCGCCATTGTGTATAGACAGTAAATTGATAGCTTAAAGGCTTCAATTTAAATTATTTAAAAGCAAGAAACCAGTCAAATACAAGAACTTTCCTGAGGAAGAAAAAGAAAAAAAATGATTGTTACTGCAGCATTCTAACGTTTAATTTTCTTAAATCAGTTTACGTCCTTTAAGCCATTGTTCGCGAATATGTGACTGACTTAATGTCGCCAAAAACATCAAGACCTCTGAGGAAATATTTAAAAAGAAATACATAAATTACTTCCTTCCCCACTGTTTTTATGTTTAGACCAGAAAAAATCGAGAAACTGAGGTTATCTAGTTGTCACAGTAACGTAGAAATATTTAATTTACTGCTCAGCTGGTATGCAACACTTAAGAAATATTTAACAAGAACCATGAACACTAATCACTGAACAGGTAAATCATACATGGAGAGCAAATCCAAATATATAAATCATTCCTAATAAGCACTTACTATTATGTCAGCGTGCGATTTACCTGTTCACGCTTGAACATCTTGTATAGAAAATATGCAAAACAATCGCAAACAGGCGATCCTAATGCAGAACAAGCAGGCACAATGGGGATCGAGTTCTAGATTTTTCGGACTCTTGCGTCGTCAGGAATTATGCAATGTTGCAAGACAGAAACAAATAGGATAAAATTCTCTGAGGCAAGTCACAAAGTATCATTGGTGACATGGGTTATCACTGATACCTTCTGCCTTGCCTCAGAGCTCAAGATTTCCATCCCCATGTGGCTTCTTCTCCATATGGGAGATATGTATTGTCAATAACGATAGGGAGGTAGTTCGTTTTATAGGACAGTTGTGAAATGAACAAAACTAGCAAGGCGTTTTGTTTTTAGGATTAGTAACAGAAATGAGAAAGATGTACGATCATTAGGTAACTGTGTAGTGAAAAAGGAATAAATACTTTTCAAGAGCTGTGAACACAGCAAGAGAGATGGAACTATGTTCCAGCGAAGGGTGTAAAGATTCAAGGTTAGAAGTAAAGTTTTATATATATATATATATATATATATATATATATATATATATATATATATATATATATATATATATATATATATATATATGTCGTGCCGAATAGGCAGAACTTGCTATCTTGGCTTAAATAGCAACGCTCATCTTGCCATATAGGACAAGTGAAAATTTGTGTATGCAATAATTTCGCCAAAATCATTCTGAACCTTACGAAAAAAATATATTTCATTGTGTTTGTTTAGTATTAAATTATTGTAAACAAATCTAAAATATATTTAGTTGGGTTGGCTAAAATAAATTGCGCTTGTTGTAATAAGGTTAGGTAAGTTTTCTCAGTTCCTTTTGGTGCAAAATTATAAATTTTTACATCAACATTAATGAAAAAAATATATCTTTAAACGTTTAAGAGAAAATTTTAGAAAGGACTTAATTTTAAATGAGTTCTTGCTAATTGACCAGTTTTACATATTCGGCACGACATATATATATATACTCTTAATAAATTTTGTCTTCTCGTTTTAAAACAATTTTTTTTTCAGGTTTGTGACTCACGAAGGAGAGAGACTGGTATAAGGTAACGAAAACCTTTTGTTTTCCTGTGGAAACCCATTATTTAGAGTGTGAAGTACAGTAAGAAAGAGCATGATTGTGCAAATGAGAAACCCGGTGAGTCATTATGTAACCCATGCGCCAATTTTTAAGAGCGTTGAAAAGAAAACGAATGCTCGGAAGTGTGCAACGCCAGCCACCCATTTTTATTTTTTAAGTTAGTCTGTTAATTATAACATAGATTTATATTAACCTAACCTAGGTAGACAATGGCATAAGTCGACAAGAGAAAAGGAAGGTACTGGTAGCAGAGAACCCTCTTAATACAACGTTTAGCCAGCCAATGGCTTCTTCATTCTAAACCAGAGAAACGGTGAAGATGAGGCGTGTAAGGTGAATAGTCCCTAACCCTGGAGTCGATGTTTTCAGTTCATCAATCTTGATAATAGTGCATCATATTCATATTTATCGAGTATCTTGGCCAATCTTGGGAGAAACGTTGTATTAAAAGGATTATCTGCTACCAATGTCTTTGTTTCTACGTTAACCAAACCCAACAGAAAGCAACAAATATATAATTACAGTAATAGGTTAGACAGACCAGAAATGAACGAATGGCAATGCGAAGAAAATTGCACGCTCTAACACGTTTTTATGTGTGGTAATCAACGCACGCGATAGAGTTTATCAACTGGAGGCATTATCCTAGAAACTGTTCTCATTATCGAATACAATGAATAACAGTTGTTAACACGAATTCGTGGTGTTGATTCCACAAGCTTAAAAAAAAAAAAAGAAGTCTGGCTACATTGAGTGTTGAGATTATTATTATTAATATGAATGTTCAAAGGCCTTGCCAAGTAATTGTTTACACTTTGGAGGGTTGGAACAATTCCTTTGAGAGGTGAGTTCACTTAGGAGGCATCTGTATAATTCAAAGTGAACCACCACTGTCGCGATGGTGCGAGATGTTTATTGAAGTTGTGTTTTCGGTCGTTTATTTGAGTTGTGCTTTAAGCATTTAAGTGCTGGTTGTGTTTGAGTGGTATTTGGGCGTTTAATGATGTTTGGTCATTTATTGAGCGGTGTTTGAACGTTTCAGGGGTAGTGTGATGTTTAGGTGTTTATTGAGTAGTGTTTGGGCATTTAATGGTGTTGGTCGCTTATTGGATGATGCTTGGAAATTTAATGAGCGGTGTTTGGGCGAAAACTGAGTGGTGTTTGGGTGTTTTGAGTAGCTTTTGCGCGTTCAGTGAGTAATGTTTGGCCGCTTAATGAGTAGTTGTTACCGAACAATGGACAAGTGAAAACAGAGTTAAAACAAATATATTTCCCCATATAACAAATAGGTTTAGTTTTTAACAGTGAGATATTATGTCCTGTGAGTGAGTTGAAATTAGTAAAAGTATCATATGAATGGTCATTCTTTCACACAAAATTTATATAAATATGAATGTAATTAATTTCAACTCTAATTAACTGGAAACAAACACTGGTGGTCTTATTTTTATTAAAAGCTGCCTTACAATTTGGTAAATATATACATGAACTTTCCATTTTATATCTGCCAGTAATATATCGAAATTCATGTTTCAATCGTTCATAAAATTTGAAGTAACCTGTGCAATATACATTGCAGTGCAGTTTATTTTTATTCAATTTTTTTATTCAATTAATACTGAACTCTTAATTTATTTTCCGAAGCGTTTCTGTGGCAGGATTGGTTCTTTTCTACACAAGTATCTGTGGGGTACAATGCATATGGCACATTTTGCCATGTATTGATTATAAAATTCGTTTAAATGCTCCCATAAAATGGCATATTGATAGTTATCTCAATGAATGAAGTAAACTTTTGAACGTAAACCGTAAACGTAAACCTTTAAACTGACTTGCTCAGGTAAAGTTTTAACATTGTTGTTACTTGATAAAACTGTAACTAAAGGAAGTGTAACAAGTAAGGCTTATGGTGTTTCATGTGACCTGTTTTTATAATTTATATCCTAGAGAACATGAAGCAAATTATTAAGTGACGACTAAGTGCGCTTCTTTAGTGTCAGGGTAATGAAGGGGTGGAACTAATGAAGGGGGTGGAACTAATGAAGGGGGTGGAACTAATGAAGGGGGTGGAACTAATGAAAGGGTTGGAACTAAAAGGGTGGAACTAATGAAGGGGTGGAATTAATGAAGGAGTGGAACGGTAATGGTGAGAACCAAAAACTGCTTTAAAAGTATCAAGAATTCATTGGGATTCGAATTCTACAGTACCGATTAAGTGGAGGTTAGCAGGATGACCTAGGAGCTGGAGCTCAACTAGAAGTCTAGGCAACTACACAGTCTGATAATGTCAAAGATGAAGTGGCCAGCCTAACGCTCTAAAATACGATTATATAAATGCTTGTCGTGCTCATTTGTTTGATTTTTTGATCAATTTTTTTTCAACACTTAAAGAAAAATACTATAAAAACTTTTAAATGATACTTACGTTGAACTTGGTCTACTTTTGACACTGAGGTCAAAATTTTGACTTACACGTATCCGCTGTAATTGTTAAAAAATGAATCTTTTTGGACAATTAACTGTTGCTTCGTAAATCAGCAACCACAATTACCAATCATGTTTGTTACATTAATTCTTTATGTGGATATTTAAGCTGCAAGTATTTAAGCTGCAAGTATTGTCTAAAACTGTTACAAGTGAGTTATTCACAAAGTAAATTAGAGCTCATATTTTATACCCCTCTAACTATTAAGCTATTTTGTTTATAAGAATTCATTTATACCACCTCTGACCAAATATAAATTTATTCGTTCTAACTCTAATATTAGATTCATAGTAGTAAATGTGAATATAGAGAACAAAGATCACCCATATATCGAGAACAAAGATCACCCATCAAGTGCCAGTGAATTCAGAATGGCAGCAAAGGCACAAATTAAATTCCATTTGTGAATTTTGGAGATTTTCTATATTAGGCAACTGGAGCCTAAACTTAATGACAGTGCGTCAGTGGCTGAATTGTTTACCTTGAAATAATTACCTCCCCTGTGTAAATTTTCTGGATTAAAATTAGACACACATGCAGCATTTGGGTATCTTTAATGTAGACGTTTCGCCATCCAGTGGTTTTATCAATACAAATTCTAGGACACAATTTGAAGACAGACCTATATACAAAACTTGAGGTAATCACGCCTTCAGCCTTGTAGTTGGTGTGAAGAGCACCGTAGGCGTGAAGAATCTGGAGCACAGGCAAATAGGCTGGCGTCAGGTGCAAAGGGGACGACGGATAGAGGAAAGCATTGTCACAGGTAGGCGGGATTTCCCAGTGGAAGTAGGTCATATCCAAGGGACGGGTTAGTAGAAGTGAAGAAGGTTGTGCCTTTGTCTGCTACCCATCCCCTTTTCACCTATCGCCATTATATAAGCGCCAGCCTTCTTGCCCGTGCTCCAGCTTCTTCACGATAAAGCTAATTAAAGAGTAAATGCAGAGCTTGAGACAAGCATCATCAAAACTTGACGAAATAAGAAGCTGATCACGTAAATAACTCTTGAGGGGTGAAAACATAAAACAAATTATATATCAGGGTAAAGAGAAATTGCCAATTAAAACCATACTGGAGACATGCTTCAGTGAGGATCTCTTTCGGCAGATAAGAAGTTAGTAGAATAACAGTCCTTATTACAAAAGTTAATGATAAACAGCTTGTTGGTCACTGCAGAATTGCAGTTGCTATCAGGGGATACCCGGGTGGTGAGATCAGACCTTTATCATACCTTGTTCGCTTGTTTATCGGATTTTACTGCCATTTATCAGACATTGCTGGCTTATCGTACATGGCTTACGTGTTTATCCGACGTGCTGGTATGTTTATCCCAGGTGGCTGGCTTTTTTTTTTTAATCCGTCGAGGCTTGATCATTTTTATATGCAATATTAACGTATGGAATATGAGCTAAATGAAGTTGTAAATCCCTAGTGGCATTGAAGTAATGTATAATTTCAGCTATTCAGTTGGCGACAGCTAACAGGCTGTTTAAGAGACAAATCCAGTAATATGGAATCATTTACGGACTACGGTTCTTCCACGGAGTGGGCTTTATCAAGTGACAAAGCTGGAATATCTCGAAATCGGAGTAGCTGAAAAAAAATCGTATTCACTGATTAAACATTCACTACATCGAATACTTTCTCACTTGCCGGCTATTGACATCTAGTCTCCAAGTCATCAAATAGTAAAACTACGCTCTGGATACGCTAAATCTTTAATGAAAACGAATATATATATATATATATATATATATATATATATATATATATACTCATAAAACCC